>NC_091950.1:343423579-343737236 GCF_031021105.1 Erythrolamprus reginae | reverse complement strand
GCATCTCAAAGTTCTTAAATAGTTCTTTAAAATCCTCAGATAGACAAAATCGATGGTCAATTACTTGCTTTACTCACTCATTCATTCTGCTGGGGGCAGTAAAGGAGGTAAATTAAAAGTTTATTTGAGATTTCCATTTTTTAAAAAAATAAAGATAAGAAAAATCCTAAGTATTTAAAGGGAATATTGTAAACAGCCTTCCGGACACGGTTATTTTCATATTGATTGGTTCATAGTAATTTTATATTATATTATATTTTAATGAGATTGTAAATAGCATAATGGAGTTGAAAGGGACCTTGGAGGTCTCAACACCCTCCTTGAGTAGGAAACCCTATAAAATGGTTGTCCAATATTTTTTGAAAGCCTCCAGTGAAGGAGCAACCACAACTTCTGAAGGCAAGCTGTTCTGTTAGTTGATTGTTGCCATTGTTAGGAAATTTATCCTTAGTTCTAGATTCTTTACTTGGTTAGTTTCCATACATTGTTTCTTGTCTTGCCTTTTGGTGCTTGTCTCTTAAATATTGAAACCCTGCTATCATGTCTCCTCTAGTCCTACATTTCATTATACTAGATATACCAGATATATCCATTTTCTGCAACCATTCTTCACATATTTTATCCTGCAATTTAAGGAATAATTAATATAGAATCAATTTGAAAATGGAAGAATAGTTACCCATGATTTACATGAGAGAATGTGCACCACAATGAAGCTTTTACGGTTATTTTGACTGAGAATTCCTTCGTACACACAAAACACCCCACTCTAAAAGGCTGATTAATAGGCTACAGTAAATGAAATAAAAGTGTCTTTAGATACATTTTGTTTTTATGTCTCACAATTTCTTTCTGTTCCAATTTTTGCTCAGTTCTCTATTTCTATAAAATAATTTCTGTTGGCATATATAACACCCATGAATGATTTACTTAACGGTTCTTCCTGGAACATTACTTTCCTTCTAATGATAATTGCCTGAAATCTTTAGCATGAAACAGTATTTTTGCCAAGAGATGATTGGTAGTAAAATATGAAATGACAGCAGTAAAAGTATAAAATAATTTGATGACTATTCGCCTACAGGAAAGTTTTGTTGTGAAGCTTCAATGTTTTTCTCAACCATGACAGATTTATAAACTCAGAAGGGAATTTCCATAGTTTGAAAGCAAAAATCTCTGCTAAATGTTGTTAACTGCAAGATGAGAGGGCTGGAGCAATATGAAGCACTTCATCAAGGAATTTCATATTGCCTCCTCATCTTGGCGTGGTAAATTGTGTCTTTTTGATATTGCATATGGTACAAGCAAAGTACAGGCAATTTATATAGTCCTAAAGCAAAATTCAGATTTATTAAGGCCCTGTCATCAAGGAGTATCTAAATTTCTTAGGATTCTTCCAATATATATTTTAGTAACTTCCATTAAAATGAGCATCATCATATTGCCCCCCGGAGGCGGAGTAAAGACGCTGAGACATATATTGTGGATTAATTAAGGGTCATTTATTAATTAGCATAAATTTAAATAACTTTAAATAAATTTAAATACGTAAATTTGAATATTTAATTCAAAACAAAACTAAGGACCTGCAGAGCCAAACTAACGGGGCGGAAATTCCTACCATAAAATTCCTTGGCAACATTAGGCAAGAACTCCTTGCTGAACCAGGTGAAGGTACCACCTTCACCTGGATCCAAGCCACGCCCCTTAGTCGTGTGGGAGGAGTTCACCCTCCAATCTGTTATGAAGGAGTCGGAGTAGTTAACAAGTGCAGTTTATTAGTCGGAACACAGAATGCAAGAACAAGACAACAGGTAACTGACAGGATATTTATATACCCGGCCCCCACAATAGCTGGCCAATAGGAGGCTCCAGTTTCTCCCGCCTCCTGGCACAACCAATCACCACACTGGGTCTGTATTGCTAGGCAAGTATACTACACCCCTTCCCCCTTACGTTGGAGACCACGTAATCTTGTAAATAACTGGGGGTACGCCTCACCCGCTCCGAGCGACGGGGTAGTGGAACTTCTGCTGAGGGATGCACGACCTCCAGGCCCTCGTTTCGGATCCCAGGGCTCAAGAAATCTTGTTGTATGGACTCCTCTGAGGGGGCCGGTTCACTAGCATGAGGAAGCACGGGGTCGTTCTCCTCCCCTATATTCTGCCCCAGGTCGCAGATAGGGCCATTGGTGGGAGGTGTACCTGAGTGATTCCTTAATTGATCTACATGGCGATGCCACACTCTCCCATCGGAGAGTTCTACCTCGTAAGACCTGGGTCCCTTGATTCCCGTGACCTTACCAGCCACCCAGGGGGCCACACCACTGTAAGACCGAGCAAAAACGGGTGCATTAATGCCAAATGACCTCCCCGGGGCTGGCCACGAGGGCTCCCCAGAGTAAGTGGGGTTTAACCTATCCAAGGCGATTCTTAGCTTACGGCCCATGAGCATCTCAGCTGGTGACTTGTTTGTAGGAGCGGTTGGAGTGGTATGTTGGGCGAAAAGGAACTCTGCAAGCCTTTCTTGCCAAGTGCCCCAGGTCATCTTCTTCAGGGCCTCCTTCGTGGTGCGCACCATGCGCTCAGCTTGCCCGTTGGAGGCGGGGTGCCAGGGAGCTACGAGGGCGTGGCGGATTCCCCCCTTAGCCAAGAACCCCTCAAATTGGGCTGAAGTAAATTGAGGGCCGTTGTCGGAGACCACCAAGTCCGGGAAGCCGTGAGTCGCAAACAAAGTGTTAAGGGTGTGGATAACTGCCTGGGAAGTTGTTGAATGCAATATGTTGACTTCTAGCCAGCGAGAGTACGCATCTACGGTGACAAGGAACATCTGGCCCATAAAGGGTCCCGCTAGGTCAACATGAACCCTTCCCCAGGGGCCTGCGGGCGGTTCCCAAACTAATGGGGCTTCCCGGGACGGGGAAGGTCTATGTTCTTGACAGGGCCAACATTGGGATACCTTTTCCTCCACGTCCCGATCGAGGCCGGGCCGCCAAACATAACCCCTGGCCAAGGCCTTCATTCTCACCACTCCAGGATGTCCTTTATGCAACAGGGAAAGTACTCTTTCTTTTAAACATGGGGGAATACACACCCGGCAACCCCGCAACAAACACCCTTGGATGACCGTGAGTTCAGCCCTACAACGAAAAATGGGGTAGACTCCACAGAGGGGGCAGTTGGGGGCCACCCCCTTAAGACCCACTGTAGGACAGTGGACAACAAAGGATCCCGAAGGGACTCAGCGGCAATGACGGAAGCTGACAAAGATAAGGGCTGATCCGTGATGGCTAATACGGATGATGCTGGGGCTGGATCTTCCAGCAATTGTGGCGAGGGACAACGGCTCAGGGCGTCCGCATGGGCAATATTGCGACCGGGCCGGTACCGCAGGTGATAGGAGTAGTTGGCCAAGAACACGATCCAACGGGACATCCTAGGCGACAAAATGAGGGGGCTCTGGCGGTCGCCCGACAAGAGGCCGAGTAGTGGCTGGTGATCCGTGATGATGTCAAACGGTCGGCCGTACAAGTAGTCGTGAAAGCGCCGAACTCCGGCGATTATGGCCAGGGCTTCCCTATCAATATGACCGAAATTCCTCTCGGCTTTGGCCAGTGTCCTCGAGAAGAAAGCCAATGGTACCTCGGAGCCATTAGCCAGCTTATGGCTGAGTACGGCCCCGACCCCGTAAGGGGATGCATCACAGGTTAATAATAAAGGTAAGTATGGGGAATACTGCGCTAGAACCGTGTTGGACGTGAGGACTTCCTTTACAGCCTTAAAAGCACCAGCCTCCCGGGGGCCCCACTCCCATTTCCGATTTTTGTCTAGCAGCCTATGTAAGGGCTCGGCCAAAGACGCTTTATGGGGGATAAATACCGCGTAGAAGTTCACTAACCCTAGGAAGGCCTGGAGCTCCGCTTTGGACTGTGGGGCAGGGGCCTCCCAAATAGCCCTGGTCTTCTCGGGAGTGGGATGGATTCCCTTCCTGTCTATGATGAATCCCAAAAATTCCACCTGCGGCACCCCGAACATACATTTGTGCGCCTTGAGTTTAAGACCGGAGTCATGGAATTTTGAGAGGACCATTTTGACCCGTGTCAAAAGTTCGGACTCGGACTGGGCGGAGACCAAGACATCATCGAAGTATGGCACCGTGCCAGGGATGCCATAAAGCAACCGCTCCATAAGTGCTTGAAAAATACCCTGGGCCGTGGACACTCCGAACTGCAATCGTTTGCATCGGAATACCCCCCTATGAGTGGAAATTGCCTGTGCGTCAGCAGCCAGGGGGTCCACAGGGAGTTGCAGATAGGCCTGGGAGAGATCGAGTTTAGCGAAAATCGTACCCTCCCCCAAAGAGTGCAACAGATGTTGCACCACGGGCACCGGGTAAGAGTGGTGGCCCAATGCTCTATTGATGGTACACTTATAGTCACCGCAAATCCGTATTCCGCCCCCCGCTTTTACAGCCACCACAATAGGGGTCTCCCAGGTGGCTTGGTCAATTGGCTCGAGAACGCCCTGGGCTACGAGGCGGTCTAGCTCGGCGTCCACCTTGGGGCATAATGCAAGGGGGACCCTACGTGGCTTAATTCTGACCGGGGGAACCAATGGATCCAGCCCAAAAGAAATAGGGGACCCCTTATAACACCCCAAATTATCATCAAACACATCTGGAAAAAGAGATGCTAACTCAGAGAACGCCTTTCCCCTGGACACCTGATTAATACCAGCGACCGACAACCCCAAAGGTCCAAACCAGTCCAGGCCCAGCAAATTAGAGTAAGGTCCATCCACAATAATAAGCGGCAGTCGACCCGAAAATTTCTTGAAATGAACAAGAAATGAGCCCTGCCCAACAACCGGAATCTGGGACCCCTGGTAATCCCGAAGATTTACAGGGCAAGCAGAGAGGGACCGTTTTGCCAGGCGAGGAAAACATCTCTTGATGGTCGACCATGGCACCAATGAATGGGCCGAGCCCGTGTCCACCTGGAAAGAACATGGGGTTCGACCCACAACGACGGACATGCAGATCTTCTCCCCCGATGGGCCGGTAGCGGCAATCTCACTCGGAGCTCCCGACGGATGGCTGCGGCAGGACGAAGAAGCTGAGGAGTAAACAACATTACAATCATACCGTCTATACGTTTGGTCCCTTGGAGGCGCCCTGGACCCCGAAGGGAACTGATCCTTGGCGGAATTGGCCGAAGCGGAGTAAGGGCGGCGAACCCGGCAAGCTCGGGCGATATGCCCACAGCCTCCACAACGACGACACGTCACTTCCGCAAAGGGACAGGCGACCCGGAAATGATCGCCGCCACAGCCACGACATGGAGAGGGAGGCGGGCGGGGCCGGCCAGGAGGAGCGTCACGGGGCCTAGATGACGACAGGCGGCAAACCTCCTCCTCTTGAGTCAAAGCCGATTCCAAGTCCTGCGGCAATTGAGCGAGCTGCTTAGCTGGGGCCGCGGTAGTAGCGTTGACAACCACATCCATAGCGGCCAAGGACTGGGAGGACATTTCGAAAGCCCTCGCCTCAGCGAGGGCGACTTTGAAAGACAGATCTTGGATGGCAAGAAGGCGGCGCTTCAGGCGCCCGTCCCTTACGCCAAAGACCAAACGGTCAAGCAGGTAGTCCTCTAAATCAATGAATTTGCAGTAAAGGGCGGCACGCCGGAGAGCAGCAACAAAATCGTTCACAGACTCGCCCTCCAGTTGGTTCCGGTGGAAAAATTTGTACCGGCGGGCGCAACGGGAGGGGGAGGGGGCGTAATGATCTTGGAGGGTAGTAAGAAAAATATCCCAAGGCACGTCGTGGATAAGGGTTGGGGCAAAAATAGCCCGAGCAGTCTCGAACATTTCCGTGCCGCAAAAGCTTAAAAAATATGCCCTCTTCCGGTCGCCCCCAATTTCTGTATACCCGTTTGAAATAAGAAAACAGTCAAACCTTGCCACGTAGGAATCCCAAGTTTCGGCTTGGGGGTCAAATGGGGCGAACGTGAGTTGAGTGGACATGTTACTCACGATTAATCTGTCCTTAGGTAAGGAAGAAGGAATGGACAGGAAAAAAAAAAGAAATCCTCGTCACCAAATTGTTATGAAGGAGTCGGAGTAGTTAACAAGTGCAGTTTATTAGTCGGAACACAGAATGCAAGAACAAGACAACAGGTAACTGACAGGATATTTATATACCCGGCCCCCACAATAGCTGGCCAATAGGAGGCTCCAGTTTCTCCCGCCTCCTGGCACAACCAATCACCACACTGGGTCTGTATTGCTAGGCAAGTATACTACACAATCCCCGTGGGAAATTGGATCCAGTGATTCCCATGGACATCCTCTCTCCAATCCCCGACGTTGCTCGAACCTCTAGTTCCTGGAGAGAGGCGGTCCATCACCCTTTAAGGATGCCCAAAAGGAGCATGCGCAGTTGCTTCTAATTGCCCATTTCCACCCCTAACCTGCCAAACCCCAATGACCAAAGGGAGGCCTATTTAATACTAATTGCGCCGCACCCCCTAACCAATCCAGTCCGCACCATCAGTGTGGAATAGGCAAAAAAACGGCCGCCTCTAAACGGGAGGCCGCAAAAAATTCCTATTCGGCCCCGATGCGACCTCCTCAGGACACACTGTTGATAGCGGAGGGTGGGTGGGTGTTCGCTTCAAAAAAGCAATGCTGGGTCCCATCCGGATCGCCCTTAAATAAGGCGATCTAGGACCCACCCAAGCAAGCCGGCAGCGCACTCTCATTGGCGCTCTGCCAGAAGTCGAACTTCCGGGTTCCAAATGAACCCGGAAGTGCGCAGCTCTAAAAAGAGCTGAATCACCATCGCCCCCGCCCCGTAGGCAATTTCGGCCGGCGGTTTAAACCGCCGGCCGGGCATTTCCCATGGTATTCAGATTATTGGCTGTTAGAATGAAACCACAAAACTTAGTTTATTATGGTGTTTTGGATTAGAAAGAAGGAACATCCATAAAGTTTTAAAGATGTCAAAATGGAGAGTACACCTGGGTGATCAAGCTTTCCACTATATGGTTGTGTCTGTGTATCTATTTGTCTATGTGCAGCTAATACACTACCATAGCTTGCAAAAGTCAATTTGGTAGTTATAGAACCGAACCCTAACAAGTTACAGAGTCCATCCAAACCAACTACCTCTCAACCTGGCTATTTATCAACACTATCTTTACTTGGTCTTCATTTAACTTGGTTTTTTTCTTTTGCAGACAAATTGTCAAATTTAAGAAACATATATGGGTAGGAACTGATTCCCTGGACTTACACGATAAACAACAATAGTGGAGTTGCTTAAACTTAGAATAGCACCCCATTTCAAATTGTTAGATGACTTTTCCTAGTGGTTTCATTTACTGCAGATGTGAAAATATACAGGACAAAATATAATGTTTATGAAATCAGGTTTAAAGATTACACCTTCAGAAAAAGGTAAACTCTTATTCAGAATGCCCCCCCCCTTTCTTCTCTTTAAGAAGCAGATAAACACATACAGGTGCTAAGCAAGAGTGCTCCCTGACCTAGGGGGAAAAAATCAAGTCCAATTACCAGTTGATAGAAAGGAAAGATAAATGGCATTTACACTGATGGAAGAAAATAGATTTGACCAGGAATGACTGAGTACCCCTGGATAGGTCCTTTGTTTAAATAATGGCTCTAGCCAAAAGATAGGGGAATCTGGATTCATCTAATGGCATTCACCGCAAACTGTAGTGGTAGAAAGCTGATCACAAACAAGAAAACATCACCATGTAAATATCACAGTTATGCACTTGTTCCTTGACATCTGGTACAAGTTCATAGGTCAAGCATTTGTTAAATGCCGTGGCATGCATTTCAACATTTGCCCTCTTACGGATGCAGGGATTCCAATAGAAGGTGTAAGGCCCTATCTTCTTAATGACTTTTTCTAGAAACTGAACCTTTGACCTGGAACCTGTACAGATAAGAACAACATTATTGGCATCTGGGAAAGACATTCTTATTCTCCTGGGCCTTTCAATGTTAACTTCCCGTTCATGCTGCAATGGAGCTTTTTAATTAGTCTTCTGCTACTTTAGTTCCTGCTGTCAGAGGCGGTTTTAATTGCTCGTTTAACTTACTGCTTTATTTATGTTTATGCACTTAACTCTTTCTAGGATTCCTTTTATAATAGCATTTTTACTTTACACATTTTGAAGCTTTTTGTTATTTTGAAAGTCATCCAGCCCACTCACCCCCAAGTGGATATTGTTTTGAAGAACACATAAGCCTCTTAAATAATAAATAAGTTTCATGGATACAATTAACATGCATATTTTAAAATTAATGGGCACTACAGAGGTAGGGCTCCCAGATTTAGGCTACGAATGACCACTAGATGGTAGTAAATAAATATGGAGGGAGGACTTTCACCCACTGCTGCCCTCATCTGGAAATCTGGATGAAGTACATATCAGGCATGCCAGATATGTAATTCATATGTGTCATACCTTCCCTGATGCTCCTCTTCCATGCAGGATGAGGAAAATGATATATAAGGGAAAAATCTTAATTCTTTTCCCTGTTGTAATCTCAATTTTTTTAAAAAAATATCCCAAAGGTATATTTAAATTTATTAGGAAAGTTCCTCTTGGTGAAAATAATGCTATACTGATGCTCATGGAGGGAGGAATAGTTCTACCCTTCATTCTTGATGAATCTGTTCAGCCATTTTATGCTTGTTTTTCTTAGAAAAATGTTTGCTTTTCTATTTAGAGGCCATTCTTACCAAGGGCTGAAAAGGTCAACTCAGAAAAATTCAAGCCACAGCAGGAAGGAAATATATTTTTATGGGAACAGGCAGTTATAAAAACTTTATCACCCTTGTAAGGGAGAAATAGAATCATGCATGTAAGTGCTGTGGGCAAGCAAGGGAAGGCATGTTAAAGGGGAGGAAAAGGAGGAGACATGATAGTTTTGCAGAGGAACTGTATGTAACAGGGATAAAAGAAACTGATCTGAATGCAAAAAAATAAAAAGCAGAACTACAGAACAAGTGGCTTTAAACAAGCTGCAAGAAATTGCTTCAATGCTAAATCTCACCTGATAAAGGGAAGAAACCTAATTATGCTTAAACTGAACTGTTTCTCTGAGAATTTTATGGTTAACTGAAATATGTGATTTTATATCTATTCTCTCTTCCTACAAAATATCTTTATAACAATTATAAAATTGCTTCTTCAAAATCTGTAACAAAATCTAAAAATTTTTTGGTTTAATATTGGTCCGATGACAATATCGGAGATATTAAAATATAATAAATGACAAAAGGATGTTTTCATGAAAGCAGTCAGTAAGAGGTAGGGGTTTTTTATTAAAAAAAACCCTTTCCATTTTACAGTTCAGACCATCACAGGCTTGGTAGGAAAAATTAAAATGTACCTATATACATTTCCACATTCTAAGTTTCCAGTTCTGTTCCACCTGCCTGCATTTTTTAAAAGCAGTGATTGTTATGTGGCTGCCAAAAACATGGAGTGACGAAGGTGAAGAAAACATTCAAATTGAGGGCAGTTAACTACTTTGCTGAGAGCAAGTTGATCTGGTTTTTTTTTAATATTCAAGTCATCTCTAAGGGAACAGTATTTACACTACATTTTATTAGTGCCTTCTAGACCCAGGGCAAGGTTAGATTGTGATTGTGAATGAGCCGATTGTAGTGAATCAAAATGTTTTCAGGGTCATAGGTTCCTCTTATGTTATCATTCAGCATTCCATTGAAGCACATTGAATCAAATTGATCCTTAATGTACAACCACAAATAATTGAAAGGCGAGTTGTCAACTTTGCTTGACAGATCCAAGTTCAAACAACAGAGTTTGCAAAATTCTTCTGCAGTTCTGCCGATTCGGAAGTGCGTAGAATGGATCTGTATATTAATGAAATACAATCAGGTTTCTTATGATGAAAGCAAGAAATAAAATAAAGGGACTACGTTGCAATCTTGTCCCATAAAGTAAAAGCATATTTTCTGATTAATAAAGTAGAAACATATGGCATAATTATGTACGCTTATCCCAAAGTAAGATGCTATAGTGTTCAGTGAAATTTAAGTCTCAAAAGACTGTTTAAACCACAGATTTGTGCTGACTAATCGTGCTGAGAGAGAGAGAAAAAGCAATAAAAAAACTTGGCCATAATAAATAAAGTCATAATAAATTGATATTTCTTTAAGGTGCTAAATGATTTATTACTGAAATTGGAAATTATAGCTTAAATATGTTATATGCACATATTAATTAGAATTTGCAAAAGTTTAGTTTGTAATTTAATACAGTACAGTCCTACATTGGGCTACACACAGATACTCAGTTAATCTCAGAGCTCAACTGACGCTTCAAGTTCAGCCTTGTACGGAAAGACTTCTGTACGTTGGCCCAAGTAATGAAAGGTATGAGTAACAATGGGCCTAAATCATTTCCCAATTTTTCAAAAAAGGTATTTTCTGGGTGTTTTTAAAAAATAGTAGCAATATTTTGCATTTTTGAAAGCAGCAAAGAAGAAATTTCACAAAGTATTTTTGGTTTGGTTCGGTTTAGTTTGGTTTTGGAAGAAAGCACACAGCTTAACATAGCAATATACTCTACTATTTGTTTGTTTTAAGTGAAATCATTACCAATAAAGGTTTTCACTCTTTTGGCAGCAATGTAACAAATTATCTGTGTACTACCTCAGCTTTAGAAGAATTAACTAGATGGTGGCTGTGATGATTAATTGACAAGCTGAGAAAGGTACCTTCCCTTAATTAGATTTAAACATTCCCAACATTGTACAATTGCACATATTCAAATGAATATGGCAATATATTCTTTCTTCTACATAAGGCAAAGCTGTCTAAATATATGCCAATTGCAAAGGAGGTGACAATAGTATATTAGTTTTGACCATAGGGATAGATTATTTTACAAATGAAGGTGGATATACAGGGGTGCGCTCCAGCTGGAACACTAAATTGGGTTCACCTCCACGGCTCATGACTGCTTGCGGGGCCAGTGCGATTTTACTTCTGCACCTGTGGAGGTATACATGGAAGCAAAAAAATCTCGCTGAAACACGGGTGCACCTGTGGCTCCATGTGCGATTTTGCTATCTCCACAGGTGCAGAAGCAAAATTCTGCTGGCCCCGCAAACACAAGCCGTGGCGGTGAGTCCAATTTAGCGTTCCAGCTAGCAGCCCAACCCTGTGGATATACATGTCCCAGGATAATGTTCTAGGATCCCATTTGTTGCAGGGTTTGTTGCTTTTGGATTGGTTCTGGAGCCTGAAGATATGTTCCAATGCAAGTCTGAAAACTCAGAACACAAAACCTCTGGTCCAGTGATGGGCTGCCAAAATTTTTACTGCCACACTGTGAACATGGTTTATTTTGTAGGTGTGGCTTGAGGGTCATGTGACCAGGTGGGAGTGGCTTGACAATCATGTGACTGGGGGGTGGCCTAAAGGTCATGTGACTGGGTGGGAGTGGCTTACTGGCCAAGATAAGTTTTCAAATAGGTGCTTGGACGTGTGTGTATCTGAAATTTGTACCTGTGAATTTTTGGGAGAAGTCTACCAGAGAGCCCGACAGAATATATATATGAAAATTGATTTTGACAGTACCAAATTAATTTCCAAAACAGAACACTACAGCAAAAGAATAATCATGGAAGCCATTGAGATAGAAAAATATCCCCAAAATATGAACAAGCGGGATGATACCTCCCGCCTACCAGACATCTGGAAACCAGCCCTCAAATGTATCCCAGCCATGGAAACTGAAATCAGACTCAGAACACACATTGCAAAACAATCAAGTAGCCTGCAAGCTCCAACTACTCAGGATATCACGTCTAATCTACAACAATTAACTAATCAGCATACCTCATCTACATCAACGACCCCAGGTGTTACCCCACTGACTCACCAGGAAGTTTCTACACAGCAGGCAATTGCTGAGCCATCAAACCACACCCAGCCACCAGTATTTATAGAAGGAAGGCAGCTCAGGTCTTGCTGTGTTCGCCCTAGAACAAGGACAGAAAAACCAACCTGAAGACGACGAGTGGGACCTCGTCGAAATGTCACCAGAAATTTCCAAATCCTACATGGGAAGAAACCCGAATATACCAAGACCATCATATATATATACAGCTCAAAAAAATAAAGGGAACACTTAAACAACACAATATAACTCCAAGTAAATTAAACATCTGTGAAATCAAACTGTGCACTTAGGAAGCAACACCAATTTCACATGCTGCTGCGTGCATTCCCTTTTGTACATGTACAAAAGTCTTCGGAGAGGGGCAGCATACAAATCTAAATAATAAATATAAATAAATAAATAAATAAATATATATATATATATATATAAGAGTGAGCCAGCGCATGGCAGAACATATGAATGCAGTCAAGAAACAGGAGAAGACCTCCTCCCTTGTCCAGCACATTAAAAGAACAGGGCACGAAATTGACTTTGAAAAAACTAAATTACTCCACAAAACAGAGAATTTATATAAAAGAATCTCTCTAGAAGCTATTGAAATTGAAAAAAGATCTTTTTGTTTAAATAAACGGGATGATACCTCACGTCTGCCAGAGATTTGGAAACCAGCCTTAAACAAAATAAAAACTTCATTATAATCAATATGTCAATCCTTTAATTATTATGATTTTAGAATTTTATATTTGGAAATCAGACTTAAACAAAACACTTCATAATCTTCATACCATTCCTTCTATAACCATGATTACACCAACCAATCAGATCACGGAAGCATAGTCACCCAATCTATTTGCTACATTCAAAGCAAATCTCCACCCCCACACTACATGCTAAGAAGGAATGTCAGTTGCTAATATTCATTTGCAAAAACACAGAGATTGGAACTCCAGCCTGATGATGGTAAATGTGATTTTACCGAAACGTCGCATAGACATGCAAAACATTACACAGGGCAAAACCCGAACTCAGAACAATCTACATATATATATATATATATATATATATATATATATATATATATATATATATATATATATATATATATATAAACATCATATTATTTCAACTCAATTTCATACATTGTTCTTGTTTACTAACATACAGTGTTTCTTATATTTACGTAGTCTCATATCATCAACTTCATCTCACATTGTCTCACAGTCTTGTATCATTTAGTCCATATTTCATAATATTCTGAGTTATCTTGTCCTTTAAGTTCAATCGTCAACATAGCCATCTCGGCACACTTATATATTTTGTTCATCAATACATTTTCCAATGGAATTTTGTGGTCCTTCCAGTATTGGGCATATGCAATTCTTGCAGCTGTTATGTGTAGCATTCAATAGTGTATATTTTTAGGATGCTGTTTTCTTATTATTTGTAACAGGAAAAAATCTGGGATATATTCTATTGTTCTTTCTGTAATTTGTTGTAGTCACTTGTGTATTTTTCCCCAATAACCTTTTGCTTCAGGGCACAACCACCACATATGAAAGAAGGTACCTACATCTTTTTCTTTTTTTTTACATTTTCAACAAGCCGAATTTATGTTTGAATATATTTTGGCCAATCTTGATGGAGCTAGGTGCCATCTATAAAACATTTTATAGTAATTTTCTTTGTATGCTATGAATTTTTTAATCTTGTAATTAATATTCCAGGTCCTCTCCCAGTCAGCCAGTTGTATACTGTGGCCTACAATACAAGCTCACCCCTAGTTTTCGCCGCTGATTCTCTTTCCCTGAGCTCCTTACTTTTTTTGCCATTCTGGCTGGACTCCTTTCTTGTCTGTGCCTCATTTCTGTGAAAGACCAGTTTTGGGAATGATCCATTATAATCTCCACTTCCTTATCCTTGCATGGTGTGCCATGGCTTTGGGCCTACCATATTTCCAAAAGCAAAAGCGGGCACTTTTGTCTTCAGATAGTGAGGCTACTCTTCATCCCAGCAGACAAACGCCTTTGCTTCACTGTTGCCTGGGTTATCCCTCCTCGCCCACACAGTTCTCCAAATTGTCTATGCTTCGAACAGTTTCTAGGAACAAAAAACGGGGGGTGGGGGAGAAAAAAAACAACCTCAAAGGATGAGTATCATCCTTCCACAATTGTCACCCCCACCAAAAGTCATGTTGATTATTAATAGTACCCTTTGGATGGTTAGAACCTCTAAGGGCATCCATTAAATTTTCCTTTGAATCTTTTCAGTACAATAACAGATTTTTTTCTTTTTTTCCTTGCAAAGGATTTGATTTTGTTGTCACTGCTGTTATCCTCAGAACTTAGTATTCCATCCCAGGAGCCATGCTCTTTATTTTTATTTTTATTTAAAAAAATGCCTCATTAAAGTTGTCATCTCTGTGACACTGTGTTTTTGATGAAATAATATTGTTAGCAAGTTCCAAATGCTTATCCACACGATTTGAAATAAACTAACAAATACTGTATATTGTTGATAAAAAAGAAAAAATGACAGTAGATATCAAAGTTTCCAAATTCTCTAGGGCCCTTGGCAAACTCCACCCCCAATATCTGAGCATGCAACCAAGTCTCCACAGATATATGAAAGGTCAAGTGAGTTGGGGTCATCCTGACATCTGAAGAGATGTTTCCAGAAGACAGGGGCTGCAACCTAAAGCCATGCCTCCTGTTTCCCACCAGCCAACATTTCTTGGTTAAGGAGACCCACAACATGACCTTACCTGATCCACCACAAATTAGATGTATAGAGAAAACTATGAAATGATGGCCCTTACGTAAGTTGACCTCAAATCAGGGCTATAAAGATGATAACTAACATTTTGAATTGCACCTGGAAACAAACAGACAACCAATGAAACTCACAAATACCTCACTCCCTTTACTACTCATATAACCATAGTCTGTACAAGTTGAAGTTTCCAAATGTCCTTTAAGGGCAGCACCTTGCGATAATCCAGGTCATGATGACATGAGTGACTGTGAGCAAAGCCTCCTGATCAAGGAATGAGAGAAACTGGTGTATTACTCTAAGGTGAGCAAACTCCTCCTAGTCATGGGTTTACCTGTTCACCTAATAAGAATCATGAGTCCAAGAAATTTCCCAGTTGCATGTCTGGGACAGTGCCACCATATCCAGGACTACAGATGGAAAAACCTTGTCAAATATCAGTCTGTCTTGTTTGAATTGATTCAAAGCCCATTTTGCCCCATCCAGTTGCTTATAACCTCCAGGCACTAAGACATCAACAGCATCATTCAGGTAGCCTGGGGTAGAGATGAATTAGCTGGATATTATCAGAATGATGATCCATTTTGATCAATTTCAACGTCAATGGGTCAATTTTTAACTTTAGAAATCTGAACATTAAATAAAGAACCAAAGATTTCAGAGGGTGAAGACTGGAAGTTGAAGCTGACAGATCTACCAGGGTTACTCAATGTTTTACTCTACTCTAGAATGAAAATATCTACCTAATTCATACTACGCTAGAAATTCTAATGCTACCATATGCTGAATAAAGTGACTTCCTAATAAAGCAAATGATGATGGGGGATAGAAATATCAAACATAACGTACTAATATACTCAACTCTCCATTTTGTATCACAAAGAAACATAATGTTACTATATATCCAGCAATTTTTGTTTCTTACTGCAAACATTAATTCCTCACAATAGTTAATGTGACATTTATTATAATTCTATAATTGTTGATTGAAAAGCAAAAAGGACAATAGATATCAAAGATTCCAAATTCTTCTTTAATCTTTCTCTAGAAGCTGATATTCAAAGAAATTGCTGATCGGTTCAACAAGCTATGAAATTCAGCTCTTCTATCTCATATCAAGGTCCAATTCCCATCATGTGCTTCTCCCAATTAGCCATTAAGACAGTCATTCTGTTCATCTATTATTCTGATAGGACACAATCAAGCTAAATAAAAAGAATCACCATTTGTGAAATCCAAACTCAACTCTGCCACCATGTTCTCCAAAACGTATCTAGTGTTTCGCAAACTGATTATTGTTGGATGGCGGGAACACATATCACTGTGCACTGTTTTGTGTTGTGTGTATTTGTTTATATTATAAAAATCAATAAAATTTATTTTTTTAAGAAGCAAACTCTTCTAAGTGTCTACATTGTCTTGCCCCAATTGAACATTGGAATAGGCCTTTGGGGTTGTTTGTTGCCCTTCTAAACTTGCTAAATTACAACATGTAGAAGTTACAAATGGAGAAATGAAATTATTAGGTTTATTATTACAGATAGGCAAGAGCATCCCATGGTTCAGATAGTCCCTTGCCTATTTTCTTGTTCCTAAAGCATCCCAGCAACAGTTGTTCTTCTTGCTATTGTTGTACTGATGAAATGGTTCTGGTCACCACACTTCAAAAGAGATATAGAGACTCTGGAAAGGGTGCAGAAAAGAGAAACTAAAATGATAAGAGGACTAGAGACCAGGCCATATGAGGAAAAGTTGCTGGAACTGGGCATGGATAGTCTAGTAAAAAGAAGGGCTAGGGGGGACATGATAGCTGTATACAGGTACTTAAGGGGTTGCCACGGAGAGGAGGGGGGCACACTATTTTCCAGGGCACCAGAGGGTCGGACGAGAAACAACGGTTGAAAGCTGACCAAGGAAAGATTTAACCTGGAGATAAGGAAGAATTTCCTGATGGTGAGAGCGATCAACCAGTGGAACGGCCTGCCAACGGAGGTTGTGAACTCCCCAATTTTGGACATTTTCAAGAGGAGAATGGACTGCAATTTGGCTGGATTTCCTGTAGGATTTCCTGCTCAAGCAGGGGGTTGAACTTGATGACCTGTAAGGTCCTTTTCAACTCTAATAATAAATAAATAAAAATAAATAAATAAATACAAAACAGATGTTAAATTTTGAAGGAAAAATCATGCACAACTCTAAGGAGAAAGCTCATGTTTTATTTTAATGATGATTCCTGGGTTCCAGCATACAAATGAAGAAGAGCAGAGAACAGCCAAAAGGTAAAATAAGATTCTGATTTGCCATCATGTCTTGGGACTATGTAAGAAAAACCAAGCAAGTTTTGTTGCGGAAGGACAGATTTTTATTATTAAGGAAAGCTCTGCTTTTTAGAAGTGGCAGCAATGCTGGAAATAGCCATTATCTCTTGTTAACAAGGGGAAGAACATTGATGGGACCTGGCACGTGCTCTTAATTGACAATGAAACATCTACAGTTTTGCACAGTTATATTGCCACCTCTTTCTTATTAGATTTGCTTTGGGAAATTGCATAGGGCTGAATCTCCACTGCCTCTAGTCAATTTCATTCTGCCTTTGTTAAGGTGAGCAACACTTTTTTTTTCTTTTTGGCAAGGAAAGTATTAGGAAAGGTTTGTTCTGGGAAGGGAATCGTTTTCTTGGCTATGATAGGATTATGCAAAGAAAGAAGATAATCTGGTCTCTGTCTTGTCGCAGGCCAGAGACAGATGTCCTAAAAATATCGCCGGCTCGACTTACCGGCCCATGGCGCTTTTGCGGAAGGGCCGGGCAGACTCGGACCCTTCCATGGCGGCCGCCATTTTGTTTTCGGCCGAAATCTCGCGAGGCGAGATTTCGGCCGGGAATGCCTTGCCCACGTGGCTGGGCATGACGTGGGGTCCGGGCGGGGCTTGCTGGCCCTATTTAAGGGCAGCAGGCCTCGAAGCAGGCCTTTTCGCCCGGACCCAGCACAGGAGCAGACACCCACCCGCCCTTCCCTATTTTGCAGTGTGCCTGGTGGGTCGCCTTCGGGGGCCGAATGGGAATTTTTTGCAGCCTCGCCCATTAGGCTGGGCTGTTTTTTCGCCCATTCCACACTGGGGAGATGGACGTGCGGTTAGGGGGTGCTTGCACTTAATAGGTTAATTGGCTTACCTCTGGTCATTTGGGTAGGCAGGTTAGGGGCGGAAATCTGGGTGGTGGCTCAGCAACTGCGCGTTCTCCCTTGGGCATCTTTGGGGATGATTGACAGGTTCTCTCCAAGCCCATGGTGGGTGCTACCTGCGCACTTGGGGGGAACCTGTCTTTGGGTCCCGCTATTGAAGTCCCAGGGTAGGGGTGAGCCGGCGGGACCCCCCTCATGCGAGTGCATGGCAGGGTCTCAGGTGAGGGAGAGGTCCCTCACCTGGACCAGCATCGACTACGCCCTTAGTTGCCCAGGAATGTTGACCTTTTACGTCATTTCCGCCCCGGAAGTGTTTGTTTGACCCTGCAGGTCCACTGTTTCCGGGTCATAGTTGAATATGTTGATTTATGCAAATTTATGCTAATTCATGCTAATTTAATTAATAAATTATGCAAATTTATTATAATAAAAATGACCCAAGTTTAAATCCAGCTCTGGTGTCCGAGTCATTACTCCGTCTCTTCTGCAATATTATTTTTATTTTAGTCATAACAACAATCTCCTGCCAAAAGAGGTACTCCAACCTTTCAAGGTCAAATATAATGTCTAATTTCTTTACGTACCAGCAACATCAGTAACCGAGTTGACAAATGCAATAATTTGAATAAAATTCAAATATGGGTACACTGGCAAGAATTTTCAAGCAGCTGTTTATTTTTCACCAGCAGAATAAATGTGCCATGTGCACTGCATTGCAGTGTTCCATGTACATTGTGATGAATGCAGGGGTGGGCTACTGCCCGGACAGGGGTGGGGGATGCAGTGGGGTAGCAAAAATGGAGCTCCACCCTAGAGCACCCAATTTTCACTGAGAGATGTTGAAAGAAAATTCAGGGCGTCCTGCATAAACCACACCCACAGTGTGGTAGTAAAAAATTTGGTAGCCCTTCACTGGATAGAAACATAGAAACATAGAAGACTGACAGCAGAAAAAGACCTCATGGTCCATCTAGTCTGCCCTTATACTATTTCCTGTATTTTATCTTAGGATGGATATATGTTTATCCCAGGCATGTTTAAATTCAGTTACTGTGGATTTACCAACCATGTCTGCTGGAAGTTTGTTCCAAGGATCTAATACTCTTTCAGTGAAATAATATTTTCTCATGTTGCTTTTGATCTTTCCCCCAACTAACTTCAGATTGTGTTCCCTTGTTCTTGTGTTCACTTTCCTATTAAAAACACTTCCCTCCTGAACCTTATTTAACCCTTTAACATATTTAAATGTTTCGATCATGTCCCCGCTTTTCCTTCTGTCCTCCAGACTATACAGATTGAGTTCATTAAGTCTTTCCTGATATGTTTTATGCTTAAGACCTTCCACCATTCTTGTAGCCCGTCTTTGGACCCGTTCAATTTTGTCAATATCTGATGAGTGTATGAGCTACATGGATTGTAGATATTAAACAGCAGAGGGGAGAGAATTGACCCTTGAGGAACCTCACAAGGTAGAGACCTAGGAGTCGACCTCTGCCCCCTTGCTAACACCGACTGTGACCAACCAGAGAGGTAGGAGGAGAACTACTGTAAAACGGTGCCTCTCACTCCCAGCCCCTGCAGTCGGTGCAGAAGGATACCATGATCGATGGTGTCGAAACCCACTGAGAGGTCAGGAAGCACCAGGACAGAGGATAAACCCCTGTCCCCCACCAGAGATCATCCATCAGCATGACCAAAACGGTTTCCGTGCTGTAGCTGGCTCTGAATCCTGACTGCCGAGGGCCTAGATAATCAATATCTAATTTCCTTTTGGGGGAAGGATAGTTGAGGAAGTGATTGCAGAAATTTTTCACAGGATCTTGGATTATCTCGATCAGGGGTATCATATTGGTGGCTTGCAGGTGGGATGTGTCACACACAGGCCATGGCCACCCTAGCTCCATGAAGGGAAAAAACGCCACGTGACGGCAACATGATGCTGTGAATTTGACACATGTGATCTGGATCCTTTTCAGTCAGTATTTAAAACTGAATTGGTCATATCTTTGAATTATCTCTGGTGTGGGCAGGATGGCAAATTAAGCAACACCTTAGTTAAAGTGATGTATTAGTCTAGTGCAGTGATGGCGAACCTATGGCATGGCTGCCACAGGTGCCATGCGAAGCCATATCTGCTAGCATGTGAGTCGTTGCCCTATCTCACTCCAATGTGCATGTGTGTGCTGGGCAGCTGATTTTTGGCTTGCACAAAGGCTCTGGGAGAGCATTTTTGGCTTCCTGAGGACTTGCGGGTGGTGGGGGACGGTATTTTTACCCATCCTCAGCTCCAGGGAAACCTGTGGAACCTGGAGAGGGTGAAACATGAATCTACGGAGCCCACCAGAAGTTGGGAAACAGGCCATTTCCAGCCTTCAGAAGGCCTCTGGCAGGTGAGGGAAGCTATTTTCGTCCTCCACAGGCATTGAATTACAGGTGTGGGCACTTGCACATCACTGGTCTAGTGTTTGGAGGCTATAAAGATCTGAATGGGAAAAAACAGGCTTCAGACGAACCCTAGCAAGACTGTGTAGATTTAGGTTTGGGCCATAGGTTGTGCTATCTGGGTGTCCTCTTAGCCTCACAATGCTGCTCATAAAGCAAATGGAAGTCATGGATAGAACAGCTTTCGCATAGCTTCATGTTGTGCACCACTTGTGCCCTTTCTTGGAATGGAATGCACTACACACAGTCACTCATGACTTAGTGACCTCCATATTGCACCATCAGGCCTGACGATCGGAGGGAATCAGAGACTTATTTAGATGGCTCCATTAGTGAGTTGGATGAACTCGTTCTCTCTCTCTGTTTGTGGTTAATATAAATTTTAATCAATCTTTATTTGTAATGTTGATTTTTATATTTTTAAATGCCTGTTTTTATATAGGTATTTTTGTTGATTGTTGTATGTCACTCAGTGTCACTTTTGGTGAAATTGGCAGCTATATAAATTTGATAAACAAATCAATAAGATCATATCCAGGATATAAGTTGATGTCTCCTTTATGATAACTAGGATCCATACTGAGAATGAGTCAGAGGAAAACATTAAGAGGGATGCCTGAGTAACATCCACCAAGTTTAAGACATTGTAATACTAATTCTGTGCTTCAGCCAAAATATGGCATCTCAAATCTTTGTAAGACTAGAGTCCTACTGTTTACCATAAAGAAACACATGTTTGGATCCAAAGGCCTGAATAAAATGGCTCCCATGCAACCTTTTCTTTCACTCTTAATAAGATTTTATACTGTATGTTCTGGATCAATACAGCCTGTGGAGAAACTAATGTACTATTGACCCTATAGAGCTTAGAAATGGCTACTAATGTGCTTTTGAACTGTTACGCACTTGTCAAATAAGCCCTTACTAATAGAAACACAGGCAAAGGGTCTACCTGAATATATATATAACCAAAGGACTTCTTCAAGAATTGAGTTAGCTCTTGAGAATCTTCCAAACTCAAGAACTTGAGTCAATTGATGGCATTGCAACAGAAAGATGTAGAACATTCTCCCAAAGCAGGAAAATTGGTGCATTTGTTCAAGAGTTATTCATTGATGAAATATTTAATTGAATGGTAACACATCAGTTCTCTCTTATTTCATTGCAGGGCAGGCATGGAAGAATGGCTGTTTATGAATAAATATTAGATATGGAGGGGGTGGGGAATGATAAGACCATCTTGCCATTTACCAAGAGAACTGGTTGGTTTTCTTTCAACACTTGTGTTGAAGCAGGAGCTACACAGCTTAAATTTGATTTGCTGCACTGGGAAGGAGATTGGACTGCATTGCTCTAAGTGCTCTTTTTAACTCTCTAGTTCTCTGATTCATTTATGTTTCAGTGACATTAACTGAAACAGTTATCTCCTCTTTTATAATGTTAGCAGCAGGCATGGTTTCTGCAAAAGAGAATAATTCATATGCATAAATAATATTAATATGATATTACCATTTACTTAACAACCTCCTCCACCCTTCCAAGAATATCAACTAATTTTAAAAATTATTGATCGGTTGGAAGTATAGTGAAAGAGCTATTCAGCTGGGCTTGTGATAAGCTATTTAAAAAAACTTTCCATTGCACTTAAATTTATCACTTAAAATTTGGTTTATAAAAATTGCAGGTAGCTCAAGACCACTGGATATGTTATTAGCACAATGCCAAGTAGTTAGTCCTGAGCTGTCTCCTTTAAAATAATTACCAGATCTTTCTCATTAGGAAACACCATATCAGAACAGTTTGATGCAAAATTAAAAAGTTTTGATTTTATTCAACATAAGGTGGAGATGCAAAATAGACAGAAAAGTACAGGTTGAAGACAAACTTTAAGGTTGATGATAAATTAATGGCTTGCCAGGTTGAGGTTTTAGACTAGCACTGGAAAAACCCAGGCTCTAGCTATGGAAGCTTATTGGTTGACTTTCAACATCAGGATAATTGTAGAGGAAGGGGAATAACAGGTAGAGGAAGGGGAATAACTGCTCTTCAGAAGGCAGGAAGTACATCTAGCAAACAAATATTAAATGAATCTTCTTTCTTCCTATTAGGTTCAGTTATCACTTTATTGCACTCAGATCAATACAATGATGATGGCAGTAAAGGAGTTGACATAAGGAGTGAATGATGATTTTTCCAGAAAACCAGTGTCCCCTGTCCCATTCTTGGAATTACTTTACATAAAGATCTAATTGACTTGCCGCCAAAAAATAAGTTTTGCAGGGGTTTGGTTTAATCATTCCATGTCTGATTATCCAATGTGTTGACTTGCTAAGGATCTCAAAAGTAAAAACAGTCAATTTTAATGTTTTTGTATGAAAACAGTTGATTTGTTGCTGCTACATATTTGAAAAGGCAAATACTGTTTCCACAATTAAACAACAGAGCTTGAACCCGTCAACATCTAAGTCCTCCTGCAACAATTTCTTCTCCTTGTTTTATAGAAGATATTGTTTTAAGAAATCCTTTGGAGGGAACATTGAGCTGTATCACTAAAGCTGTTGACAGTTTTATTGAAAAGAAAAAGGTGCCTTATTCAGTTGTGCTAATTTCCTCAAATAGAGAAGAGAAGAGCATTTTCAGATTTTGCTTCTCTAACTCTAGTTCCAGCAAGAAACCCAGCCTGGTCCAGCATAATGGCAAAGTTGTTCAGAGTGGGAAAATGTATCTGCTTTGTTTTCTGTTTTAACAGTTGCTTTCTTCTAAAAGAGAACATACTGGTACATACATTTTTTATTGCTCTCTAGGCTTTGGAGAACTCAAATAGCTTGGGGTTATTTGGTTGTATTCCTTTCTATCATTAGTAAATAACAAAGTATGTATATTAAAAATACAGATAGTTCTTGACTCATGACTACAATTTGATCACATATTATAAAAAATACATTTAAAAATTGTGCATTGTTTTTTTTAAAAGAGGTAGAGACTCTGGAAAGAGTGAGGGGAAAAAGCAACAAAGAGGATTCAATTCAATTGAATCATCAGATTATAATGCGTGTACAATGAGATTAGCTAAACCTCCCTTTGTGCATCCCCCCCAACCCAATACAACTCAAAGCGAAAGACAAAAAATCCCTGACCCTGTAAATCCTAACAAACACACAATCCTACTGCTCCATATGAACTTATTGCACATCGCGCTGACCCTGCAAGTCAATCATACTATGTTGTTGTAAAGTTATTTTCCATTCAGGAGTCTAACAGCCCACAAATAAAAAACAGTTCTTCAACCTGTTTGTGCAACTGCCTATTCTTCTATAGCTCTTTTCTGTTGGCAGAGGAATAAAGTAGCGTTGACCAGGATGTGAGTCGTTCCTGTGGATTTTCTTCATTCTTCTAAGATAGTGATCGTTATGTCCTGCCCAGAGATTAATGGAAGTATGCTTGGAGACTAGTTGTTATTGGATGAACCCGGTTACTGTGATTGGTTAGTTACTCATCGGAGCAAGGGCGGCAAAGGCTCTGTCACCCGATTGGTTGTTACCTCAGCCAGCGAGAGTATATAAAACCCTGTTATTTGTTATGGCCTCTGTTCTTCATCTCCGTACGTCTTTCCGACATACTGAATAAAGTCTGTTATTACCGATACTTGCCTCTGACTATTTCAGTGATCCCTAGCAATGTGATCAAGCAGTATCAGATGACAGCCCACAATGTTTTGTGCTGTGCTCATCATCTTCTGTAATATCAAGCCAGCATACCACATCATAATGCAATGAGTGAGGACCTTTTCTTTTGTGGACTAGTAAAAGGAGGTCATCAGTTATTGCTCCACTTTGGGTTTTTTCTCAAGATCCTGAGGAAGTGGAGTCTCTGTTAGGCCTTTCAGGCCACCTGGGTCATGTTGATTTTCCAGATGACATCTTCGCCGAGGTAGACTCCCAGGAATTTAAAGGAGAAAACTCTGCCCATGCAGCCCCCTCCCTCCCAATATAAATTGGGGCAGGTTCCTCCCTCTTCTTCTGGAAGTCTAAACACCATCTCCTTTGTGTTGCTGATGGTCAAATGTAGGTTGTTTTCCAAACACCATGTGGATAATTTTTTAACCTCCCGCCATATGCTGTTTCGTCTCCACCTATAATAAGACCAAGTATGGTGGTATCTTGTGCAAACTTAGTGATAACATTGGATGGGTCAGATGGTACACAATCATGTGTACAGTGAACACAGATAGGGATTGAGCACAAAAGCTTATGGGGAGCCAGTGCTAAGCTTCAAGGAGGTAGATAAGACAGACCTAGCCCTCACTGCTTGTGGCCAGTCCCTAAGAAAGTCAGAGATGGAAGAGGGAAAATCCAAGTCAATCAGCTTTTCCATAAGGATGCTCGGCAGAATGGTATTGAAAGATGAACTATAGTCTATGAAAAGCATCCTGACATAGTTTCTGGGTTTCTCCAGATGGCTTGCTACAGAATGTAAAGCAGTAGCTATGGCATCGTCTGTCAACCTATTCCCCCTGTACGCAAACTGGTGTTTGTCAAAGTCCGGTGGGAGGCATGTCCTAAGATGTTGGAGAACCAATCTCTCGAAACATTTCATCACTACAGACATTAATGTGATAGGCCTGTAATCATTTAGGCAGTTGATTGCTGTTTTCTTTGGGGGCTGGAGGCTAAAACATATGAAGAACCAGAAACATGTTATCTCTGTTTGTCTATGTGTGTCTCTCTGTCTGTCTCTGTCTCTCTGTCTCTCTGTATGTCTCCGTCTCTGTCACTCTCTCTCAAATTCATGCAGCAATTACTGTGATCTAATATAGCACAATATCTGAGAATCCATAATATATGTAGAGGAATGTGAGAGATTCTGGGAAAGAAGTGGAAACCGACTGCAGATTAGAGACTACACAGTTCATATATGGAAGTATTCAAGGAGTGTTTAAGGCAGTGGTTCTCAACCTTTCTAATGCCGTGACCCCTTAATACAGTTCCTCATGTTGTGGTGACCCCCAATCATAAGTCTAGCACCAATTTTCCTAA
Organism: Erythrolamprus reginae; assembly: GCF_031021105.1. Classification (NCBI taxonomy): domain Eukaryota; kingdom Metazoa; phylum Chordata; class Lepidosauria; order Squamata; family Dipsadidae; genus Erythrolamprus; species Erythrolamprus reginae. The sequence goes on along the minus strand of NC_091950.1, from coordinate 343,711,839 downwards.
CAGAGCTTTAAGGTGATTGGCAGGAAAGTCAGAAAGATCCCCCACTGTAAATGCCTAATTGGTTGGATTCTAAAGATATGTTCCAACATGCCAGAATAGAAGTACAATAACTGAGGCCTTTAATCAAACATGACAGTTTAATGACAGGACGTGCCAACAGGGCAGGTACAGGCTTAAGAACATAAACATGAATACACAGGCTTTTATACAGCAAGCCTTCTGAGGCAGCTACCAATGAATACAGAGGAAAGTTCCCGCTTACATAGTAACTGGGCTTACGCGCCCAATCAGCACCCTGGAGAGGGATGCGCGAGCGAGATTCTGACAGCCGGCTGTTACTATGCGGACACAGCACTCCTACCTCTTCGGCTGACACAAACATAATCTTTTAAATATGACGGTCTGCGACAGATTCTCTCGGAGCGCCGAGGCTCTGCAGAATGTCCTAAACCAGTGTTCTCAGTCGGAGCCGGGTGGATGGGTTGGGGAGTTTGAACCACCTCCGCCTCCCTGCTGTCGGTCGAGGATGAATTCCCAGAACTCTTTGCTGCAGTGGCCGGTTCCTGAAACTCCCCCTGAAACTCATTGGTTTCCCAGTCTCCACACATTCCCTCTCTATTCAGCCTGACCTGATCCAGGTGTCTTCTCCATATTCGCCCGTCCCTCAACTCTACCTCGAACGAGCGAGGCCCCAGTTCCCTGCACACCGTGCCCTTTTCCAAATTCTTTTGACCAGAATAGGCGCGGGCAAATACCGCATCTCCTACTGACACCTCTCGCCCAGCTGATTCAGGCCATTGCACTGCTGCCGTGTACCCTGGGTGCAGCCTGTCAAGTATAATCCTCAACTTGCGACCCATCAAGAGCTCCGCTGGTGTCCTTCCAGTAGTTACGCATGGGGTAGTGTGTTGGGCCAGTAGTACATCAGCCAACCTAGCTTTCCAAGAATTCTGGGGCAACCTTTTGAGGGACTCCATAACAGAACGAACTGCCCGTTCAGCCTGACCATTACTGGCCGGATGCCATGGCGAGGTTAAGGCATGTCTAACACCTGCTGTTGCTAAAAACGACTCAAAAAGGACAGATGTAAACTGTGGCCCATTGTCCGAGACCAATAGGTCCAGAAATCCATGTGTGGCAAAAAGGGCCATCAGAGAATCAATGATGGCCTGCAACTGAGTGGACTGTAATTGGGCCACCTCCACCCATTTGGAATATGCATCTACAGTTATTAAGAACGTTTGCCCCATGAAGGGACCAGCCAAATCTATGTGTAAGCGCATCCAGGGGCCGGAGGGCGGCTCCCAAGTCAAAGGTTCAGCACAGGGGGGCATAGACCTGCTCTCCTGACACACAGCGCAGTCAGCCACACGCTGCTCCACCTCCTTATCTAAACTTGGCCACAATACGTAATCCCTGGCCAAACCCTTCATTCTCACAATGCCAGGGTGGCCCTTGTGCAGCAGAGACAACACCTGGTTCCGCAGCTTACCTGGTATAACAACCCTGCCTCCCCTCAAAAGAACTCCCTTCTCAACTGAGAACTCAGTGCGGCAACGAAAAAAAGGAATGAATAGGTCAGCTTTGGTTCCGAGTGGCCACCCCCTCAAGACCCATTGCCTTACCTGGGCCAAAATTCGATCTTTCCCTGTCTCCCTAGACACATCTGGAGCGGCTAGTACAAGAGGTCCCTCTGAAAGCGCTAAAACGGAGCTAGCGGGAGCGGGGTCTGCTAATTCTTCGGTCACCGGGCATCTGCTGAGCGTGTCGGCGTGCGCAATGTGGCAACCCGGTTTATATATTAGGGTATAGGTATAATTGGCCAGAAAGACAATCCAGCGCGTCATGCGTGGGGACAACACAACTGGGCTCTGGCGGTTACCTGCTAATAACCCTAACAACGGCTGGTGGTCCGTTACTAACTCGAACCTTCTGCCATACAAGTATTTGTGGAAACGGCGGACTCCCGCTACCAGGGCTAATGCCTCCTTATCTATCTGCCCATAGTTTCTTTCCGCCGCGGCCAGGGTCCGAGAAAGAAACGCCAAAGGGGCCTCCGAGCCGTTTGGCAACCGATGGCTGAGGACTGCCCCCACTCCGTACCGGGAGGCATCGCAGGTAAGAATTAATGGCAAACTTGGGGAGTATTGTGCCAGGACACTATTTGAGGTAAGTATCCCTTTGACCCCTCTAAAAGAAGCTTCTTCCCGCTCCCCCCAGTGCCAGGCAGACCGCTTGTCCAGCAGCCTATGCAACGGTTCTGCCACCGAAGCCTTATGCGGGATAAAGACCGCATAGAAGTTCAAAAGCCCCAGGAAAGCCTGCAGCTCCTCCCTCGACTGGGGTCTGGGGGCATCCCAAATAGCCCTTGTCTTTTCCGGGGTGGGATGGATACCCCTTCCATCCACCCTGAACCCCAGGAAATCAACCTCTGAAACCCCAAAAACACACTTCTTCAATTTAGTTTTAGTCCCGCCTCCTGAAACTTGATCAGTACCTTCTTTACCCTGTGAAGTAATTCGTCTTCGGAACTCCCAGAGACCAGGACATCGTCAAAGTAGGGCACCGTGCCTTCCAGCCCATACAATAAACGCTCCATTAATCCTTGAAACATTCCCGGTGCAATAGAGACCCCAAACTGTAGTCTGTGGCACCTGAAAACCCCCCGATGTGTGATAATCGCCTGGGCCTCTGCAGTCGTGGGGTCAACGGGGAGCTGCTGGTAAGCCTTGGAGAGGTCGAGTTTGGCAAACAGCTTACCATTACCAAGAGTGTGGAGTAACTGCTGCACCACTGGGAGCGGGTACGAGTGGTGAGCCAGAGCCTTATTGACAGTGCATTTATAGTCCCCGCATAATCTCAAACCTCCATCCCCCTTGAAAGCGATGACCAGTGGGGTCTCCCAAACAGCCTGGTCAACCGTCTCTAACACTCCCTGGGCAATCAGCCGATCTAATTCAGCATCAACCTTTGGCCTGAGGGGAATGGGCACCCTGCGGGGCTTCAGCCGCACCGCGGGCACTTTGGGGTCAAGGCTAAAAGAAATCGGGGTCCCGGTGTAACAACCCAGCTTATCATCGAAGACTGAGGGAAATTCCTTAGTAAGCTCATTAAATACAGACCCCCCTTAACAGCGTTCACTCCCGAGACAGAGAGCCCCAGAGACTTGAACCAGTCTAAACCCAGAAGGTTGGAAAATGGGCCGTCTACCACAATAAGAGGCAACCTGCCGGTGAACGATTTGAATCTGACAGGGAATCTCCCTTCCCCCAAAACTGGAATGGGTGCCCCTTGGTAGTCCCGTAAAGTCACATTACATGGCTGTAGGCGACTCTTGCTCAGGCAGGGCATGCATCTCTTTATCGTGGCCCAGGAAACCAAGGAATGAGCGGAGCCCGTGTCCACTTGCATGGAACAAGTCACGCTTCTGAGGCGAACTGTCACGGAGATCTTTTCCGTTGAATCCAACGTTTTCCTCACATAAGTGGTTGCCGGGCACGGGCAGCTATAAATCGCATTGCAGTCCTCCCTCTTAGTGGAAGAAAATCTCCTTTGCCAGCGGGGATTGAACCCTTGGAACTCCTTCTGCTCTCTGGGGGCGGCTGGAGGGGACCTGCGGGAACGGCAGACTCTCGCAATGTGGCCTCTGGCCCCACAATGCCGACAAGCCGCTTCCTTGAATGGGCAATTGGACCGATAATGGTTTCCCCCACACCCTCTGCATGGCGATAGAGGGGGACGGGGGCGGGTAACAGGAGGCTCACGTCCCCGGGAAGCCCCCAGCCGGCAGACTTCCTCCTCCTCAGCCTCGCTGCTGTCCTCCTTCTCCGCAGCGGTTTTAGGTTTCTCCGGCACGGCTGACCCTTTGGCCGGAGCGTTCACGGAACTGTCCATGGCTGCCAGAGATTGTGTGGAAAGTTCAAAAGCACGAGCCTCAGCTAATGCCGTTTGAAAAGTTAATTCCCGTGTGGCTAACAGGCGGTGCTTAAGGCGGCCATCCCGGACTCCGAACACTAGCCTGTCCAGTAAATAATCGTTCAGGTCTGAAAACTCGCAATATAAAGCTGCCCGGCGGAGAGCGGCCACAAACTCATTAATCGATTCTCCCTCCGCCTGGTTCCTTTGATAAAAGACGTATCTGCGGGCACAGTGGGATGGGGCCGGGGCATAATGATCTTGAAGTGTTGACAGGAACGTCTGCCAAGGCACATCATGTATGGAGACTGGAGCAAATAAAGCCCTGGCCATCTCAAACATCTCGGGGCCGCAGAAACCAAGAAAATAAGATCTTTTGCGGTCCCCTGAAATCTCGGTATACCCATTCAAGATTAGGAAACAATCGAACCGGGCGACATAAGAGTCCCAAGTCTCCCCTTGTGGGTTAAAAGGGGGAAAAGTAAGCTGCACAGACATTCTCACTTACTGCAGATATGGCTGCGAGATGGAAAAGCAGGGTCGAATCCTCGTCGCCAGTATAATAACTGAGGCCTTTAATCAAACATGACAGTTTAATGACAGGACGTGCCAACAGGGCAGGTACAGGCTTAAGAACATAAACATGAATACACAGGCTTTTATACAGCAAGCCTTCTGAGGCAGCTACCAATGAATACAGAGGAAAGTTCCTGCTTACATAGTAACTGGGCTTACGCGCCCAATCAGCACCCTGGAGAGGGATGCGCGAGCGAGATTCTGACAGCCGGCTGTTACTATGCGGACACAGCAAGAAGCATTAAGTCCTAACACCATGGGAAATTTGATTTTTTTCCATGGTCTTAAGCGACCCCTGTGAAATGGTCGCTCGGCCCCCAAAGGGGGTCCCGACCCCCAGGTTGAGAACCACTGGTTTAAGGAGGCTCCACTTTAAATAATTCAAATCTGGTTAGGAATTTACTCTTACAGTTTTGAAGGAGGTATTTTTATCCCAGACTACCATTAAAAAGAGGTCTTTATGAAATCTGTACAGTTCTTAAGCCTCCCTACTTTGTACATAGAGATTGACAAGGATTCAAGTTCTATCACTCTACTAACCACCCTGTGTTTCATGTTGGAAAACAGCTCTTGAATATAATAGCTCTACAACCATCCCAGCTTCTGCCCTTTTCCTGTATATTTTCATAACTACCTAGCATTAGAGAAATTTAGCCTTGTTGCACAGGAGAACTCGTGATTATAGATTTTTCCTAAAGAAATGTTATTTTTGTAGACATCTTGATGTTGTTTTTCAATTAATTCATTCTTCTTAAGAAAAACAATTAAAGAAGGATATCCATGGTAACTTAACACACCCACAAGAAATAATCCCAAAGAAAGTAAAGGATCTCAGAAAAGCACATCTCTATTCATCCCCAATCCTGTGGGGATCAAAAACACTTGGATAGTCACTAATTCAAACCCTCTTTCAAAAGAATTTGAGAAGGTTTAGAGCCAGATGCTCTCGGGACTTTTCTGCCTTTAAGGACCTGGAAATAAAAGTTTGAAATTCAATTGAAATGCCCCTATATCCCCATCCTACTAGCTGATTTCAGTAACATGTCTATGGAGTGTCTCCATCATCCAGGTCATAGTTGTCTCAAAGGTGTTTTTTCAGAAGGCAGCTGGACTTTCTTTGTTTTTCCTTGAAGATGTTTCACTTCTCATCCAAGAAACGTCAAGTGAAATCCAAATTTAAAATTAAAATAAGCCCAGTAAGAGAATACCTGTCTGAACATGATGAAAACAAGTCACCAGGACCAGATGGATTACACCCCAGAATACTAAAGGATCTGGCAGAGAACATCTCAGAACCAATGCACCACATCTTTCAAAAATCTTGGAATACCGGGAAAGTACCAGAGGACTGGAAAAGAGCTAATGTGGTTCCCATCTTCAAAAAAAAAAGGGGGGGGGGAATGACCAGATAACTACAGTCCAATCAGCCTAACATCAATACCTGGGAAGACATTAGGAAAGATTCAAAAACCAGATCTGTCAACACCTAGAAATGAATAAAGTAGCAGCCAGAACAGGTTTGTTAAAAACAGACTAAATTAGTAGACCAGTGAAATACTGTGGACATAATATATCCAGAAGGCATTTGACAAAGTAGACCCTAACCTATTTCTTCGTAAACTAGAGAAAAGTGGGATAGACAACCTCACCACCAGATGGATCCACAAATGGCTGGCAAACTGTACTTAACGGGTAGTCTTAATGGGTCTAAGTCCACATAAAGAGAAGTAAGTAGTGGGGTACCACAAGGCTCTGACTTTGGCCCAATACTCTTCAATATCTTTATAAATGACTTAGATGAGGGAATAGAAAGGGAACTAACCAAATTTTCAGATGACACTAACTGGCAGGAGTGGCTAGCACCCTAGAAAATACGCTCAAGATCCAGAGAGATCTTTTTAAAAAATATATATCTTTATTAGTTATTTACATTCAAAACAGAAAAAATGAACATAAACAAACATACAAACAAGAAACATTACATAATAAAGCATAATGCTTTATACAATAATTTACATTGGTATCAGAACTTAACATAAATGCCAGCTGTTTGGCTGGATCTTGTTTACAGCTTATTTATTTACACCCATTTCATTTCCTAATTTCATTATAAATTAATCTTCTTAAGTTAACTTGTTTCTATCTCTCTATACTTCTTTCCAGACAGATTTTGACAGACTTGAGCTAACAAAATGAAATTCAATGAAGAAAAAAGTAAAGTCCTACACATAGGTAAAAAAACAAACCCAAAAGTACGCATATAAAATGGGTGAAACCACACTTAGTGGTAGTGACTGTGAGTGGGATCTTGGAGTCCTAGTGGACAACCAGCTAAACATGAGCCAGCAGTGTGTAACAGCAGCCAGATAAGCCAATACAATCCTAAATTGCATTAACAGAGGGATACAATCTAGATCAAGGGAGGTACTACAAAGCCTTAGTTAGACCACACCAGGAGTATTACATCCAGTTTTGGTCACCACACTACAAAAAAGATATTGAGACTCTAGAAAGAGTGCAGAGGAGTGCAACCAGGATGATTAGGGGACTGAAGACTAAAACATATGAAGAGCGGTTTCAGGAACTGAGCATGGCTAGTCTAGCAAGGAGAAGGACAGGGAAGACATGATAGTAGTGTTCCAATATTTGAAGGGCTGCCACAAAGAGGAGGGGTGGTCAAGCTTTTCTCCAAAGCACCTGAAGGACAGATAGGGAATAATGGATGAAAATTGATCAAGGAGAGATTCAACCTAGAAACAAGAGGGAACTTTCTGTCAATGACAACAATCAATCAATGGAACGGCTTGCACTTGGAAATTGTGGGATCTTCATCACTTGATATTTTTAAGAAGAGATTGGACAGCCATTTTTCAGAAATGGTATAAGGTCTCCTGCTTAGGCAGGGGATTGGACTAGATCACCTACAAGGTGCCTTCCAACTCTGTCAATCTGTTAAAACTATATTTGGGTTTCAGAGGTTTTAACGTAATCGATCAGTAGTGTCAACCCCTAACCCCCAACATTTTTCCCTTAGACTATCCACGATTGACCTCTCCAGGTTCCTTAGAGGTCAGTAAGGGACGTATATAAGTGCACCAGTGTGCCTTCCGTCCCCTGTCCAATTCCCCTTATCTCATTTATCTTTTCTTCCTTTCAAATATGTTCACCTATACTTTTATATCTTTTCTTCTATTCGTTTCTTTAGTTATATTACTACATATCTATTTTCTTCAATGTGTATTATGTATTGGACTAAATAAGTAAGTAAATAAATAAATAAATAAATTAGAAACCAGTAAAGCTCTTACCTGTACTGACATGAGTAAAAAATGGAACCTTTTAAAACTCTTTGAGGGTATAAGACAGAACTTCCTGATGGTACTAAATTGAAAGAAGTTATGTCTACTTGCTGAGGAGGCTGGACAGATTTTCAGAAGGCTAAATTTCCTCATTCTAATACTGCCTAGAAAAATATTTTCTCCTAAGTATCTAATTCTGCCCAAAGTATTTCTTAAGGTGACAATTAAGAAATGAAAAGAAACAGCCATTGTATAATTTTACAAACATTCTGACTACTACAAATATTTCTCCCATCAGTATTAGATCAAGCTCACGGATAAGGGTTGAGATAGAAGCAGACTTTGCTAACAGAAACAGATTATTGGATGTCTAAAATAATTTGTATGGCTCGGCTGGAAGAGGACACTTTAATACAGAACATTTTAAAATGCTGTTCAAGAGCAAGAAGTTATTTGAAGTTATTTTCAAGGGAGAGGCCAGATAATAGGCATTCATTGCAACAAATGAGCTGGCACAATCTGCCACTGAGAGTCGGCTTGAAAACAAAACAAAATGAACAAAGAGGAGAATACAGTTTGTCATTATCAACAATGATGAAAGCTATACAAAATAAGATGAACTTGCCAGCAGCTAAATGCTGAAAGGTTCCAAGAGATTTGCAAAATTAAGATTCATTGTTAGGGGCCACCTTCTACTCTTTCAGCAGGAGCCTGCAAATGGATTTCTCTGTGTACTGAAATGCAGGCTTATCTCTGGGAAAAAACAACAAAGAAGTCAGGTTGTGTTTTCTCCCTCCCCATTTTTAAAATAATCATCTTAATAATTTATGGGAAACCATTAGAGAAGTTTGGGTCAAAAAAGAGATACTAATAAATACAATAATTATGCAGTATTTAGATTAAATTGTTATTATCTATTTGAATTCTATATTGTAGCTGTCCATCTTAAAAAGTGACTCGAGGTGGTATGCAAGATAAAACATAAAAATGGTTAAAAACTATTCAAAGGGTTAAAAAAGTACTATATATATATATATATGGCAGCATTCTGATTATGGATGTTAATATAGAGAGGACATAGGGCCTTTGGCACACTCCACATATTTGAGCATGCAATAAAATCTCCACAGATATATGAAAGGTAAACAGAGTTTGGTCAGCCTGATATCTGAAAAGAAATGTTTCCAGAAGATAGAGGCTACAACCTGAAGCCATGACTCCTGTTTCCTAGCAGCCAACGTTTCTTAGTTGAGGGGACCCAAAATATGACCCGCTTTGCCTGACCCACCACAAATTAGATGTATAGAGAAAACTGGGGAAAGATGGCCCCATAGGTAAGCTGACCTCAAGGCAGGGGTATAAAGATGATAACTAACATTTTGAATTGCACCTGGAAAGAAACTGATAACCAATGAAACTCAAGAATACCTCATTCCATTTATTACTCATATAGCCAGATTCTGCACCAGTTGAAGTTTCCAAATGTTCTTCAAGGGCAGCCCCATGTAGAGCACCTTGCAATAATTCAGATGAGAGGTCATGAAGACATGAGTGACTGTGAGCAAAGCCTCCTGATCCAGGAATGAGAGAAACTGGTGTATTACTCTAAGGTGAGCAAACTCCTCCTAGTCATGGGTTCACCTGCTCTGGTAGTAAGAATCATGAGTCCAAGAAATTTCCCAGTCTGTACCTTGGGGTTATCTAGGACAGTGCCACCATATCTAGGACTACAGGGGGGGGAATCTTGTCAAATACCAGTGTGTCTTGTTTGAGTTGATTCAAAGCCCATTGTGCCCCATCCAGTCACTTATAATCTCTAGGCACTGAGAAGAAGACAATCAACAGCATCATTGAATATGAATCACCATGAATATGGGGTTAAGTGTTGGTTATTCAATGCAATGAGACTTATATGTGATGAAAATACAACATGGATAACATACGAATGAAAGGCTTGGTGAAATGGTTTAGAATTGAGAGAAACTATAACAAGCATTTGATATATTTATGCATAAGTGAAAAATGAATGTGTGTAGTGACTTTATATGCATGTTATATTCAGGTAGCCTGGGGTGGAGTTATCAAGCTGGATATTATCAGAATGTTGATCAATGTTGATCAATTTCAAGGTCAATGGGGCAGTTTTAGAAATCTGAACATCAAATTAAGAACCAAAGATTTCAGAGGATGAAGGCTGGAAGTTGAAGCTGACAAATCCATCAGGGTTACTCAATGTTAAATTGTACTAGAATGAAAATATCTACCTAATACATACAACACTAGAAATTCTAATAGTACCATATGCTGAATAAAGTGGTTCTGACTAGGTGGTTCCACACCAGATGCCTGATGGACCCAGAGGGCTTCCAGAGGGCGCTTGGGGTTTTACCAGATTCCCTCATACACAGATCGGCAGACTCCCTTGCTGTGGTTTGGAACAAGTTGTGATGGAGGCTTTTGACCAGATTGCGCCATTGTGAACTCTCTGTGGCACTAGATCCCAGAGAGCTCCTTGGTTTACCGAGGAACTCCAGGTGTTCAAAAACCAGAAGAGACATCTAGAGAAGCAGTGGAGGAAAAGTAAGTCTGAATCTGATCAAAAACTTGTAAGAGCTCATATTAAGACTTACAAAGTGACGCTCAAGGCGGCAAGATGTGCATATCATGCCGCCTTGATTGCATCAGCAGAATCCCACCCAGCCACCCTGTTTAGGATGACCCTCTCCCTTCTAAATTGGGGGTTGGGGGTTGGGGAGCCCTTGCAGGGTAGTGCCGAGGAGTTGAACTTGTTTTTCGCTGATAAAATCGCTCAGATTCAGATGGACCTTGACTCTGATTGGAATGCAGTGTCAGCTGACAAGTCAGTCAAGGTGACAGGGGCCTGACTTTGTCCATCTGTCTGGGATGAGTTTGACCTGGTGACACCTGATGAAATGGACAAGGCCCTTTGGAGCTGTGAGTTCCGCCACCTGTTTGTTGGAACCATGTCCCTTCTGGCTGGTTTTAGCCAGCAGGGAGGTAACACAGAGCTGGGTCCAGGAGATTGTCAATGCTTCTCTGAGGGGGGGTTTCCTTCCTGGCTCCCTACAAGGAGGCACTTGTGCGCCCCCTCCTCAAGAAGTCTTCCCTGTACCCAGCCGTACTTAATAATTACTGTCCAGTCTCCAACCTTTCCTATATGGGGAAGGTTGTTGAGAAGTGTTGCTCCAGCGGTCCTTGGAAGAAGCCAATTATCTAGGCCCTCAGCAGTCAGGATTCAGGCCTGGCTACAGCATGGAAACTGCTTTGGTCACGCTGATGGATGATCTCTGGTGGGCTATATCCTGGTGCTTCTTGACCTTTCAGTGGCTTTCGATACCATCAACCATGGTATCCTTCTGCGCTGGCTGGAGGGGCTGGGAGTGGGAGGGTACTGTTCTGCAATAGTTCTCCTCCAATTTGGGCATCCTCCTCAATAAACAGCTGGCTTAAGAACATCATCTTTTGGCTATGGCGAGGAGGGCGTTTGCCCAGGTTCGCCTGGTGCACCAGTTGTGGCCCTATTTTGACAGGGAGTCCCTGCTCATGGTCACCTTATCACCTCGAGGTTTGACTACTGCAACACTCTCTACATGGAGCTACCTCTGAAGAGCGTTCAGAAACTTCAGATCATGCAGAATGCGGCCGCAAGAGCAATCATGGGCCTTCCCAGATATACCCATGTTTCGTCAACACTCTACGGCCTGCACTGGTTGCCGGTTAGTTTCCAGACACAATTCAAAGTGTTGGTAATGACCTATAAAGCCCTATATGGCATCCGGCCAGAATACCTATGGGACCGCTCTCTGCCGCATGAATCCCAGTGGTTGATTAGGTCCCACAGAGTTGGCCTTCTCCAGGTCCCTACACAATGTTGTCTAGCAGGACCTAGGGGAAGAGCCTTCTCTGTGGCAACCTCGGCCATCTGGAATCAACTCCCCCCAGAGATTCGAACTGCCCCCACCCTCCTTGCCTTCCACAAGACTCTGAAGACCCATTTATGTTGCCAGGCATGGGGGGATTAATGCATTCCCTTCTGACTAATAGGACTTGAGTATGGAAACATAGAAACATAGAAACATAGAAGACTGACGGAAGAAAAAGACCTCATGGTCCATCTAGTCTGCCCTTTTACTATTTCCTGTATTTTATCTTGCAATAGATATATGTTTATCCCAGGCATGTTTAAATTCAGTTACTGTGGATTTCCCAACCACGTCTGCTGGAAGTTTGTTCCAAGGATCTACTACTCTTTCAGTAAAATAATATTTTCTCAAGTTGCCTTTGATCTTTCCCCCAACTAACTTCAGATTGTGTCCCCTTGTTCTTGTGTTCACTTTCCTGTTAAAAACACTTCCCTCCTGAACCCTATTTAACCCTTTAACATATTTAAATGTTTCGATCATGTCCCCCCTTTTCCTTCTGTCTTCCAGACTATACAGATTGAGTTCATTCAGTCTTTCCTGATACGTTTTATACTTAAGACCTTCCACCATTCTTGTAGCCCGTCTTTGGACCCGTTCAATTTTGTCAATATCTTTTTGTAGGTGAGGTCTCCAGAACTGAACACAGTACTCCAAATGTGGTCTCACCAGCACTCTATATAAGGGGATCACAATCTCCCTCTTCCTGCTTGTTATACCTCTAGCTATGCAGCCAAGCATCCTACTTGCCTTTCCTACCGCCCGACCACACTGCTCACTCATTTTGAGACTGTCAGAAATCACTACCCCTAAATCCTTCTCTTCTGAAGTTTTTGCTAACACAGAACTGCCAATGCAATACTCAGATTTAGGATTCCTTTTCCCCAAGTGCATTATTTTACATTTGGAAACATTAAACTGCAGTTTCCATTGCTTTGACCATTTATCTAGTAACGCTAGATAAATGGAGTGGCTGTGGGTTTTGCCTCCCAAGGACAATTCCATCTGTCTGTCCATTACCCTGAGGGGAGAATCACTGACCCCCTCGGAGAAGGTCCGCAACTTGGGCGTCCTCCTCGATCCAAAGCTTACATTCAGTTGTGGCGAGGGGGGCGTTTGCCCAGGTTCACCTGGTGCACCAGTTGCGGCCCTATCTGGACCAGGAGTCACTGCTCACAGTCACTCATGCCCTCATCAACTCGAGGTTCGGCTACTATAACGCTCTCTACATGGGGCTACCTTTGAAAAGTGTTCGGAAACTTCAGATCATGCAGAATGCAGCTGCGAGAGCAATCATGGGCTTCCCTAGGTATGCCCATGTTACACCAACACTCCGCAGTCTGCATTGGTTGCTGTTCTGTCTGGGTGCCCCCAGACTTCAACACCAACTGAAAAAAGCAGCCAGACACGCTGTTAAAAAGCAAAGTCACTTTATATCTTTGAAAATAAACACAGAGAACAAAAACTGTTCTTACAAACTGGAATGCTATGAGGCTTCACAGAAGAGTCACGACGGCCAGACAATACAACAGGCTTCTTGCTGGCACACACACCACTGTAGGGAATAAAACCCACGCCTCCCCCAAGGTTTCAGCCTTCAAGGCCACAAGCCAGAATCAGAGACGCCAAGGATCGAAGCAAGGTCACAGGACTCCCAAAAGATAACTCTCCACAATACAGGAAGGGCGGGCCTGCCTTTTCAACCTTTCTGGGGATAACCACACCCAAACCCAGCTGTTGCCTATTAGGGATGGAAATACCTGGCTTATTGTCCCCTTCGTTGTGCTGCTCTTCTCTGCCTCATATCGATGATGGCTTGTGCGTTTTCATCTAAGGACTCCAGGCTACTCGCTGGGGAGAGCTCCCCCCAGGGGTCTCAGGCTGTTCTCCCTCTTCCTTGGCCTGACATACCTCCTCCCCGTCTGCCTGGTCCTCCTCCTCCTCCTGTTCCTCCCCCTCCCCCTCTGAGCATGGAGCCGGCAGAGTTCCAGCCGTTCCCTGAGGAGCCTCAGACTGAATCACAACAGTTGCCGATCATTTTCCGGTCACAATTCAAAGTGTTGGTTATTACCTATAAAGCCCTTCATGGCATCGGACTAGAATATCTCTGGGTCCGCCTTCTGCCGCACGAATCCCAGCGGCCAGTCAGGTCCCACAGAGTTGGCCTTCTCCGGGTCCCGTCGACTAAACAATGTTGTCTGGCAGGACCCAGGGGAAGAGCCTTCTCTGTGGTGGCCCGACCCTTTGGAACCAGCTCCCCCGTAGATTAGGATTGCCCCCACCCTCCTTGCCTTTCGTAAACTTCTTAAGACCCACCTCTGCCGTCAGGCATGGGGGAATTGAAACATCTCCCCTGGCCTATATATTTTATGCATGGTATATTTGTGTGTATGTTTTATTTTTAAATAAGGGGCTTTTTTTAGTTTTTTAATTATTAGATTTGTTACTGTATATTGTTTTTATTATTGCTGTGAGCCGCCCCGAGTCTACGGAGAGGGGTGGCATACAAATCTAAATAATAATAATAATAATAATAATAATAATAATAATAATAATAATAATAACGGTATGACTGTGTAGTATCGATTGTTTTTTAATGTTAGTGGTTTTTTAACTTTTGTTTTTAACTATTAGATTTGTACTGTTTTGTTATTGTTGTGAACCGCCCCGAGTCTTTGGAGAGGGGCAGCATACAAATCTAATAAATTATTATTAATTATTATTAAAGTGACTTTCTAAGAATGCAAATGAGGATGGGGGATAGAAATATCAAGCATAATGTACTAAAATATTCAGCTCTCCATTTTTTATCCCAAAGAAACATGATGTTACTGTATATCCAGCCATTTTTGTTTCTTACTGCAAACATTAATTCTTCACAATAGGTAATAATGTGCTATTCATTATAATTCTACCGGTATTTCTACAGCCATGCACATTGATTCCATTTATTTTGTCACTCTCAACTATACAATATTTCTCCTTGATACATTAATTTTCAGCTCTCTATTGCTTGTTGCACCATACAGTTTATCTGACACCTGCTGAAAACCAATCAGTTTCTCAACCAAGAACATGACATCAGTGTACATTCATGTCCCCAGCTAACATGCATATAAAGTCACTACACACATTCATTTTTCACTTATGCATAAATATATCAAATGCTTGTTATAGTCTCTCTCAATTCTAAACCATTTCATCAAGCCTTTCATTCATAGGTTATGCATGTTGTATTTCCATCATATATGAGTCTCATTGCATTGAATAACACACACTTAACCCCATATTCATGTAAACTCACACCTATTTGTTTTATCATTTTCTTTCTCTAAATCAACATATTTGGAATAAACTTTATTTCTCGCAATCATATGCTTCATAGTGATTTGCTGAAAAGCAAGTCTGTACACATCCTGCCTGACATAATGCCATAGAACATTTCAATTATCACAGTCTTTCTATCAGGATTCTGCCAAATATCTTCTCTGGCACATTTAATAAATTAATCTGCCTATTGTTGTTCCTCTTATTTCTGCAATTTTTTTTCCATTTGTACGAGGAACAATGACCCCACTCTTCTAAATGCGAGCATATATTAGCCTTCCAAATTGCACAGCCATTCCATAAACAAACAAGCTATTTCCAATATATTTCCAATTAACACCATGTATCCTTCCAGCTTCACATTTTCAACAATCTTCCAGCATTTATGGCCTGCTTTTCATCCCCACCCCCATCTTAGGCTCTTATATTTATAGCTTCCATTTTTATTCCACTTGAATTTCAATTTTTCCAACAGCGCATAGAAACATAGAAACATAGAAACATAGAAGACTGACGGCAGAAAAAGACCCCATGGTCCATCTAGTCTGCCCTTTTACTATTTCCTGTATTTTATCTTACAATGGATATATGTTTATCCCAGGCATGTTTAAATTCGGTTACTGTGGATTTACCAACCACGTCTGCTGGAAGTTTGTTCCAAGGATCTACTACTCTTTCAGTAAAATAATACTTTCTCATGTTGCCTTTGATCTTTCCCCCAACTAACTTCAGATTGTGTCCCCTTGTTCTTGTGTTCACTTTCCTGTTAAAAACACTTCCCTCCTGAACCCTATTTAACCCTTTAACATATTTAAATGTTTCGATCATGTCCCCCCTTTTCCTTCTGTCTTCCAGACTATACAGATTGAGTTCATTAAGTCTTTCCTGATACGTTTTATACTTCAGACCTTCCACCATTCTTGTAGCCCGTCTTTGGACCCGTTCAATTTTGTCAATATCTTTTTGTAGGTGAGGTCTCCAGAACTGAACACAGTACTCCAAATGTGGTCTCACCAGCGCTCTATATAAGGGGATCACAATCTCCCTCTTCCTGCTTGTTATACCTCTAGCTATGCAGCCAAGCATCCTACTTGCCTTTCCTACCGCCCGACCACACTGCTCACCCATTTTGAGACTGTCAGAAATCACTACCCCTAAATCCTTCTCTTCTGAAGTTTTTGCTAACACAGAACTGCCAATGCAATACTCAGATTTAGGATTCCTTTTCCCCAAGTGCATTATTTTACATTTGGAAACATTATGCATGTTGAAAACAGCACATATTTTAAATAGTCCATCAACCTTTTCATCACTTCAGTTTCATCACAAATAATTTCATCCCTTTCAATTTCAATGCCATTCACTTTATGGGGCAACTTCTTGTGTAACCCTTGAAAATTCCAAAACAACGTTTCATTTCCATGAAAATTGTTTGCACGTACTTGTAAATGTGGCTCGTTCAATTTAACTACCTTCTGTCTATTTAGCTACATTTCTCTTTCTCATTTGTTTCAACAGCAATTCTTTTTTCTTTAGTTTCTCTTCATCCACAGCCTTTTTCATTTCATAATTTTCTATACTTTTCATACTTCTATGGCATAATTTTGTGCATTTCATGCAACTTCCATATTTTTTCTTACCTTCATTCATTAAGTTGGGGAAGTATTCTTCATTACATTTTCATTGAGGATTCATATTTTTTTTCTTCCTATTATCTCTCAGTTTTCACTATAGACTCTTCTAGGTCCATTTTTCTTCTGAGACCTTACTCTTGGCATTATCAAGTAATAATCTGCCCTGTATTTAGAACCTCTTGTCATTGTTTTGTTTTTCACTGCTTCTTTCACTTTTCCATTATAAATTATTGTATCAATCTTGCTTTTAAATGTATTTATTTCTTTGCCAAGAGTTCATATGAATAGATTTATTTCCAAATAATATGGTCAAAAGGAAAGACCCTTGTAAAGTCAATACTTCACAGTCATCACTCTCATTCATTTTAGGTTCTATGATTGGCCAAACACTTCTTCCATACTTTTCATCTTATTTTCAGTCATTGCTGACAGCTAATAAATTATTTTTTCTCTGGAATGCACTGGTTGATTTTATCATAGACTGATTCTCCCATTAACATGCAGCTCTATAGAGATCTATTCAATATACTAACACATACTTGGAATTCAGATTAACCGGTTGCTTCCTCTATTGGAGAGCAAATCTGTATGCCATAGCTAAATAATTCTACCCCATGCCAAATTACCCTGCCAACTCAAGATATTAGAAGAAGGTTAAATCCCATGGCCCATGTTTAAACCAGTTTATCCAGTGCGTATATACAAACTGTGAACAAGGTTGCCTAGTGCTATCATTTCTGAATTGTAGAAATGTAGATAGCCATCAGACAGCAGTAAAGAGATATAGTCTAGATATGGTAATCCTAACATATTCTCTCTCTGTCTCTCTGTGTCGCTGTTGCTTTCTCTCTTTGTCTATCTGTCTGTCTGTTTGTCTGTCTCTCTCCGTGTGTATATGTTTGTGTGCATGTGTCTCTCTCTCTTTTTCCCTCTCCTCCCTCTCTCCCGCCTCCTCTCTCTGACATATAGCACCTATAATAAAATGTTCATCTACCCAGTACAACTTGTGTTCCATGTTTCCTCAATATGCTCAGGCCTGGTTTGCAATGATATCGAGGCAGCACTGGAGAGATTTGCATTCAGGAAAGATTTATTCCCAGCCAGTAGTCAACACCGCTGCATTCTTTGTTGGTTCTTGAGATTATATCTCTAAATTGTTCCCGAAAGCTTGCTAAAGATTCCCCATATTATAGATTAGCATCATTTTGGCTACATAATAATCCATGCTCAGGGAATTATCTTCCAGAGTCTTTCCAAAAGCTGCTGCCAAATGAAAAGTTTGAATGAGACTACATGGGGTGCAATAAGATTAACAAAGTTTAATTAATTCCATATTAAATTAAAATGTATTTATTTATGTATTTATTTCTGAGACCTTACCTACCTTTTGAGATGTGCCATTAATAAGGCTATGTAAATGACTAGGCATCCTGGGCAGATAGCATTTTATGAACATACATAAAATGCTATCTGCCAAGTGGGACACATTTGTAAGGAAGGCCTGCAAGCCAAATGTTGCATTGAAACCATTTCTTGCTCTTTGCTATATGGATGGGTAAACTGGAAGTGAATAGCTTTTTTTTATCATTTATGATCATTTAATTTTTCCAAGCATCAGAATTTATTAAGTCTGTTTTTGTACAATTGATAATAGATGACAGAGTGCATAGCTTTGCTTTCAGTGCAATAAGAGAGGCATGAAATTATTGCAGAGTTAGCCAGATGTTTAGGCTGGATATGGTATTTTTCAGTGGTGGGATTCAAAGAAAATTACTACCAGTTCTGTGGGTGTAGCTTGATGAGTGTGGCTTCATGGTACACCGTGGCATGGCATTGCATGGCTTGATGGGAATAGCAGGAGAAGGATACTGTAAAATGTCCATTCCCTCCCCACTCCAGGGGAAGGCTACTGCAAAATCCCCATTTCTTCCTGATCAGTTGGGACTCGGGAGGCAGATAATAGATGGGGCAGGGCCAGTTAAAGGTGGTATTTACTGATTCTCCAAACTACTCAAAATTTCCACTACCGGTTCTCCAGAACTGGTCAGAACCTGTTGAATACCATTTTTGTCTACCTTCAAATGTGTCCCGAGGACGTAGGATTGGTAAATATTGTTTGGCAGTGTTAAAAATATCTTCACAGGATATAAGCTGTTCCAAATAAAATTGCTTTTTGCAGTTGACTGAAACTGTTTTTTCTCCCCAGTGTTGATAGAGTTCAAGTAGTATTCCAGATGAATGAAGACGAA
This sequence comes from Erythrolamprus reginae, assembly GCF_031021105.1. NCBI lineage: Eukaryota > Metazoa > Chordata > Lepidosauria > Squamata > Dipsadidae > Erythrolamprus > Erythrolamprus reginae. Next base: position 343,692,898 of record NC_091950.1, on the reverse strand, counting down.
TATATATGTAGCAGAATAATGTTGCAGGATCCAATCTTGGTCAATCAAGATTGTTTTCCAAGCTTTTTAACCTGTGCTGAAGCCGTCTTCAGGGAACTTCTCTCTAGTAGAGTATGTGTTTTGGGCTATTCTCTGTGCAGTATTTATATGTTGTGGCTTTTTAGATATTGTTTGGGGTGTCGATGCCTGGCCATTAATAATATATTATTAGCTCAAATCACACACTCTGGTAGAAAAAAGTTTCCTGAGGTTGGGCTCCAGCACAAGTCTGAAACCTCAGACAATGAAACATCTGGTCCCAGTGACAGTTTGGATTTTGCAGTACTCTGATATTATAATAATAATAATAATAATAATAATAATAATAATAATAATGATAATAATTTATTAGATTTGTATTCCGCCCCTCCCCGTCCGAACTTTGAGGGGAATTGCACACAAGGAACCTATTACTAATGTTGCTATCTTTACTTTCTTATTTATTGACCCCTCACATACTGTACATAAAGTGTTTCAATTCTTACATTCAAAATGATGCTATAGAGCACTGCACAGTAAGATAACTAGACACAAGAACAGTTTTTTCCTGAATGCCATCACTCTGCTAAACAAATTATGCCCTCACCAATGTCAAACTATTCACTAAGGCTGCATTACTATCACTACTAGTCTTCTCATTGTTCCTATCACCCATTTCCTCCCACTTATGACTATAACTTGTTGCTCGTATCCTTATGGTTTACATTAACATTGTTTCCTGATTGCTTATTTGTACCCTATGACAATGATTGAGGGACGGGGTGGGGGAGGCCCTGGATCGTCCTATTTAAGGGCGGTCCGAACAGAACCTCCTCCTTGCTTTGCCGAGTCCCAAAGCAAACACCCGCCCACCCTCCGCTATCCACAGTGTGTCCGAAGGAGGTTGCTTCGGGGCTGAATCAGAATTTTTTGCGGCTTCCCCTTTAGAGGCGGCCGTTTTTTCACCTATTCCACACTGACGGTACAGATGAAATGGTTAGGGGGTGCGGCGCCATATAGATATTGTAATTAGGCTTCCCTCTGGTCACTGGGGTTGGCAGGTTAGGGGCGGAAATGGGCAATAGAAGCGACTTCGCATGCTCCTTTGGGCATCTTTTAAAAGGATGATGGACCGCCTCTCTCCATGAACTATAGGTTCTTACAACTTCGGGGATTGGAGAGAGGATGCCCATGGGACTCACCAGATCCAATTTCCCTTGGGGATTGGAGGGTGAGCTCCTCCCACATGCCGAAGGGCATGGCTCAGATACAGGTGAAGGTGGCTACTTTCACCTGGTTCAGCAAGGAGTTTTTGCCCAATGTTGCCCAGGAAGGTTCTGGCAGGAATTTCCACCCCATTAGTTTTTGGCCTCTGCAGGTCCTTAGTTTATAATTGAATTTAAATATTTAAATTTATGTATTTAAAGTTATGTTATTTAAATTTAAGTTAATTTAATAAAGTGACCCTATATTTAACCCGTACACTGTCTCAGCGTCTTTACTCCGCTTCCGGGGCAATGCTTTGCACATGTGCAGAGGGTAAAAAAACCCAAATGGGGGCATCCAGGTGGGTGGGAGGAGCCTTGTGTGCCCTTCATGACTGGCTCTCTGATGATTGATAGGCACGAGTGAACCGGAAGCATCTGACCCTTGCCCTCTGTCTCTTTTGTCAATTTTTCTGCTCTTAGCCATTGCCAGGTCTTCTTATCTGTTTGCCTACTATAAATATTGGCTATGTAATACTTTGTCTTGTCATTCTCTGTACTTCGTTTGGTGTTTTTTGAAGGCCAATGTGGTCTCTCCATTATTCAGCAAGTCTTCATGGTATACTAGCTTCAGGGCATCTTCATCATTGTTCTTCAGGTATTTTTCCAATGCCCTTTTTCCTTCTTCAGCTGTCTGTTGCTTGCAACATTCCACACCCACCTATTTTCCTTGGTACACAGAATCTGTCAATATTGCTGGGAAGTTGAAGGGCATGATTCATTGTCATTACTTTCCTGATCTTTCTCTCTAGGGCTGTTAATTCTACTTGAGTCTACAGTGTATCTAATGTCCAGTCTGATGACTAGAATTGCCCAAGTGTTAATTGGCTTGGTGGTATTTGTTCCACAGCATTTGGATTTTTTAGATCTTCTTCACTCTCATGATACGTTCACTTCAAATCTCCTTGCTTTCATTGTGTGGCTAATGGTGTCAGCTTATTAGTATCAATTTCTGCAGCTATAACATTCTTCTAACTCAAATGACATAACATATAAATGCAATTCTCATTACTTTTTTTAATCTCACAAGTTATCTTTGTTAGCAAAGAACACCTGTCAAGGATCCCTAAAGCCTGATTCATGACTGCATATTCACTTCTTATAGACAGAACATATTAACCAGAAGAAACATGATAATGTGCCATCACAGATGTATCAGAGCCAATAAAACTCTTACATTGCCTGTAAATTATTGCTTTTCTACAGCATGAATTCAAATATACTCTGGCTATAGACTAGAAGCAGAAACATCTCATATTAAAGCAATGGCAAACCACATATTGATGCCAAGAAAATGATTTGGATGTTTGTGAGCATTGAATCCTATTGATGTAAGCATAAATGGGTAAGTGAGATTGCAGGGTCCTAATTTTGGTCAGAGATAAAATATTTGCATCGATTCATTCATTCATTCATTCATTCATTCATTCATTCATTCATTCATTCATTGCCTTTGATGAAAAGTACTTGGTTGGCTTTTTGTTGAATTTGATCTTGCTTGTTTAATATATAAATATATTATATTAACATATATGATGATGGAAAAAATGTCAACAGTGGGTCACTATCGGTTCAGGCGAACTGGTCCCAACCAGGAGGATCCTACTCCTGGAACTGTATCAATAATGGTACTAAAAGTTGCAACTAATGCCATAAGGATTTTTATATGGCAGAATCACCCGGTGTTTCAATTTACTAAACCAAGTTACAATACAAATGGATAGCAAGCAATCAAAAAGTATGCCTAATAGAGGTTGATGGCTTGCTGAAGACAAAGCCCCATAATTTGGAACAGATGGTATTTTAAATAAGGCCAACTTATAATAAGCTAAAACCCATCAAAAAGTAAAATAACTGAGATTCCCATATGAACCCCTGATTTAAATGATGTGTCCAATGTGCAACTTCTTTTCTAAATGCTGCTGATATACAGCCAATTTCAGCAGAACTAATTGGGATGTTGGTGCTATTTTGCTTTAAGACAACCTTATATCAAGCTGTGAGGCAATCATTGAACAGTCCTATTTCAAACAGAAAGGAAATTGTAGCAATCACTCCTCCATAAAGCCAAATGATTTATTTTTTTTAATCTGAAAATGTGAATTGACATTACAAATGGTCATGCTGTCCATTAGTTTGTAATCTAGTTAAGACAGGAAACAAACGAACATCTGCGCTAGATAACATTATGAGCAGGTAAAGATCTGACATAGGAAAATGTGCTTTTACTCATATGAGGGAGCATAGCATAAATCTTAAAAATGGACACAATATTCAGGTACAAGCAAGACATATGGCAGTTTCTAAAGAGTGGTGTTTACTGTACAGTGATCCCTCAATTTTCACGATCTCGATCTTCGTGAAACGCTATATCACGATTTTCCCCACCCGATGACGTCACTGTCTTCCTTCCTTTCTCATCTTTCTTTCTCTCTCTCTTTCTCTATGTGGCTTCTTCCTCTCTCACACTCTCTTCCTCCCTCTCTCATCTCTTTCTTTCCTTCTCTCTCTTTCTCTATCTCTCCCCCTCTTGCTCTCGAGCGGCCGCCTAGCAGCTGATCTGCTCGGCAGCGCAGCAGCAGCGAGGAGCCGAAGATCCGGGTTTCCCCTTTCTGTGGGCAGCGATCTTCGGCTCCTCGCTGCTAGGCGGCCGAAGGAACCTTCCCTGGGTCTTCCCCGCCGCCCACGGAAAGGGGAAACCCGGATCTTCGGCTCCTCGCTGCAGCCGCGCGCCCCTCGCCTTCGCCTCGCCCAGCGGGCGAAGGAGGGCGCAGCTCCAGCCGCTCGCCTCGGAGCCGGTCGGCCTCGCTGGCTGCTTGCAGCCGAGCTCTGCAGGGGAAGAGGCGGTGGTGCCGTGGCGAGCAAAGGCGAGGGGCGCGTGGGGAGCTGCCGGAAAGGAGGCGGGCGAAGGAGGGCGCAGCTCCGGCCGCTCGCCTTGGAGCCGGTCGGCCGTGCGCCCCTTGCCTTTGCCTCGACGCTGCACCCTCCTTCACCCGCCCTTTTTGACTGCCCATCCGCCCCACGGCCTCTCCCCCCCTTCAAAACAAAAAAAACCCCCACTGAGCCGGAGGGAACTCCTGACGTTCGGGCAGCAAAAAGAAGCGCAGGGCAGCCCCCGCTGAAAGCGCGCAGAGCCAGCGACACACAGGAGCGGGAGAACCGCGCGCGTGCACACACACCGGAGAGCCACGCGAGAGAGCCACGTTTCCTCAGAGCGGCGTTGCCTTCAGCGCCGCATCACCCGGCAAGGTTCTTCCCAAAGCCGCCGAAAGGGGAAAAAACAGCCCCCAAAACCCCCGGGCCGCCTTGGCATCACCACCCAGCCGGCCACGCACGGACCCTCCCTTCAGTCCTCGCCCAAGAGAGCCACGAACGGCACTCCCGGCGAAGGGTGGCGGTTTTTCCAGTCCGCAGCAATTCCCCTCAGCACGCTGCCGGATCCAGCGGGGGAGGGGGGAAGCGAAGGCGCGGTGATGGGCAAGGGCTGCCAGTGAGCCTTCTCCGTCCCTTTCCTGCTGCACCGGACCGGCTCCAACTTTTCTCGGCTGCTGCCCACGCCGGGCTCTCTTGGCAGGCAGAAGCAACAAGTCCGGCGCGGAGGCCTCTTTCTCGCTGGGCGTCTTTGGCTGGGGCTGCTTTCTTTTTTCCGGGGGGGGAGGAGGGAGAGAGAGCTTCTCCCCACCACCTCTCCCCACCGCCTCACGGGGGTCGCGTGAACGTGCTAGGGGATGCTCCCGGCAATGTTTCTCGGCAGCGGAGGCCAACTCCGCGGCGACACATCTCTCTCTTTGTGTGGGTGGGTGTTTGGAGCTCAGAACTCCGGTTTATAGTTGGGGAGGAAAGCTGTTTAAGCATTGAAGCCATCACCTTCCGCTGACAGCCTGCGTGTATAATTTTAAACACCTATAGCTTTTATGGAGGGATGCAATATGTAGCACGTTCACGCGACCCCCGTGAGGCGGTGGGGAGAGGTGGTGGGGAGAAGCTCTCTCTCCCTTCCCCCCCCGGAAAAAAGAAAGCAGCCCCAGCCAAAGATGCCCAGCGAGAAAGAGGCCTCCACGCCGGACTTGTTGCTTCTGCCTGCCAAGAGAGCCGGGCGTGGGCAGCAGCCGAGAAAAGTCGGAGCCGGTCCGGTGCAGCAGGAAAGGGACGGAGAAGGCTCACTGGCAGCCCTTGCCCATCGCCGCGCCTTTGCTTCCCCCCCTCCCCCGCTGGATCCGGCAGCGTGCTGAGGGGAATTGCCGCGGACTGGAAAAACCGCCACCCTTCGCCGGGAGTGCCGTTCATGGCTCTCTCGGGCGAGGACTGAAGGGAGGGTCCGTGCGTGGCCGGCTGGGTGGTGATGCCAAGGCGGCCCGGGGTTTTGGGGGGCTGTTTTTTTCCCCTTTCGGCGGCTTTGGGAAGAACCTTGCCGGGTGATGCGGCGCTGAAGGCAACGCCGCTCTGAGGAAACGGGGCTCTCTCGCGTGGCTCTCCGGTGTGTGTGCGTGTGCGCGGTTCTCCCGCTCCTGTGTGTCGCCGGCTCTGCGCGCTTTCAGCGGGGGCTGCCCTGCGCTTCTTTTTGCTGCCCGAACGTCAGGAGTTCCCTCCGGCTCAGCGGGGGGGTTTTTTTGTTTTGAAGGGGGGGAGAGGCCATGGGGCAGATGGGCAGTCAAAAAGGGTGGGTGAAGGAGGGTGCAGCGGCAAGGCGAAGGCAAGGGGCGCACGGCCGACCGGCTCCAAGGCGAGCGGCCGGAGCTGCGCCCTCCTTCGCCCGCCTCCTTTCCGTCAGCTCCCCGTGCACCCCTCGCCTTCGCCTCGCCGCGGAGCCACCACCTCTTCCCCTGCCGAGGCTCGGCTGCAAGCGGCCAGCGAGGCCGACCGGCTCCGAGGGGAGCGGCCGGAGCTGCGCCCTCCTTCGCCCACCGGGCGAGGTGAAGGCGAGGGGCGCGCGGCTGCAGCGAGGAGCCAAAAATCCGGGTTTCCCCTTTCCGTGGGCAGTGGGGAAGACCCAGGGAAGGTTCCTTCGGCCGCCTAGCAGCGAGGAGCCGAAGATCGCTGCCCACGGAAAGGGGAAACCCGGATCTTCAGCTCCTCGCTGCTGCTGCGCTGCCGAGCAGATCAGCTGCTGGGCAGCCGAAGGAACCTTCCCTGGGTCTTCCCCCGCCGCCCACGCAAACTCCACCATCTGCGCATGCGCGGCCATGGGGAAAAAAAGGGCACGCATGCGCAGATGGTGTTTTTACTTCCACAACCCTACATTGCGAAAAATCGATTATCGCGAGGGGTCTGGGAACGGAACCCTCGCGATAATTGAGGGATCACTGTATTTCACAAGCTTTAATGTTACTTCAAATGGTACAAAGCACCCTTTTCCAAAACAATAAAAATCAACATAACATAATACAATAATAGCATTATAAATCACATTCTAATGACATAAACATCTAATATCATTTATCTCCTTATACTGTCACCATGCCACAATGTCTATGGGGATTCTCAATTATCCAGGTCATGGATGTTCCAAAGGCATTTTACAAAAGGCAACTTGACTTTCTTCATTAGAAAGTCCAAGAAAAATCCAGCTGCCTTTTGGAAAAGTGCTTTTGGAATTCACCATGTCACAATTCACTGGTATTTGGCACTGGTTTTCAAAACAGACATATATTTAATAATTTCTTCACAGTCACTCTCCTTTCCTTTCCAAACATCTAGTATTTTGACATCTGTTGTCCCTAATTCTGGAGGCAATATAGAGCAATAATTTGCTTACATGATTTATAAAGCTGTTTGGGTTAGTAGTAATCATTACATCCTATGGCAAATGTGGACCACTGGTTATTCTCTTTATGTGATCTGTGTTCTGAAAATACCAGGATATTTGTTTATACTTATCTGCTGTATTTATTTATGTTGCAAAATGGTTTATGAGACGCCCCATCCAGAAGTGAAATCTATTTACCTTTCCTACCGGTTTGGAAATGCATGCTTTACGCATATGCTTTTTCACCCCTACTTGTACTTTTTCATCTTCTGCATATGCACAGAATGCTTTGTGTGTGTGCAGAGGGTTTAAAAAAGAAAATGGCGGCATCTGGATGGGTGGAGCCTCGCACTGCCACCTCTAACAGTTCTCGGAACTGCCTGAACTGGGCCGAACTAGTAGCATTTCACCCCTGCCCCCACCCCTACCATATTTGGTCACCCATAATCCTCTCTCAGACTACCTTAATTAGCAGCACAATTTCAAGGCTTTTTAAAATTAGGAAAATAAAAAAGCATAATTAACAGTAGGCTTCATGTATACCATTTTGTCTTTGTTAAAAAAAAGAGGTAAAAACAAACAATAAATTAAAATAGCCAATACTGATGTAATACATGTTTAAATATTCACATAAATGAATGAATGAGTCTGTTTGCATCCAGGTCTATGAGCAGAAGGGAATTGCTATGAATGTGTACTGTTTAGATTAACTTCACACTTCTGCTTCTTATGGGGAGGGGCAAGCTACCTTGACAGAACAAATATGCTGCAGAAAAGAGTAAAGGCACTTGATCCCACTTGTACTGTCAGCAAATAAGGGTGCCACATGGAGCAAAGTTAAGGTCATGACACTACAAGGCAAGTCTTGATGTTAATAGCCTGGCATGTATCTTGAAGGTCAAATGCCCATGAAATACCAGCAACTGAGTATTCCAGGCTCAATATAACTGACTAGCAAGCCTAGCTGATAAAGCAAGTGGTAAGTTCTTTGATGGAGATGGGATCAATTCCTCAAATAATGAATTATCTCTTGGAAGCTCCTGCAAAAATGTGCATTGATTTCTATGAAATAATTACTCATGGATAAGACGCCCCATTAGTGAGATCCAAGTACTGTATCTTGATGTAAAGTTTTATTATTATTATTATTATTATTATTATTATTATTATTATTATTATTATTATTATTTTAAAAGATAAACCTGAAAGATGTACCACATTCTTTTATGATTAAATAATATCAGATTTAATGTCAGTTAAATAGTTATTTAACTATTAAATAATTAATCAGTTATTTAATGTCTGACAGTTTTCGTCATGGACAATGACAATGAGTAAAGCCATTCACTTGTGGGGGCCCAAGGAAGATGGGCAGTTAAGAAATATGAAGGGTAGGTAGGTAGCTAGTAGGTAGGTAGGTGGCTGGATAGATAGATAGATAGATTGTATTGGCAGTTCAGTGTTGGCAAATACTTCAAAAGAAAAGGATTTAGGGGTAGTGATTTCTGACAGTCTCAAAATGGGTGAACAGTGCAGTCAGGCGGTAGGGAAAGCAAGTAGGATGCTTGGCTGCATAGCTAGAGGTATAACAAGCAGGAAGAGGGAGATTATGATCCCACTATATAGAATGCTGGTGAGACCACATTTGGAATACTGTGTTCAGTTCTGGAGACCTCACCTACAAAAAGATATTGACAAAATTGAACGGGTCCAAAGACGGGCTACAAGAATGGTGGAAGGTCTTAAGCATAAAACGTATCAGGAAAGACTTAATGAACTCAATCTGTATAGTCTGGAGGACAGAAGGAAAAGGGGGGACATGATCGAAACATTTAAATATATTAAAGGGTTAAATAAGGTCCAGGAGGGAAGTGTTTTTAATAGGAAAGTGAACACAAGAACAAGGGGACACAATCTGAAGTTAGTTGGGGGAAAGATCAAAAGCAACATGAGAAAATATTATTTTACTGAAAGAGTAGTAGATCCTTGGAACAAACTTCCAGCAGATGTGGTAGATAAATCCACAGTAACTGAATTTAAACATGCCTGGGATAAACATATATCCATCCTAAGATAAAATATAGAAAATAGTATAAGGGCAGACTAGATAGACCATGAGGTCTTTTTCTGCCGTCAGACTTCTATGTTTCTATGTTTCTATGTTTCTAGATAGATAGATAGATAGATAGATAGATAGATAGATAGATAGATAGATAGATAGATAGATAGATGATAGATAGATAGATAGATAGATAGATAGATAGATAGATAGATAGATAGATGATAGATAATTAGAAATTAGGAATTCAAAGTGCTTCTCAGCAGTTTCCAACAATGGCAACTACAGAATGCTTCACTTACCTGTTCAGTTCACAAAATACATGACAAGCCATAAAGCAAAGTTATTGTTTATTTTAATACTAAAGCTCTCCTTTTCTCCTTTGCCTGTGAAAAATGGTAACTCACAGGGCAAAACCTTTTGAACCAAGGTACCTCTAATGGGCTAATATAATGAATATGTTTGGGACACATGACTTCTGACGGATTGAAAGTTGAAGAAGTTATACCTGCTTCAATGCAAGCATTGAAGCAGCGATAACTTGCTGCAGTCATGTGATGTTTATTTTCAACTTTTCAGGATAGTTTTCCAGCCAATCTTGCAATTGTTCCTTCTCCCACCCAGTAGCTGCCACTTATTTGCTTCCTAGAAAGGGATGGAATGAATGAAGCAAGGAAGGAACAAAGGAAGGAGGGAAGGAAAGAACGAAAGAATGAATGAATGAAGGAAGGAAGGAAGGTTTCCAATGCTCCTTGCCAGTTACTCAAATGGGGAAACTGGCAGGAAGTCAGATGCCACTTCTGCTCCCATTTGTTGTTGTAATTATTGTTGTTGCTGTTGCCACTCTCGGTCATTCTATTATTCTGTTTAGATAAAGAAATATCTCTGAAAGGATAACCCAGTGGGGCATGGTTTGTCTTGTATTATTACATAACAATGGATTTCAATGTTATTTAAGACAGCTTCCCTTGTTGCAAATGGTGAGATACCCTTTTCCATTCCATCCTTTGCTTTTCTAATCTGTGAGAAAGTAGCTTGCAAGGAACTGTCATCTCATTTCCATGACACAGGATTCAGAAAAAGGATTAACTATTCAAAGCTAGTCACCGAACTAGCACAAATGGGAATTGAACCATGAGCAGTAAGTATGAAATATTAAATCAACTTCATCTTGAAGCTTAAGGCAAATAGAATGTCATAGCCGGTGCCTGTTGGGCTTCCAGTGAAATGGAAAAAGTGACAAGTAAACTTTGGGTCCATGGAAGCAAACTTCTTTTGTAGCATTGTATTGCTTCTGTTTTAGCTGCGTATACTGTATAATATATGTGTGTGTGTGTGTGTGTGTGTGTGTGTGTATGTGTGTATGTATGTATGTGTATATATATATATGTCCAAAACAGATCTATAGTGTTCTCCCTTCGTTTTCATTATCAGCAAAAATATGTTATATATATGGTAGTCCTCAACTTACAATCATAATTGAGGCCAAAATTTCTGCCGTTAAATGAGATATTTGTTGAGTTAAGTGAGTTTTACCCCATTTTGCAACTTTTTTTTGCCACAGTTGTTAAGTGAATTGCTGCAGTTGATACGTTAGTAACCTAATTGTTAAGTGAATCTGGCATCCCCATTGACCTTTCTTGTCAGAAAGTTGCAAAATGTGATAATTGATCACATGACCATGGGACACAATCCTAAATATGACCTGGATTTTGGTCACATGGTCCCCAGGATGCTGCAAAGGTCAAGGCTATGAGAAATGGTCATGTCACAATTTTCAAGGCTGTTGTAACTGTGAACAATCACTAAACAAAATGTTGTAAGTTAAGAAGTTACAACCCCCACTCTCTCTGTGCGTGAATATGAGTATATGTTAAGTGATTTAACATCTCAAGAACAAATTGAAATATTTTGCTTATATCTGATTATCTCCATATTCCATATTTCCTTAATCTAATACTCTTTTAATATATTGCAGTCATCTAGATGAGAGTTATAATTTGAAGTGGGGAGGAGGGTTCAAGACCTGGGAAACATGCTTCAGACTGGGAAGTCATGGGATATATATGCATGCAGATGGATAGAATCACTGCAACACAGCACCTCCAACACCCAGCTATAGCGTTGGTGCAAGTATATCCATGATACTAAAGAGTAAGAAACTGAAAAGGATAAACAAAGCAACAATCCTCCTGTTTCCCTTTAAAAAAGGTCATCTACTAGGGCCACCAAGTTTGTTTTTAGGCTGAAACCTATTCTAAAACTAGACTGTGGCAGATTCAGAAATGGTTTCTATAATTGTCCATTCACCCCTAAATAAAACTGGATATTAGCAATGGAGAAGTATATGGAAGAAGTATAATCTCTGGGTTCAGAGATGTCCTTTCAGGTTAGGTAACCAACACCTCATCTAACCTGAAAGGGCCTTTATGAACCCACTTCAATAATCCTGAGCAATTTATCTTTAAGAGCCACAAAGAACAAGAATCAAGAGGGTAAATATAGAAGAATATTGCAGAAGAGACGGAGTAACGACTCGGACACAAGAGCTGGATTTAAACTTGGGTCATTTTTATTATAATAAATTTGCATAATTTATTAATTAAATTAGCATGGATTAGCATAAATTTGCATAAATCAACATACTCAACTATGACCCGGAACCCAAATGGACCTGCAGGGTCAAACAAATACTTCCGGGGCGGAAATGACGTAAAAGGTCAACATTCCTGGGCAACTATGGGCGTAGTCGATGCTGGTCCAGGTGAGGGACCTCTCCCTCACCTGAGACCCTGCCATGCCCTCGCATGAGGGGGGTCCCGCCGGCTCACCCCTACCCTGGGACTTCAATAGCGGGACCCAAAGACAGGTTCCCCCCAAGTGCGCAGGTAGCACCCACCATGGGCTTGGAGAGAACCTGTCAATCATCCCCAAAGATGCCCAAGGGAGAACGCGCAGTTGCTGAAACCACCCAGATTTCCGCCCCTAACCTGCCTACCCAATGACCAGAGGTAAGCCAATTAACCTAATTAAACACAAACACCCCTTAACCGCACATCCATCTCCCCAGTGTGGAATGGGCGAAAAAACAGCCTGGCCTAATGGGCGAGGCTGCAAAAAATTCCCATTCGGCCCCCGAAGGCGACCCACTAGGCACACTGCAAAATAGGGAAGGGCGGGTGGGTGTCTGCTCTTAACATCAGGTCCGGGCGAACAGGCTTTCTTCCCGGCCTGCTGTCCCTTAAATAGGGCCAGCAGGCCCCGCCCGGACCCGACGTCATGCCCGGCCACGTGGGAAGGGCATTCTCGGCCGAAATCTCACCTCGCGAGATTTCGGCCGAAAACAAGATGGCGGCCGCCATCGGAAGGGTCCGAGTCTGCCCGGCCCTTCCGCAACAGCGCCGTGGGGCCGGTGAGTCAGCCGGCGATATTGCAGAAGAGACGGAGTAACGACTCGGACACAAGAGCTGGATTTAAACTTGGGTCATTTTTATTATAATAAATTTGCATAATTTATTAATTAAATTAGCATGGATTAGCATAAATTTGCATAAATCAACATACTCAACTATGACCCGGAACCCAAATGGACCTGCAGGGTCAAACAAATACTTCCGGGGCGGAAATGACGTAAAAGGTCAACATTCCTGGGCAACTATGGGCGTAGTCGATGCTGGTCCAGGTGAGGGACCTCTCCCTCACCTGAGACCCTGCCATGCCCTCGCATGAGGGGGGTCCCGCCGGCTCACCCCTACCCTGGGACTTCAATAGCGGGACCCAAAGACAGGTTCCCCCCAAGTGCGCAGGTAGCACCCACCATGGGCTTGGAGAGAACCTGTCAATCATCCCCAAAGATGCCCAAGGGAGAACGCGCAGTTGCTGAAACCACCCAGATTTCCGCCCCTAACCTGCCACGGAGCGGGGGTCAGATCTCTATCTTGGCCCCCCGACTCCCCCCTCTATCCGCGCCAGCTCACGCAGAGACACTGCAGGTCCTGTAAGAAAGTGGTGTTCCTCAGTTCTGACAGAGGAAGACCGGCAGCCAGGTAAAGCCACAGCTGATCTATGGTGATGCGGGGATGGGCCACAACCACCCCGCCTAACTGTCTGACTACCGTACCCCAGGCCTTAACTCCCCGTCTAACCCGGTGAAGGGCCCTAAGGGAAATGGCGTCCCACCAAGCGATCCCCAAGAGGATCTCGACCACACCACTTGCGCGGAGGGCCGCACAGTGCGAAGCCACCGCAGGCTTCGCGAACCTGGCAGATCGAAAACGACCCCCAGGCCCACACAGGTCCTTGCCACCACAGGGCAAGACCCATCACCTGGGCGCCGCAATGGGATGCGGCCCTCCCAGTACCATCTGGGCGCAGCAATGGGATGCCGCCCTCCCAGCACCAACTGGGCGCAGCAATGGGATGCCGCCCTCCCAGTACCAACTGGGCGCAGCAATGGGATGCCGCCCTCCCAGCACACATCCAGGCGCAGCAATGGGATGCCGCCCCCGGCACTAACTGGGCGCAGCAATGGGATGCCGCCCTCCCAGCACCAACTGGGCGCAGCAATGGAATGCCGCCCTCCCAGCACACATCCAGGCGCAGCAACGAGATGCCGACCGCCGGCACCGACTGGGCGCAGCAAATGGAATGCCGCCCTCCCAGTCCCAACTGGGCGCGGCAATGGGATGCCGCCCTCCCAGCACCAACTGGGCGCAGCAATGGGATGCCGCCCTCCCAGCACACCTCTGAGCGCAACGATGGGATGCCGCCCCTGGCCACCGACTGGGCGCAGCAATGGGATGCCGCCCTCCCAGCCCCACTGGGCGCAGCAATGGGATGCCGCCCCCCCCGACACCACCTGGGCGCAGCAATGGGATGCTGTCCTCCCAGGATAAACTGGGCACAGCAACGTGATGTCACCCTCCCAGCACCTCCTGGGCGCAGCAATGGGATGCCGCCCTCCCAGGACCACCTGGGCGCAGCAATGGGATGCCGCCCTCCCAGCAAAAGCGGTGGAAACGCCCGTCCCACCGCACACCCCGTCTTCCCAGCCAGACAGCCAGGACCCAGCCGCCACGACGGCAGGGTCCCCACCCCGATGGTAACTTGTTGCTGAGTGGTCTCGGAGCGCTCTGACCCCAAGCAACACCGTCGGTCGCGTCCTGGCGGGGTTGAAGAGAAGGGGACCAAAGGAGGAACCTGGCCTAAGATCTTACCCGGACCCTCAACAGGCCGTTCGTACCCTAAAACAGGCCGTTGACCGCCGGCGGGCGACTTCCCGAATCCTCCGTATCGAGAGGCCGTTACCGCACTAGTGGCAGCGCCTCTCGAGAACGAGCGTTCCCGAATGGCGGGATCCATACGTGGCCTGGCCAAACCCTACATACTCGCACCCACCTACTGAAATAATGAGATGGAAGGCACCAAATTGACCCGGCGGCCCGCGATGCGGCCCCGGCCCAACTTTCCCGCACAGTCACACTGCGGAAGACGCCATAAAACCAATAACCCCGCCCCCGCCTTAAACAAGGCGAAGCCGGTCAACCTGGACCTAATAGTCCCAACCTAAAGGCCACGCTGCCTAAGCTGGACACCAATATGGCCAGGTACACAACTGGGGCAGGCCAGCTATAGGGGTAGCCTGTATACTGCCTGCCATCCCAAACAGTTCACCTGCCCGCTGCGAAGCCCCCCCCCAGGGTGCCAGACACTCCCAAGAGTGCCGCAGCCCAGGAAGCCTCGCCTCTTTACTGCACAGTAGCCCCCCGGCCCCTAGGTGGACAGGAAAAGCCGCTGGCGACATCCGTGCCCGCAGGGCCAGGGTCCGAAACCAGGACAACTGACCATGGGCCGAGGCGTCACAACCCCGTTATCTAACCCGGGGACATGCCTAGCTAAAAACAGTGTGGTCAGGGACAAGGACCTGTGCCTAAAAATTAATTGGCGGACAAGCCGCATGACCCTGTCCCTTTTGGAGGACAGGGCGTTCACAACACGGACAACCACTAGGCTGTCACACCAAAATGCACAGTCCTGCCCCCCAAACCGCTCACCCCAAAGCTCAGAGCCACTATCAAGGGGGAGAGCTACCAAAAGGGTCAAATCCCTAACCGAAGGAGAGGCCCTCATTAGGAGGCCAAGCAGACCAGCCCACTGGTCACCCAACACAACCCAAAGCGCGAGTACATGCCGTACCAGAGCACAACTGCAAATCAGCTTCCAAAAGAAGCTCTTGCTTCCCAAAAAGACAACCCATTAAAACGTTTTAAGAACTCCGCCAAACGCAGAGGTCAGCCCAGACCCCTGCACATAAGCGGGTGCGATAATGGGGCAAACAGAGCCCCGTCATCGCAGTACATAACCACCTAGAAAAAACCCTGCCCGGCACCACGACCCGGCGGGCAAAATGAAGTATCCCAGCTAGGTCCCGGAGCTGCCGAAGAGTGACCTTCCCGCAGCCCCAGAACCATACCAAGGTGATCCCCGATTTGTGCCAACTTGACCAGGGGCAAACTAGAAGATTGCACCTCTGAGTCCAATTCAATACCGAGGAAGGTAATCCCGGTGGCGGGGCCCTCGGTCCCCGGAGAGGCTAAAGGCACCCCCAACGGAACGCAAAGGGCTTCGAAGACCCGCATTGGAGCAAAGCAGTGCTCTGCACGCGCAGTCCCCGCCATCAAGAAACCCTCAAGGTAGTGAACGCCGAGCCCGGGCCGCTGCGCCCCCCGAGCGCCCACTCCAAGAAGGTGCTCGAGCTCTCCCAAAAGAGAGCATGAGAGGGAGCCACCCGTGGGTAAAACCCCCGATCACTTAAAAACACCCCTGAAATGGAAGCCCAACAGCGCGAAGCCGCCCGGGTGCATAGGGAAGAGCCGGGATGCTGACTTAATGTCGCATTTATCCATAAGGGCTCCATCCCCACACTGCATTACCATGGCCACGACCGCCTCCAAGGATGCGAAGCCGGCCAAACAAAGTTCGTCAGGAACGAACCATTACTGACTCCCTTTTAAGAAAAAACGAGTGGTGAATCAACCTAGATTCATCACCCACCTATCAGGGGACCCCCCTGAATGGGGAGACCCCAAGATTCGTGAAGGGCGGCTCCGGGAAGGGCCCAAGGCCCCTCCCCATGGCCACCTCTCACGCTGTCCCGGACCGAACAAGCCGTTATGTCCCACAACCAACTGGAGGTTGTTGAACCGAAAGGCCTGCTCGAACCCCCCATGTAAGGGATCCCGAATCCCTTAGAGAAACCTAGCCAGAGAGCGGCTGCTCTCGAGCAGGGGTGGTCGTCCCTCAACCAACCCCATTGTTGTTGTTGTAGTTGTTGTTATAATTAAATGGGCTGGGCCCAGTTTCCCCCCCCCCCCGTAGGTGGGGCTTGCCCTTTCAGGGCAGGGGTACATTGCAGCGGCATGGGAGCCCCTCCTTCCCGCACGCATGGCTATACATACAAAAAGGGGGGAAACAAGTCCCTCTGCCGCAAGCCCAGGACAATGCAGCGAAAGGGTCCCACCCTGTGGTGGCCCCCTTGCCCAATCTCCCTGGCCCCGACGGGTAAGCCGTCAAAAGGGGCGGAGGCCCTCTGGCCAGGGTTGGCGGTCAAACCCCCTGCCCCCAAAGCGCCAGGCCCCGGCAAAAGCTGCCCCAGGGGCCTGTGCTCTCGCACTAGGAGCCAGGGGGGGGGAAGGGGGCAAACCTGGTTAGGAGTCCCCCACCCCCCCGAAAAAACGCCAAAGAATAGAATTTCCTTGGCCAAGTGTGATTGGACACACAAGGAATTTGTCTAGGTGCATATGCTCTCAAGGTACATAATGAAATATACATTTGTCAAGAATGATGTGGTACAACACTTAATGATTGTCATAGGGGCCAAATAAGCAATGAAGAAGCAATATTAATAAAAATCTTAGGATATATTCAGAGTAGTTCCTGTTTGCTGCTCTGATCTCCCTTGTTAATATTTATCTGGCCTGATTAAGTGAAATAATAGCTGTAATGAAGTATGTCCATGATTTACTGAAATAGTAAAGGCCTGGCACAAACTTCCCGCAGACCCAGTAGCTGAATCCACAGCAACAGCGTTCAAACATGCCTGGGACAAACATACAGCCATCCCAAGACAAAATACAGAAACAGGACAAGGGCAGACTAGAGGGACCAATAGGTCTTTTCCTGCCTATGTCCATGCTTGCCTACAAATATATGACATCGTTCTAACCATCATCAGTCTCATTGGAGTATGATTAATATGTGCCATGGTTCTTAATTTACACCTGAGGGAACTGGGGCCCCCAGGCCCCAAGAGGGCAGCAAAAGGCCTCTGCCCAAACAGGCAGCGCAGCAGCAGGAAGCTGCCACCGAGGGCCCAACCGTCCTCCTTTTTTATTTTATGTTGTGTTTAATTTTTATTGTTTTTTGGGGGGCCACGAACCGGGAGGGGCCGCACCCGCAAGCCCCCACCCTAGCCCCCCACGTCCCCAAGGGGGCTACCACAAGGATCCCCCCCCAAAATAGGGGGGGGCAACAGCCAAACGGCCTTCCCGCCGGACCCGAAGCCCCCAAACCGTTCCCCGAGCCTCCGATGAGGCTCTCAAAATGGCGACCGCAACATGCGGCCGCCTGTTACGTGGGGTGGGGGTGGGGGCCTCACGCGGGACTCCTGCCACAAGCCCGTTGCTGCCCAAGACTCCTTGAAAAATGTGCAGACCGGCAGCCTGGATGGGCGAAGCGAGCGACGAGCAGTGCCCCAAGCCTCTAACGAGGCCCGAAATGACGGCCGCCTCACGCGGCCGCCGAAAGGCTCCAAGAGCAGACAGCCGAGTGTCTGCTCTTAACATCAGGTCCGGGCGAACAGGCTTTCTTCCCGGCCTGCTGTCCCTTAAATAGGGCCAGCAGGCCCCGCCCGGACCCGACGTCATGCCCGGCCACGTGGGAAGGGCATTCTCGGCCGAAATCTCGCCTCGCGAGATTTCGGCCGAAAACAAGATGGCGGCCGCCATCGGAAGGGTCCGAGTCTGCCCGGCCCTTCCGCAACAGCGCCGTGGGGCCGGTGAGTCAGCCGGCGATAATCACAATGTGGAGATCATTTCTGATAATGTAGCTTTAATTCAGCATTCTAAATTGATATGGATTTACATAATTTCACCCCATAAAATGCACTACATGCTCCATTTCATTGCTTCAAACCCATCTCTACATTTTCAGATCACTTACTTACTTACTTACTTACTTACTTACTTACTTACTTACTTACTTACTTACTTACTTACTTACTTACTTACTAGATTTGTATGCCGCCCCTCTCCGTAGACTGGAATGGAAAGGTATTAATTTACTGTTCAATATATAGATGCAGCAACAGAAGGAAACGTTAACTTCTTTGCCTTTCTATATTATTGCCAATGACAAAGATAATGATGCACTCTCAACTTGTTTATAAAAGTTACATTGAACCATTGTTACATTGAACCATTCAAAGTTACATTGAATGGTTTCAACCTGCTTTGCTCCTCTGTTAACCAAGAAGCCTTCTGGGCAAAAAGTGAGTGAAGGGAATGCTTTGATATGATCCTCTCTATCCCTTGGGCCATCTTGCTGTTTTATAACAAGGTTAGAATGTAAGTGGGGAAGAAAAATCAATCATATTGATCAGAAAACTCCCCAAAAGCATCCAAGACTCATTTAGATTTCAGAGGAAAGTCTTCCTTAATGTTGTGGTTAGCTCTGGCCCAGCTCCTGCCCCAAGGAATGTGCAGGTGGATGTGGGGGAAACATCCACATGCCATAGGCCTGTTTTGCTCCCGATGGAATCTGCCGACGAAGCCTCCTCTGACCAAGGAAGCGTGAGTGACAGGGAAGAGGGGAGTTTGGCAGACAGCCCAGAAGGAGATCAATCATCTGTATCATCCCTGGATTCTGAACAAGAATTAATGATACATGCATGCATGCGTAGAGTGATGCATAGGAGACAACAACTGAAGGATTATTACAAGAGAAAATGAGTCCACCGGTGGTTGGGTGGGGCTGCTGTAATTAGTGCTACAGATAAAAGTGCAACTTGGTGTTTTAGCCTCATGACAGTTTATCTGATTCATTGTTTCGTCAAGATCGTGGTTTTTGTGCTGCTCAAGATTGTGTGTGGACTCTCTGGAGTTTAGAATGGCACTCAATTTCCCAGTTATTGGGTGAGCAATTGGATTGCATTTAACCTCTGCCTTGTGTGTACCAGAAAATCCCTTTGACATTTAAAAAGGGAGCTGTTTCTGCTTTTCTGTTTATAAAAACTTTTGGGTTTTCCTTTTATCGTGTGGTGTGTTTCTTCCTGGACTAATTACCCTGTAATTATGGGCGGTTGAAACACGCCAGTAGAACACTTAATGACCCTTCATTCATAAGAAGGGAACAGCAGTTAAACCAAACCATACCAGGAAGTGAACCAACTATGATAACACTTACTTTTACAACTTACCCAGGTGTTCAAAAGTAAAATGAAACAAGAACAGAATAACAGAGTTGAAAGGGACCTTGGAGGTCCTCTAGTCCAACTCCCTACTCAAGCAGGAAACTCTATATGATTTCAGGGAAATGGTTATCCATTTTTTTCTTTAAAACCTCCAGTGTTGGAACATCCACAACTTCTGGAGGCAAGCCATTCCATTGATCAATTGTTTTAAGTGTCAGGAAATTTCTCCTTAGTTCTAGGCTGCATCTCTCCTTGATAAGTTTTAATCCATTGTTTCTTCTGCTGCCTTCAGGTGTTTTGGCAAATAGGTTGACCTCCTCTTCTTTGTGGCAGCCCCTTGGATATTATAATGCTGCTATCATATCACTCCCAGTCCTTCATTTCATTAAGCTAAACATACCCACTTCCTGCAGCATTCTTTGTATGTTTTATCCTCCAATCTCCTAGTGATCTTTGTTGCTATTCTCTGTACTCTTTCTAGAATCTCAATATCTTTTTTTATAACTCGATGATCAAAACTGGATGCAATATTCCAAGTGTGATCTTACCAAGGCATTATGAAGTATTAATGTCAGCTTTTTAATACATTTTATTTTTTATCTTTATATGCTGTTGCCATAGTTAATTTATAATTTCTTTCCCAAAAATATATAATACAATTTGCATAGACTTCTGTAAAGCCTTTGACTCAGTAGCGCACAACAAACTATTTCAAAAACTGCAATCTTATACCATTTCTCCTCTCCCCCCCCCATAAATGGATAACTGTGTTCCTGTCAAATAGGTAAGAAGTGGTCAAAATATCAAATGCTATATCAAATCCTGTATCTGTTAGCAGTGGTGTCCCCCACTGTAAAAGTCAACACTTTTACCCTTTACATAAAGGACCTTTGTGATCATATTAAAAGTAACTGCATTCTCTTCACTGATGATTAAAACTATTCAACACTACCAACAATGCTGCTATCCTTCAAAAAGACTTTGACTATGTGTCAGAATGGTCAAACAAGAGGCAAATCTCAACCAACAAATGCTCTGTCTTACACATAGGCAAAAAAAATCAGAACACAAAATACAAGTGGATGGACACAACCTTGTAGACGACCCTCACTCTGTTAAGGACTTTGGAGTACTCATCTCTAATGATCTAAGTGCCAGAGCCCACTATAACAACGTTGCCAAAAAAGCATTAAGAGTTTTTAATCTAATCTTGCATAGCTTCTTCTCTGGTAATATTGTTCTTTTAACTAGAGCATACAAAACATTTGCTAAACCAATTCTTGAATACCTCTGTCTGTAACCCTCACTACATATCAGATATTAATACAATTGAGAATGTCCAAAGATATCTCATGAGCAGAGTTCTCCACTCCACTGTTCACAACAGAATACCTTATGCCACTAGATGTTAAATTTGGGGTTTAGACAATTTAGAACTATGCCACCTTAGGCCTGACCTAAGTGTAGCAAATAAAATTATCTGCTACAATGTCCTACCCATCAATGACTATTTCAGTTTCAACTGCAACGATACATGAGCACACAATAGATACAAACTTGATTGCAGAAAGTATGACTTCAGCTACAGAGTAGTCAATACCTGGAATACATTACCAGACTCTGTGGTTTCTTCCCCAAATCCACAAAACTTTAACCTTACACTGTCTACTTTTGATGTCACCCCATTCCTAAGAACATAAGCGCACCAACATGCCTACCATCCCTGTCCTAATGTTCCCATGTACTCAAAACTGTCTCTTGTATACATGTTTATACGTTACTGCTATCTTATATATGCTTGACAAAGTAAATAAAATAAAATAAATAAAGCCACAAACAAAATTTCTATACAACCTCTGCAATTCAAGAAAGATGGCATTGTGAACATTAAGTAACAGACCCCAGTCTTCACGAGATTTCTCATTATGTCATCCCCAGCAGTCCCACTGGTACCACACCTGATAAATGACAAACTCTTATCCTGGTCCATCTGGGAGCTGTACATGCTGGCACGCTTTCAGATTAGAGCTAATAATTGCTATTGTTGCTATCCTTTTATTCTTCCTGTTTGCAGACGGATGCTCTGAAAAGGCTTCCTTTCTTTTTAAACAAAGCTCAAACACTTGAGCTCTTTCAGCAACTAATTTTAACTTTTTCTGTGGGGGAGGAAGCATGGAAAAGAGAAAATGGGCTGTTATATCCAAGAAGTATATGTAGCTTTCTGAATCAGAAATCCTTTCTTGTCTTGCTAGAGTTGTACAATAGTACCATATATTGCCCTTGATATGAAAAAAAAATCTTTTTTTTTTGCTTCCCCAGAACAGGAAAATAAAATGTAGGGATTAAAATATAGAATGTTTTGTGGAAAGGAACAGAGAACCATACTGGTCAAAATATGCTTTATGGTGGATTTTGAAACCTTTGACTTTCTGCTTTGGCAAACCTCAGGCAAATTTTGATTTATAGGCTAACCAACAGGTTGTTCAACTGATGTTTTCAATAGTGAAGAACTTAAAGGATTTCTTTTGCAGCCACTTATATCCCTTAAGGGAAAAAAATCTGTATGCAAAGATTATAACTTCATAATGGTTTTTCCCCCCCTTAGCAGTAGAACGGAATGCTATTTGGTTAGAAAAACTGCCTGACAACTCTTCTGGGATTCCCCTGCAGCATCACAAAAACACAGAAGTCCGGAGGTGGGGTTTCCCATGGAGGGGAGCCTCAGGGGAATCCCAGCAGTGCAAAAACAGGTTCTTCGGCTGGCAAAAGGGGTGAGTTTTGGGCTTCCATGCATTAATTGCTTTTCCATTGATTCCTATGGGAAACACTGTTTCATCTTACAAACTTTAAACCTTACAAACCTCATCCCGGAACCAATTAAGTTCATAAGACGAGGTATCACTGTACTTGGAAATGTAGAAGATTGATGAAAGTTAATAATAGTAAATGCTAAGTACCTGAAAGTTAATTGAGCTTTGAAATGTTGAATGAATTTATAGAAAAGTAAATATGGAAATATATTAATTGATGCATTGGTGTTCAGATAGGCTTTCATAGTATTATTAGATTACTATAATACTATGATAAATATTTAAGAAATGAAGACTTTAAAGCATTAATAGTATTAATAGTTGTGTTTTTGGTTTTGCTGATTTTTTAGTTTTAATAGTAATAGATTTTGGTTTGTTTTATTATTAATTTCTTTTAATAAAAAAGAAGGGGTTTTTTTCCTATTAATTAACATAGAAACATAGAAAACTGATGGCAGAAAAAGACCTCATGGTCCATCTAGTCTGCCCTTATACTATTTCCTATATTTTATCTTAGGATCGATATATGTTTATCCCAGGCATGTTTAAATTCAGTTACTGTGGATATACAAACAACATCTGCTGGAAGTTTGTTCCAAGCATCTACTACTCTTTCAATAAAATAATATTTTCTCATGTTGCTTTTGATCCTTCCCAGACACTTCCTATGCCACTTCAAATCACTCTCAAAGTCACCCCTCCTGACGCTTCCTAAACCACCCAAAATCTCTCCCAAAATCACCCCTCCAAAAGCTTCTTATGCTGCCCCAAATTGCTCCCAAAATCACCCCTCCAGATGCTTCCTGTACCACCCCAAATCACCTCCAAAATCACCCCTTCAAATGCTTCCTATGTCACCCTAAGTCACTCCAAAAATCACCCCTTCAAACGCTTCCTACGCCGCCCCAAATTACTTCCAAAATCATCCCGCCAAAACCTTCCTACGCTGCCCCAAATCACTCCAAAAATCACTCCTCCAAAAGCTTCCTACATTGTCCAAATCACTCCAAGAATCACCCCTCCAAAAGCTTCCTACATTGCTCCAATCACTCCAATAATCACCCCTCCAAAAGCTTCCTACAGTGTCCCAAACCCACTCCAAAAATCACCCCTCCAAAGGCTTCCTATGTTGCCCCAAATCACTCTAAACATCACCCCTCCAAAAGCTTCCTACGTTGCCCCAAATCACTCCTAAAATCACCCCTTCAAACGCTTCCTATGCCACCCCAAATTGAGGTCCTAATGAAGGCAAATAGATTGAAAAAATGCAGTAAGGATAAAGGAGGCAAACACTATGCCATCCAAATTGAGGTCCTAAGGAAGGCAAATGGAGGCAGCAACATTTTGAAAGGAGAGGTGATTTTGTAAGACTTTGGAAGCGATTTGGGGCGGCATAGGAAGCTTTTGGAGGGGTGATTTTGTGAGTGATTTGGGGCGGCATAGGAAGCTTTTGGAGGGGTGATTTTGTGAGTGATTTGGGGCGGCATAGGAAGCTTTTGGAGGGGTGATTTTGTGAGTGATTTGGGGCGGCATAGGAAGCTTTTGGAGGGATGATTTTGGCAGCAAGATGGGGCAAAGGAAACGGTAGGCTAGAGGAGATTTTGGCAGTGGGATGGGGCGGCTGTGGGGAGCAGAGGAAGTGGAGGACTAGAGGGGAAAGTAACAGGCATTCCCCGCCTCGGGACTGCAGGTGCAAGCAAAAGGAGGCAGGGAATCCCAGCGGGGGTGGCAAGCAAATGGAAAATCCCGGCAGTGGCAGTCACAAGGCAGGGGAATCCCTGCGGCAGTAAGAGAGCCCATGCACCTAGGCTCGGGTTCGTAAGGTGAAAATGGTTCTTAAGAAGAGGCAAACAAATCTTAAACACCAGGTTTGTATCTCAAAAAGTTTGTATGAAGAGGCGTTTGTAAGACGAGGTATCACGGTATAAGCATTTGGCAATCATTTATTCCAATTATTATCTGAATTAGCCTGAAACCAGAACAAGAACAATGAGTGTTGCAATTATTCAAGAGCCATTGCAGTGGTGACACATACATTTTTAATAATAATAATAATAATAATAATAATAACAAGAAGAAGAAGAAGAAGAAGAAGAAGAAGAAGAAGAAGAAGAAGAAGAAGAAGAAGAAGAAGAAGAAGAAGAAGATCTCCGGGACCGCCTTCTGCCGCACGAATCCCAGCAACCAGTTAGGTCCCACAGAGTTGGCCTGCTCCGGGTCCCGTCGACTAAGCAATGTCATCTGGCGGGACCCAGGAGAAGAGCCTTCTCTGTGGCGGCCCCGACCCTCTGGAACCAGCTCCCCCCAGATATCAGAGTTGCCCCCACCCTCCTTGCCTTTCGCAAGCTCCTTAAAACCCACTTCTGTCATCAGGCATGGGGGAATTGAAATTTTCCCTTCCCCCTAGGCTTATAGAATTTATACATGGTATGCTTGTATGTATGAGTGATTATTTAAATTGGGTTTTTTTTAGATTATTTTTAATATTAGATTTGTTTATATTGTCTTTTATATTGTTGTTAGCCGCCCCAAGTCTTCGGAGAGGGGCGGCATACAAATCTATTAAATACAAATGCAAATAAATACAAACAACAACAACAACCATTGGAAGGGACCTTGGGGATTTTATAGTCCAACCTCCTGCTTAGGCAGGAAACACTACACTACTTCAGACAAATAGTTATCTACATCTTCTTTAAATGTTCTAGTGTTGGAGTATTCACAACCTCTGGAGAAAAAACTGTTCCACTGGTTAATTGTTTTTTCCTTAGTTCTAAGTTGCTAAATTAGTAACTTATCAACCAATTAATTGCAGTTATTAACTGCAATTAATGTGTGTTTTTTTAATATGGAGTTTTATTGCTGAGCAAATGTTATTCTGAAAAAGAAGTTTAAGCAAAATCGGTCACCCTTCATCTTTATCACCACTGGATTATTTCCAGGGATGACATACTCATCTAATGACTCAGCATGCATTCTTCCAATGTATACCTCTAGAGTCAGAGGATCAACACTTACTAGTTCAGGTGACTTAGATCCAATCTTAAAGCATTCCAGTTGATATCATTTTAGCAAAAGAAAGTTATTGAAGTCTGAATATAAAATTGGTAAAATGTTATATTTAAATAAACTGTGCCAAGTAAATGGGGAGAAAATTCCATCCTTTGCCTATTCTTCAGTTCTATTATAACTTACTGCTTTCAGCCCCATTATCCTTCACTTTGCTTAGAGTATAAATATCTTTCTTCCTTTTGTGGAGTCACAGCTTTCAAGCCAAGGCAATTATAGCAGCCTGCAGATGGATTTTTCTTTCTTGTAAGGTGGCAAATGGCAGAGCCCTGCAAGAGATAATATAGTGGTGCTTCATTCTTCACAACAGGGTACAGAGAATATACAGAATGATCTGGACTTCCCTGCTATTCAAGACATGCTTAAAAGAGTGAGGAATAAAAGGGGGGAAAGAGAGCATAATAGAATAAAAAGGCAGGAACGTTGCTCTTTTCATTCATGAATTACTTTGAGAAAGGCATGGCTAAAAGAGCATTCTACTTTTAAGAAACAATAAGCAAATTAATGTGGAAGCAGACAAACAAAGAAACTAAAACATTAGAAGTACTGGAGCACATAACATAAGAACGTCACTAGAAGGCAAAACCACAAAACTGCATCTCAGTCACTTTGGTCATATCACATGCGGGAATTAACTAGAGATGGCAATTATACTTGGAAGAGTTAACTGTAAAAGGAAACCAGACTGCCAAAGAGCACAGTGGCTGGCAACCTTCAAAGCTGACACCAAGTAGTGTATAGAATAACTCAAAGAAGTAGTGCAAGATCAGAAAATATGGAGATACCAGATGCATAGAATTGCCAAGAATCCAACATAACTGAATGGATGATATCATAATAATCATAGAATACACACAAATTGAGATTTTGATGCTATTGATTGATTGATTGATTGATTGATTGATTCATTCATTCATTCATTCATTCATTCATTCATTCGTTCATTCATTCATTCATTCATTCAATTAAACCATTTATATTGTCACCCATCTCCTGACTGTGATTCTGGGAGGTAAACAAAAAATTCAAGGCAGAAAACAAAACAGAACAAATGAAATAATTTAAAAAAATTATAATCACAATAATTTTGTATACCAAGTCAGAGGTACAAAAATATCATTTGTTTCTTGTCAATTTTTTTATTCCAGTTTTGTCTGCCACTTTGTGATTTGATTTGATTTGATTTGATTTGATTTGATTGCCGCCCCTCTCTGAGGACTTTTATTGTTATTATATAAGTAGGAGGCACATATTTCATTTGGCATAAAATAAGAACAGAAATATAAACCATGTTTTGGATTCTTTGGAATATTTGTTCCCATCTTCCCTGAGAGAAACATTAATATTAAGACTCGGCATGCTTCCAAAATTATTCTTATTCAAATACCCTCCTGACTTTTTTTTTTTTTGCTTCTAAACAAATAAGGTTTTTAATTGTTTTCATATTTTTATTTCTAGAATACTTCACCTTGCTTAGATTTATAGAGCCACCCTATTCAAAACTGAGGCTGAAAAGCATACAGATTAAAAGCAGACACTATTCTTAAAAATAAACATAACAGTAAATATAAAGGAGGAATAAATTTACTGTTCTTCTGTTCCATAGTGAATTCAGAAGAATACCATGACTGATGGTGCAAAAAGCCACCGAGAGATCAAATAATCAGGAAAGTTGTTGCATCCTTGTCCTTTTCCACCAAAGTTCATTAACAAATGTGATCAATATTATAATCAGTATTGATTACTGAGTGAAACCTTGCTGAAATTGATCCACATAAGACTTGCTCTCTTGCCTCCACATCTCTGGCAGGTAAGTAGAAGAATATCAGTTTTCATCTGCATCTGTTTCATTGAACATATGGGCAGGACAAGGCAAATCTTGCAGTGCCCCTTGAAATGCCATTCAGAGTCCCATCTTCAAGTGAGAATGGAAATCACACCCTTGTATCCCTAGTAAGCCCCAGCACTAATAATTTGTTTTATTTATTTATTTATTTTTATTTTATTTATTTATTTATTTATTTATTTATTTTGTCCAATACACAATTCACATTGAAGAGGATAGACAAGTAGTAATATATATAAAGAAAAGGATAGAAGAAAAGATATAAAAATAAAGGAGAATATATATG
Organism: Erythrolamprus reginae; assembly: GCF_031021105.1. Classification (NCBI taxonomy): domain Eukaryota; kingdom Metazoa; phylum Chordata; class Lepidosauria; order Squamata; family Dipsadidae; genus Erythrolamprus; species Erythrolamprus reginae. The sequence continues at coordinate 343,665,331 of NC_091950.1, read as the reverse complement.
AAATGAAGAAAAGATAAAGGAGATAAAGGAGAGACAATTGGACAGGGGACGGAAGGCACACTAGTGCACTTATGCATGCCCCTTACTAACCTCTTAGGAACCCGGAGAGGTCAATCGTGGATAGTCTAAGGGAAAAATGTTGGGAGTTAGGGGTTGACACTACTGAGTCAGGTAATGAGTTCCACGCTTCGACAACTCGATTGCTGAAGTCATATTTTTACTGTCAAGTTTGGAGCAGTTAATATTAAATTTGAATCTGTTGCGTGTTCTTGTGTTGTTGTGATTGAAGCTGAAGTAGTCATTGACAGGTAGAACGTTGCAGCATATGATCTTGTGGGCAATACTTAGATCGTGTTTTAGGCGTTGTAGTTCTAAACTTTCTAGACCCAGAATAGTGAGTCTAGTTTCTTAGGGTGTTCTGTTTCGAGTGGAGGAGTGAAAGGCTCTTCTGGTGAAGTATTTTTGGACATTTTCGAGGTTGTTGATGTCCGAGATGTGGTATGGATTCCAGACAGATGGGTCTGGCAAAAGTTTTTTTAATATTATTTTATTTTGATTATAATAAAAACAAACAAAACAAAACATATAAACAAACATATACACATTGAATTTACTTAATGTTTAATACTTTACAATTCTGTTTTTGTTAATTCATTTCTTTCCCTTAAATATTAGTTCAGTTTTTTATTTTTTTTCCCTATCCAATTATATAGGTTTCCCCAAACTGTATAGTAGTCCTTATTTTGTTTATTCTGTAATTCATATGTTAATTTATTTAATTCAGCACAGTCTAACATTTTCCTAATCACCATCTCTTCATTTGGTATATTTTCTTGTTTCCAAGTTTGTGCGAACACCAATCTCGCTGACGTTAGTATGTGGGTTATTAAATAGTAATCTTCTTTGCTATGCTGTCCTCTGATTATTCCCAACAAATACATTTCTGGTTTCATTTCTAATTGGTAATTTAATATTTCCTTCAACCAATTTTGAATCCTGGACCAAAATCTTTCTGCTTCCGGACATAACCACCAAATGTGACAGTACGTTCCTATGGCAGATTTACATTTCCAGCACTTATTGCTTATACTTGGATGGATTTTAGCTAGAAGTGCTGGAGCATAATGCCACCGGTAGAACATCTTATGTAAATTCTCTTGGGTGTGGCAAAAGTAGTGTGAGATTGCCAGAGCAGAAGCTGCGTAGGATCAGGTTAACAACTCTAGAAGTCTTTTTGGTGATATTGTTGCAGTGGGCTTTGGCACTTAGGTAATTTGATATTAGTATTCCAAGGTCTTTTACTGTGTAGGGGTTGGCTGTGAGATTTTGTATATTCAGTTTATATATGAGGTTTGGATTCTTTTTGCCAATGTGGAGGGTAGAGCATTTGCTGGTTGATATTTGAAGTTGCCAGGTGTTAGACCAATCTGAGACAAAGTTGTAGTCTTTTTGGAGAGTAGATGTGTTGTCCGTGGTGTTGAAAAGTTTTACATCATCGGCGAAAAGAACACAGTTGCTTGTGATATGATCACAGAGGTCGTTGATGTAGAGAATGAATAGAGTAGGTCCTAGTACGCTGCCTTGGGGAATGCCACTTTTAACAGCGATGAGGGTGGAAATGGCACTTTCAATTTTGACAACTTGTTGCCTGTTTGACAGGAATGCAGTAATCCAGCTGTGGAGGAATCCTGAGATGCCATAGGATTTGAGTTTTAGGAGTAGTTTGTCGTGGACCACTGAATCGAAGGCTTTGCAAAAGTCAATATAAATTGCATCAATGGATTTTCCGTGATCTAGGTGGGTAGTCCATATGTTTTTGCAGTGAAGTAGTTGTAGATTGCAGGATAATTTCTTTCTGAATCCAAATTGTTTGTTAGAGAGTAGGTTATTAGATTCTAAGTAAAGGGTGATTGATTGATTGATTTATAATTGATTCCATGACTTTACATGAGACGCAGCATAGCACAATTGGTCTGTAGTTGTCAATGAGAGAAGAGTCTCCTTTTTTGAAGATGGGGATGACTACTGCTTTTGACCATAGCTTGGGGAGTGTGCTGGTCCTGAAGGAATTTTGAAAGATTATGCTTAGTGGTTCGGCTATAGCAGAAGAAAGTTTTTTTAGCAAGTATGCGGAAAGACCATCTGGTCCGACTTTGGCAGGGTGTTGTGCTTGATTAGGAACTGGAAATGGTTGTCTCCCTTGGCTGGGGTATTATACTGTCTATCCCAATTCATTCTCCTGCCCTGGTTATTAAATTTTATGTTGCTAACATTTTAAACAACTTGCCTGTGAAAACTGGACCAAATTACTTAAATAACAACCTTGAAGCACCACCCTTTCAGTGAAATACAATCCTCTACAAAGTATCGCTGTTTCCAGTTGCAAACATTATCTCTCTCTCTCTCTCTCTCTCTCTCTCTCTCTCTCTCTCTCTCTTTATCTCTCTTATAAGGACTGAATTCCTGAATTCCTTATTGATCCACATCATGTCCATTACTGATTCTAACATCATTTCTCCAGCTTTTCCAAAGCATTACCTGAATCAGATAAGATATCAGGTTAATTGGTAATAAGGCTGTCTATGGCTACTACTCACAAGGATGCTGGCTATTTATTACTTCTAGTATCATTAGGCTTCTAAATACCAGTTGCTAGGAAACACAAGGAGAATGTGTTATTGCACTCCTGTCCTGCTGAGGACATCCCATTGACACCTGATTGGACACAATAGGAGTAGAATGCTGACTAGACCAACCTTTGGTCTGAGACAGCTTGAAAGATGACAGAGATAGATAGATAGATAGATGATAGATAGATAGATAGATAGATAGATAGATAGATAGATAGATAGAGAGGGAGATAGATAGATAGAGAGAGAGAGAGAGAAAGAGAGAGAGAGAGATAGGTAGATAGATAGATAGATAGATAGATAGATAGATAGATAGGGAGGGAGAGAGAGAGAGAGATACGGGAGGGAGGGAGAGAGAGAGAGAGAGGGAGGGAGGGAGAGAGATAGGGAGGGAGGGAGATAGATAGATAGATAGATAGATAGATAGATAGATAGATAGATGATAGATAGATAGATAGATAGATAGATAGATAGATAGATAGGGAGGGAGGGAGGGAGGGAGAGGGATGGATGGATGGATGGATGGATGGATGGATGGATAGTGTTGTGATTCCGTCTGAGGCCCCTCAGGGAATGGCTGATCCTCTGCCGGCTTCCTGCTCAGAGGGGGAGGATGAGGAACAGGAGGTTCAGACAGACGGGGAGGAGGAATCTCAGGCTGAGGGAGAGGGAGGACAGCCAGAGTCCCCCGAGAGGGAGCTCTCCCCAGCAAGCAGCCTGGATTCCTTAGATGAAAATGCACAAGCAATAATCGATCTCCGGCAGAGAAGAGCAACACAACGAAGGGGACAATTAGCCAGGTACTTTCAGCACTAAAGAGGCAACAGCTGGGTTTGGGTGTGGTGCTCTCTGGAAAGGCTGAAAAGGCAGACCCACCCTTCTTGGCTTGTGGAGTATTATCTTTGGGAGTCCTGGGACCTGGCTGTGATCTTTGGTGTCTTGGAATTCTGGTTTGTGACTTTGAATACTGAAACCTTGGGGGGAAAAGGTGTGGGTCTTATTCTCTACAGTGGTGGGTGTGCCAGCAAGAAGTCTGCTGTATTGTCTGGCCATCAGGACTCTGCTGTGAAGTCTCATAGCCTGCCTGTTGGGAAGAACAGGTTTTTCTCTGTGTTTATTTTTCAAACTATAAAGTGCTTTTGCTTTTACCAGCGTGTCTGGCTGCTTTTTCCAGTTGGTGTTGAAGTCTGGGGGCACCCAGACAGAACAGATGATAGATAGATAGATAGATAGATAGATAGATAGATAGATAGATAGATAGATAGGGAGGGAGGGAGAGGGAGGGAGGGAGGGAGGGAGAGAGATAGATAGATAGATAGATAGATAGATAGATAGGGAGGGAGAGAGGGAGGGAGAGGGAGGGAGAGAGAGGGAGGGAGGGGGAGAGAGAGAGATAGGGAGGGAGGGAGAGATAGATAGATAGATAGATAGATAGATAGATAGATAGATAGGGAGGGAGGGATGGAGAGAGAGAGAGGGAGGGAGAGAGAGGGAGGGAGGGGGAGAGAGAGATAGGGAGGGAGGGAGAGAGAAAAAGATAGATAGATAGATAGATAGATAGATAGATAGATAGATAGATAGATAGATGAGAGAGAGAGAGGGAGAGAGGGAGGGAGGGAGAGAGAAAGATAGATAGATAGATAGATAGATGATAGATAGATAGATAGATAGATAGATAGATAGATAGATTGATAGATAGATGAAAGAGAGAGAGAGAGATAGGGAGGAAGAGAGAGAGAGAAAGATAGATAGATAGATAGATAGATGAGAGAGAGAGAGAGAGAGAGACAGACAGACAGACAGACAGACAGACAGACAGACAGACAGACAGTATAGTTAATTATCATGTTCTTAACAAAGACACCTCTTTCAAATATCTGTTGCTCCTGTTGTTTTTCCAACTCTGTTAATGAGAAGCAAACAAACAGCTTTTCAGTCTCCAAAACTTCATTCCTGATAAATGTATTTTCATAGGTAGTTTGCACCACCCACTTTGAAGCTGGTGACAATGCAAACTGTTCAAGGATGGGATATTCTTTTTCTTTTGTTTGCTAAGGTTCTTTTTAAAAATACCCGATTAGTGGCAGCAATAATGAAAATGCAAGTAACCTTCACACTGCTGGCATTTGCTTCTAAGCTATCCCACATCTGAAAGCTGGAAGATAAAGTAATGAAGGACAACTATGGTTTTTTCCATAGCTTACTTCAGTTTTTTTTAATAATGGGTTTGATAGGAAATTGCAGAAAAGGATAAGGCTGGGCTTGGGTTTATGTCATTTTCAAGCTAGAGTAAGCTGAGACTTTCTTAAGAATTCTCTTGATCCTATTTTAGCTTTTACACATGATATAGCGTAATGATCAACATTTATGCTGAAGCAGAAGCTAGTTTAATGCTTCAATTTTTGTGTCTCCAGCCTAACTTCACTCCTTACCTTCAATTAAGAGTGAGTGGACTCTAAAAAAGGGCTGCATTTGCAAGCTAGAACAGCTGGGTACTTCCTTTTCTGCCCAATGCCTTTATAATTAGTGCCAAAACTAAATAGATGCAGCCTCACTACTGCATCAGCCCATAGGGAAATAGCGTTTTCTTTGGCTGTGTAAAAATTAGACTATATAGAAATAATAGATAGATTTGTTGTTTTGTCCAGGCTAAGCACTGAACTCTTGCTGATATATAAGTTATGGTATGACTACAATTACTACAAAATTATATATGAGTGGATTGGAATTCTTTTACATCTTGTAATATGTTTAGTTTTCTATAATCATTCATTACTTGAAAAGCAAAGAATGAAACTTATTTCAGGGGCAGCTGATTATGCCTACAGATTCATTTTCAGCATCTGTACAGGTGTATGGAAGGAGTTAATGGAAATGTGGCATCACTACTCCATCAGCCAATAGGGAAATAGCTTTTTTTTTGCTGTGTAAAAATTAGGCTATATAGAAATCATAAATAGAAACATAGAAACATAGAAATTTGATGGCAGAAAAAGACCTCATGGTCCATCTAGTCTGCCATTATACTATAGCCTGTATTTTATCTTAGGATGGATATATGTTTATGCCAGGCATGTTTAAATCCAGTTACTGTGAATTTACCAACCATGTCTAATGGAAATTTGTTCCAAGCACCTGCTACTCTTTCAGTAAAGTAATATTTTCTCAGGTTGCTTCTGATCTTTCCCCTAACTAGATAGATAGATTTGTTGTTACAGAAATGGCTAGTTTCTATTATTATGAACAAAGTTAAAAAATACTGGCAAAATAAAAAAAATATGGGTAGATACAGTTGAGAAAGCCAATCAGTTTTATGAATGATATGTAGATAACGAATCAGAAAGCAATGAGTCAAAAAATCAGGAGGAACAACGTTTAGAGGATAAAGAATTATAACTAAGACAAGGCAAGAGGCCAAAAAACCCAAAGAGAAACAAGAAATAGGAGAATAACAATGGCAACAAACAAGCAGTGAAATGGAAGAAAAAATAAAAATCTTTTTGGTTAACATAAATTGATTAAATTCTCCAATTAAAAGAAGACAAATATTAGCTAGACTTCAAAAGCAAAATTTAGACATTATATGTTTAGAAGAGATGCATCTAAAAAAAGATTAGACTAATTTTTTGGGAGCCCATAAATTAGGAACTCTCTTTGTGACACAAAAAAGGATTATTAATTATGAAATGAGAACACTAACAAATGGTTTATTTTTTTTTATATGGCCCAAGAATTGTTGTGAGCCGCCCCGAGTCTTCGGAGAGGGGCGGCATACAAATCCAAATAATAAATAAATAAATAAATAAATAAATAAAGAGAGAGATATGGAAAGAAAAACACCTGCTAAAAATACAAATGTATATACTATTTGAAGCCCCAAAATTCATGGTTTAGAATAGATAAGATTTGGATGGATGTAAAAATAGGAAATAATATAGAAGAACACTTGGTCAGACCATAAACCCTTTGTAATTACACTGCCAGGGAAAGGAAAGAGGAAAAAGAGGTGGACCATGAACCAAAGAGTAGTAAATATATACCCAATATTTTGAAAAAGAATTAACTTTTTTGGGAAGAAAACTGAAAAAAACCCACCCAGAATTTGTAGGATACAATGAAGGCTTATATTCAGGTTCTTACTATTGCATATAGTATAAGAAGAAATAATAATAAGAAACAAATTATGGAACTACAGGATGAATTAGGAAAATTAGAAAATAAAATGCAGACATAACCCCCAAATTGTAAGATTAGAGAAGCAAAAGAAATACTTAAAGATAAAATAAATTTAATCATGCAAAAGGAAGTGGCCCAGAAAAGTTAAAGTATTTTGAAAATGCCAACAAACCAGGAAGATGGTTGGTCGATAAATTAAAGAAATAAAAGAAAAGAAATTTATACAACAATTGGAAGATTAAAACGGATTGAAGGGGGAAAGAATATAGCAATAAGATACTTTCAAAAATTATATAGTAAGGAAGACATATAGGAGGAGGATATCGAAAACTACCCACAACAAAGAAATCTTACACCTCTATTAGAAATTACAAAAGAAACACTAGATGACGCAATAACAATGTCTGAATTGGAAAAAACAATTCAAAAACTTTAAAAATACCAATAAAATGTCAGGTCCAAGTGGAATCCCAGCAGAATTTTATAAAGAATTACCCAAACCATTGGAAAATTTATTGTTGATACATACAATGAGGTGTCAGAGAAAGGAAAGATTCCAAAAATCATGGATGGAGGCTTTGATAATTTTAATTCCAAAAAATAGCATAAGGAAACAAAAGATTCAATATTACAGACCATCTCGCTGCTAAATGCCCATTATAAAATATTCATGACAAAATTGGCAGAAAGGTTAAAAAACATACTCAATGGAATCATACATCCAGACCAGAATGGCTTTCTTTGTAACAGACACATAAAAATAACATAAGAACAATATTGGACACTCTAGAACAGGGGTAGGCAAAGTTGGCTTTTCTATGATATGTGGACTTCAACCCCCAGAATTCCTGAGCTAGCATGATTGGCTCAGGAATTCTGGGAGTTGAAGTCCACAAGTCACAGAAGAGCCAACTTTGCCTACCCCTGCTCTATAATATTATGAATCACATCTGGAAAAAACAGTAGCACTTATTTCTTAATACACAAAAAGCCTTTGATGATTTAAATTGGGATTTCTTGATCAATCAATTAATAATGATGAATTTTGGCTAAAACTATATTAGAACAATTAAAGCAATATATTTAAATGAAGTGGCAAAAATAATTTTAAATGAAGAAATAACAGATGGATTTGGCATATAAAAAGGAGTAAGACAAGGATGCCCCCTATCCCTATTATTATTCATTTTTTCAATAGAAACATTAATGCAGCAAATCAGACAGAATCCAGAGATCAAAGGCTTAAAAATTAGAGAACAAGAATACAAAGTGCAGGCTTTTGTGGATGACCTCACATTCATTATAGAAGAACTGCTAGAGGTAGGACTAACATTATTGAGTGAGATAAGTCAATGTGATAAATTAGCAGGCCTTAAAATTAATAAAGGGAAAACCAAAGTAATAACTAAAAGCATAACTATTATACAGAATAAAGACTTAAAGGAGAAAACGGAAATCCAAATATTAAAAAAATAAATATTTGGGAATCTTATTATTAGCAAAATGTAGTACAATTAAGGAGGATAATTATAATGAATTGGCAAGACGAATAGAAAAAGATCTAGACAAATGGAATAAATTACAAATTTCAATACAAGGGATTTCAACTATTAAAATGAATGCACTACCTAAATTGTTCTACTTTCCCCAAATAGTACCGATTAAATTAGAGAATAAATATTTTGAACAATTGACTAAAATAACGTCTAAATTTATATGGGATGGAGAAAAACACCATGAATTAAATTGAAATTTTTACAAGACAATGAATAGGAACAGAGGGGAATTTGGCCTTCTTTGACTTGAGAGATTGGATCCAACTTAAAAATAAAATAACATTAACATTAGAAGGATATGGTTTACAAGTAGGCTGGCATGAGAAAATAAGACACACTCATATTTTCAAAACATATGATTAGGGACTCACTGTTTAGAATTTGGATAAAAACTAAAAAGAGCCATTATAGGAAGATCCTGAACTGGCTATTGACCACTGAAGCAATGGCCCACTCAAATATAACAGATCTTAATAAAATGATTAGATAGTCAGAAATCCTAGAAGAGAGAAGAGAAATAAAATCAGTTTAAAAATTGGAGCAACAAGGATTAAATATTGACTAGTGGCCATACCTTCAAATTAAAACAAGTTTAAATAAGGATAGAAAACAATCTGGTATACAAAGGAAACAATCAGAATGTTTTTGGTTAAGATATAGAATGGAGGAAGAAGTAGTAAAAGGGGACATGATTAGCTGGGCCAAGAACCTTGGGCATAATATAGCTCTGGGACAATGGGATAGACTTTGGAATAAAAATTATTAACTTACAAAAGCAACCACTTACAAATAAAATCTTTATAAGATGTATCATAGATGGCATTTACCCCCAGCAAGATTGCCCAAAATCTATTCAAATTTATCTCCCAAATGTTGGAAATGTAACTACAAAATTGGATCATATTATCGGATGTGGTGGACCTGTCCCGTCACAAAGAAATTTTGGCATAAAGTTCAAAAATGTTTAGAGGAAATCACTGAACAAAAACTAAATTTTAAAACTGACATACTTCTGCTGGGAATACTGGCCGTCACTGAGTGACTAGTTGGAAGTTTGTAGAACCTGGATCAAGGACTGCCTATACTTCTTTTGTAGAACCTGGATCACAGCAGTTACTTTTGAAATGTGAAAGATATTAATTGGAGCTAGGCTTAGGAAGTGCTGCTAGTTTAATCCTTAGAACAACCATTAATGTTACTAATTATCTCCATCATTATTATCATCATCCTATTGAAATACACAAACAATGCCCTCTTCCCTTGGTGATAAAAGAAAGAATTTACAAGAGGAAGATAACTATAAGGTGAAATAGCTTGAAATTGATGTGGATCTTTTACTCCTGCGTAAAACTTCAGACATCTATGATATGGCAACAAAGAGGTACTAAAAAAATACTTTTTTACTCTATCCAGTGCAAACCAAATACACACGTTGCTTGGTTTGTCAACAAACCAAGCATTGGCAAGTATTGGCAGTTCTGTGTTAGCAAAAACTTCAGAAGAAAAGGATTTAGGGGTAGTGATTTCTGACAGTCTCAAAATGGGTGAACAGTGCAGTCAGGTGGTAGGGAAAGCAAGTAGGATGCTTGGCTGCATAGCTAGAGGTATAACAAGCAGAAAGAAGGAGATTATGATCCCGCTATATAGAGTGCTGGTGAGACCACATTTGGAATACTGTGTTCAGTTCTGGAGACCTCACCTACAAAAAGATATTGACATAAGAATGGTGGAAGGTCTTACGCATAAAACGTATCAGGAAAGACTTAATGAATTCAATCTGTATAGTCTGGAGGACAGAAGGAAAAGGGGGGACATGATCGAAACATATATTAAAGGATTAAATAAGGTCCAGGAGGGAAGTGTTTTTAATAGGAAAGTGAACACAAGAACAAGGGGACACAATCTGAAGTTAGTTGGGGGAAAGATCAAAAGCAACATGAGAAAATATTATTTTACTGAAAGAGTAGTAGATCCTTGGAACAAACTTCCAGCAGACGTGGTTGATAAATCCACAGTAACTGAATTTAAACATGCCTGGGATAAACATATATCCTAAGATAAAATACAGAACATAGTATAAGGGCAGACTAGATGGACCATGAGGTCTTTTTCTGCCGTCAGACGTCTATGTTTCTATGTTTCTAACTGCCTCAGTGGTGTGTTGTTACTGGTTCGGACCAGTTCGCCCAAACCATTAGCTCTGACTCCAAGCCAAAAGTGAACCGGTTCTCTGTAACTGTGAAAGTGGTCCCACCAGCCCACCCCTGCGTTATACTGACCTTTATCTCTGCTGCTGCTCCTCAGCTGTTCTCCTTGCTCCTTGCCTAGTTTGCAGCATGAAAGTTCTATTTCCTCTGAACTACGCATGCACAAACAGTTAAGTGTGCACTCAGCAAACTGTTTGTAAAGCTGGTAGCAACCCACCACTGAAATACCTCCTTTGAAGTCTTCTCACCTTTTGGAGGCAGAAAAAAAGCAGATTGGGCTATTTTGATTAATGAATAATCAAAATGGAGAGCTGACCCCCCAAAATTCTGAGTTTCTGACGGATATTTCTGGAGAAGCAAAAAATGTGTACTTGTGAAATTTAGATACATTTAAATCCATGACAGTGGGACTGGATAAGACTAAGATTCTATTTCAGTTTGCATTTGTGATGTAGGGGTGGGGTTTTTTTTTTGTCAACTCTCCATTTTGATTATTTACTAATCAAATTTATAGAGCCATCTCAGAAAAGTATACCTGAACAGCATACCATAGTCATTAAAAAAGAAAAAAACCAACCATATATTAATGCACATATAGATTATGCAGAGAATGAGAGTGTTGAAATGGTTGAATTGCAGAAGAATATAGAAGCTCCTTAACGGTAGTTTCTTTTACATGTTGAAAGTGCTAAAACATTGCCTGCCTCTGTGATTTTAAAATATAAGAGATAAGTGAAGTGATGTGAAGAGATAGCATTATATCCTATGACTTTTAGATTAGTGTACTTAGACAAATCTTGTATTTAACAGAAACAGCACCATCTGCTGGCATTTAATATTTCATAATTCTATAAATCAATATGCTGTTGTTTTATATCCATGCAGATGGACACTAAAGAGACTTTGTGTCTTGCTGTCCATTTCTGGCATGGATTTTTTTAAAAAAAAAATCATAATAAAGAATACCCTGGTAGTAAGTGTTGAACTTATAATATGAAGAATAATATAATTGGTGGATGGGAGAGAATTAAGTAGGAACGGAACAATATTTAAGATTCATGTTCTCCTTCCACACAAGCTAAGCTGGGTTAGAGAGCTTTGAATAAGCTGGATAAGCTTCAACATTTGATATAAAATTTCTTTTAAAGAAATCTATTAAGGATCTCTTTTCTATATTTTCATAAATCTTAAATTATTCATAAATTAGTGGTTCATAAATAAAAGTAAAAGCAGCTATATTGCAATAGGTATATCATACTATGCTAAAAATTTAAAAATCTGCATTATTTATTTCTGGGAACCAATTCAAATATTGATCTTAATATTGCAATGAAACCAATTCTCCAATTCCAGTTTATTCTCAGGGTCTTTTGGAATTTCTTTGTGCTTAATTTTAAAAATTCAGCAAAAAACATGTATAATGAATGGTAAATTCTAATTAGCTGTATTTCCTTTTCTTATGTCATGCCTTGAATTTATTTAGCTTAATTCATTTTTTCCTTAATTCCCCATTCTAATATTGCTGACTTGAAAGGGAACAGAGTGATGGAAAGAGGAGAAGTGGGCACATGAGAGGATAACATGAAAGCGGTATATGTCAACATTTGCAAAGGATATGCATTTATTTGACAATAACCCAGGGATTCCAAAGCTGGGACCTTTCCCTCAATTCTGAAATTCATCTTCCTCTTTGAAGTTACCAGGACTATGTGATGCTCTCAGTAACTACTAAATACAGTATGTGCAACAAAGACAGAGATGTAGGCATGGATAGAAAATCTGAAATTCAATCAGATGGAACAGAATATGTATAATGGCAAGATGCCCTGGCTTATCTAATACGCAGCATTCTGCTTAACATGATTAGACTTTTAAAATGATTCACTGCCAACTGTGTGCAATGCTAACTAATCAGTTCAGAATTACCTCCTTTGTATAAATACAATCAGACCTAATTCTTGGAAATAATAAAAATGGCTTGCATAGGGGGAAAAAAACCCCAGTAGTGAATCAGTAGTTTGCAAAGGACTAAAGATAAATCTGAATAGTGATGTCAGTATGTGAACACTATGTGAACACCATGAGGTGATAACCTCAGGTCTAAAAAGCCTTCAGATTTTTTGTTAACTCTCTTGAAACTTTATACACATGTCCCACCCACCCCACCCCAAACATACATACACACACATCTGATACAACAAGCCATCACTAAAAGGGAAACCAAAATCATGGAAAAATCCATCTTTTCCTAGCATTGCTTGTGATTTTGTGCACTCCCTTGTAATGTCATGATCTTGAACCCTTTCTGCACAGAGGTCTGTCTTTCAAAATGTTAATGTCTCTGATCTTAAAGCCTTGATTTGACCTTTCAATATGCCAAAAATCCTGGTTGAAGATACCTTTGCATTCAACCCCTTTCTTTCAATAAGAAGCACGATGGAAAACTAAATCCACATAAAAAGGTCATAATCTATTAAAGTTTAGCTTTCCTAAAATACATTAACTCATAGAGTCCTAAAATTTCATTTTTTAAGAGAAATTCCAAAATAATACCGCAATTATTTTTCTTTGAGGCATTGCTTTCCTTGTTCCTCAGCAGAGTTTATCTTACTTTGGAAGACAAGTTCCAATCTACGATTAAATAGAAAAGGTTTATCAAGGGATAGACTCCAGTAAGCACAAAAATGTGGCAAAGTGATGGAGCTGTCACTTTCCAACCTTGAAAACAAGTCAGGAAAAAGAGCGAAATTGAAAATTGTTTCTTTACATTGGCACTTTCCTGCTTACATCATGATATTTCATTCCACACCCACCAATGTCATAATATAGATCATAATATTAGGTACTATATTTTTTTGTTTGTTTGTTTGTTTGTTTGTTTGTTTGTTTGTTTGTTTGTCTGTCTGTCTGTCTGTCTCTATCTATCTATCTATCTATCTATCTATCTATCTATCTATTTATTTATTTATTTATTGGATTTGTATGCCACCCCTCTCCGTGGACTCGGGGCGGCTAACAACAGTGATAAAACAACATGTGACAATCCAATAGTAAAACAATTAAAAACCCTTATTATAAAACCAAACATACATACAAAACATACCATGCATAAATTGTAAAGACCTAAGGGGGAAAGAATCTCAATTCCTCCCCATGCCTGACGGCAGAGGTGGGTTTTAAGAAGCTTATGAAAGGCAAGGAGGGTGGGGGCAATTCTAATCTCTGGGGGGAGTTGGTTCCAGAGGGCCGGGGCTGCCATAGAGAAGGCTCTTCCCCTGGGTCCCACCAAATCACATTGTTTAATTGATGGGACCCAGAGAAGGCCCACTCTGTGGGACCTAACTGGTCACTGGGATTCGTGCAGCAGAAGGCGGTCCCTGAGACAATATGGTCCAATGCCATGAAGGGCATTATAGGTCATAACCAACACTTTAAATTGTGACCGGAAACTGATCGGCAACCAATGCAAACTGCGGAGTGTTGGTGAGACATGGACATATTTGGGGAAGCCCATGATTGCTCTCGCAGCTGCATTCTGCACGATCTGAAGTTTCCAAACACTTTTCAAAGGTAGCCCCATGTAGAGAGCATTACAGTAGTCGAGCCTCGAGGTGATGAGGGCATGAGTGACTGTGAGCAGTGACTCCCGGTCCAAATAGTCCAAAAAATCCAAATATATGAATTGTTCCAAGGGTTCATTTATATGTATTAAAATTCAAAGTTTGGGTCTATCGGATACTGGAAATCATAGCGCATAATTGAATCTAGCACCAATATGAACACTCTGAAACAAAATTTAGACAGAATTAATGAACCATTATTCATATTAAATACAGAACAAAACTGTCAAAATATTAATTACAAGGGATGTGCAGATTAGTCTAAATCTGGTCCATGTCAATGTCACAGATGTTCAAGTATTATTCTTTTCTATCTAAATTTGTATGATCTGTTTTAAATGCTGGAAAATCTGCCTTCATTGTCTTTCTTCAACTTTCCATAACAAATAACTTGGTATGCAACTTTGTCAAAGAGTTTTGATCCAAATTCCTTCTTCCATTTCAAACTTTATTGCTCCTATAATACATTATTGTAAGCATTTTATTTTGCCCTGCCTTTTTAGAAAGCATGTTTGAGATATAGAGTTTTTAAACTCACAAATGGTAACCCTAATTTAGCAAATCTTACAAATTTATTGTTGTTCACTTACTAGGTTTCTCCATGATCTTATGCACTACAATTCATCAGCCCCCCTTTCCTTCACTGTCTCCCTGAGTCTGCCCAAACTCATGCCCACTTCATAAATTACATTATTTCACAAATATTTCCGAAGAAATCTTTGACATTGATAAAGAGGCTTATGCTGCCAAAGATTTCCTAAAACTGAAATAAATAGGTAATATCTTGACCAGTGGTGGGATGGAATACAGTTCCACCGGCAGAAATGAAGATGCATGTGCACCTCCAGCTGATTGGTGACTGTCACTTCCTGGATTACTGGTCTAGGCTCGTCTCTCCTTTACCACCACCCCTCCTCCTGTTGCTGCTGCTGCTACTGTATCTAGGGTACTTGCTTTTTTCCTCTTTCCTCCTTCCTGGCCTTGGATGAGCTTTCCTCTCTCCTGCCCGGCTCCTCTCCAGCCTCCCGCGGCCACCTCCCACCAAAGGTGCAAGCACTGACAGTATTTATGCTTCTAGCAGCACCTGTTCGCCTAGCTAAGCAGCCTGAGGCAGGGGGGCGTCCCAGGAAGGAGAGTGTGGGAAACACAAAGCAAATTGTCACTCTAGCGAGCAACACTGGTAAATCAAGGACTTAACAGTTCACTTGAACAATGATGATCGTTCAAGCCACTCCCACCTAGTCACATAGCTGGAAAGCCACTCCTACCCAGTCAAATGACCATTAAGCCACACCCACAAAATAAGCCACACCCACAGTGTGGCAGTCAAAATTTTGGCTGCCCATTACTAATCTTAACCATATATGAATCAGGACATATGCATGAACCATGGACATGAAATATGGTCCTTATTTCTTTAAAGTTAAATGGAAAACCTTAGATGTTCAATGTCCGTTGGTTTGCAAAGTCTTTCTTGATAAATAATATGTCAGGGTTCCAATAACACCCCCAATGAAAGAAAACTCCAAGGCTTGAGTTTCTTCAAAATTCCATTTTATTAGAGTTGTCATATTGGCACATCTGGGAAATCCTGAATATAAAAGCTTCTGGTTTTCCATATCCAAAGAAAGTTCAGGTTCCTGCCCCAGCACCCACATGTCCATCACATTGTCCAATAAATGCACTGTCTCATCTGGAGATATCCCTCCAGGTGCAGGGCAGAGTGACCTTGACTCTCCAAGAAAGGAATGTTATTTTGATTAAAATTTCAACTCACACAACCTCCATTCCCAGTTTCCCACAGCACTAAAAGTGGCAGGCTTGAAGATCCAATGCCCAAGATGGTTTCCAAACCTGACATAATGCCAAGAGTGCTGGCTTGTTCCAGTTCTTTGTTTCTTTTTTACAAATTAGTTGCCCACTGATAAGAATATTCTATTCAGTAATCACCTGAATTAAACCTAATCATATTTTATTATTATAATTATTAATTGGATTTGTATGTCGCCCCCTCTCCTAGGACTCGGGGCAGCTCACAACATATCAAAGAATATCGCCGGCCGACTCACCGGCTTCCCGGCGCTTTTGCTGGAGGGCCGGCAGACTCGGGCCCTCCCGATGGCGGCCGCCATCTTGGTTTCGGCCGAAATCTCGCGAGGCGAGATTTCGGCCGAGAATGCCCTGCCCACGTGGCTGGGCATGACGTCGGGTCCGGGCGGGGCCTGCTGGCCCTATTTAAGGGACAGCAGGCCGGGAAGAGAGCCTTTTCGCCCGGACCTGGTGCCTGAGCAGACACTTCTTGGGTGCTGCTCGGCCGCCATTTTGGGTCTCCCTCGTGTCGCGGCCGCCATTTTGTGGCCTGCCGAGGGGGCGAAAAGTGCTGTGCTCGTTGCGCAACGAGGTTTTCTGGCTCTTTTCCTAGCAGGACGACGTGTGGCCTTATCCTCTCTTCGCGTGGCTGCAGTCTTCAGGATCCCCCTCGGGCCCGAGGGGGACTGGTAACCTCCTCCCGGCTGGGAGGAGGGCGTGCTGGGGGGTGTTTTGTCTGGGCCCCCGGTCTTGGGAGGTTGGATTACAGGCCTTTGAGGCCTGCCTGCGCAGGGAGGCTTGCCATTGGGGGGATATCAATCCATTAATACTGTGTCATATCTATCATTAGTATTATTCCCGATAACGGGGGTGAAGGGTTGCTGGGGCTTAGGCTCTAGGTTGGGCCCTGCGTTGGGGGAGTTGGGCCTGCCACCCGGGCGGTGGGTTGTGGCCTAGTTTTATTGGCTCATTGCATACAAGGAGCAGGGTGATGGCTCCTAAGAAGAGGCCTGCCTCTACTCCGTTGGCTCCGCCAGCGGTGCGACCCAGAAGGGCCCTTAGGCCTTCTGCCCGGGCCCGGGCCAGCAGGGAGGGGACTGCGGGGGTGGTCCCTGACCAGGGGGGGGTGGTCTCGTTGCCTCCTGCCCCTCAAGCTGATATTTCTCCTGCTTTGTCTTGGGCCAGGGTGTTGGAGAGGCTCGATGAGCTCGAGCAGTGGAGGAGCGGTGCAGTCCCCGGAGCGGCCAGCAACCAAGTGCCTGCAGTGTTGGGGAGGGAGCCGGCGGCGGCCCAGGCTGGGCAGCCGGCTCCGTTCGGACGGCAGGCCCCGGCAGGGCCGATGGCGGCTTTCACGGGCCCCGCACCATTGGGCCCCCCGTGGATGTCTTCAACCCCGTACGGGGCAGGTGAGGCTGCACCACACAACACATCCCTGTCTTTTCTTCCTCCCCCCGCCCCGGGTTTTCCCCCGGCGGGGGTCGGGAGTGGGTCCAGCTTTTTGGGGTCCCCCGCGGGCACCCGTGGGCAGGTGTGGGCTCCGCCGGTACCTCCTCCGGGGCCGCCGGCGGCCAGCGCTGCTACGGTGTCTGGGACGGGTCCTGTGGGGACACCAGCGGTGTCCGGGGCAGGGGGGTGGGTTCCTCCGGCCCCTCCTGTCATGCCCCCGCTCCCGGTTTTCCCCTATCCCCATGGGGCGGGTGTTTTTGGTGTGGCGGCCAACTCGGTGTGGGACCCCTTCGCTTGTATTAAAGCGGGGGCCATACCGTGCGGGCTTCCATCCACCCCTCTAGGTTGCCACCTTCACCCGTCGGTCAAGGAGGCTATTTGGCGGGGCGAGTATGTGGATCTCTTCTCGCTGTTGAACCGTGAGGTTCCCAAACAGGAGAAGGAGATCGTCCCGGGGGAGAAAACGAAGAAGACCAAGGTAACGAAATGCTTCAGCTCATGGCTGTATGCCTTTCTTACCTATGGGTCGGTAGTGATCCAACGGCAGCCGGCTATGGCCTCTGCCATGTTTAAGTATATAGACTTAATCGCCAGGGCCCATTTTGAATATAAGGGCACCATCTGGCGCCATTATGATAAGGGTTTCCGCATGAGGATGTCTGTGGAGCCCAACTTGCCGTGGGATATGGTGGTCCCGGACCTGTGGTTCCGGGCCACGCATATGTCCGGGAAGGAAGGGTGTGAGCGCACGGATAGTGGGCACTTTATGGAGGAGGAGCCCGGCGCGGCTTCGCCGGCCAAGGCGACTCCTGGTGTGGCTGGCAAGGGGGCCTCGCCCGCTTGTCATGAGTTTGCTGCAAAAGGGGCGTGTTTTCGTCCCTTTTGTAAATACAAGCATGCCTGCGGGAATTGTGGGGGGTCCCATGCAGCTTCAGTCTGTCCCCGCCCCAAGAAGGGGGCGGAGAAGAAGGGCGGGGGTCCAGGAAAACCTCCCCCACCAGCTGGGGGAAAAGGGGCCCAGCCCAATTAACGTTTCTGTGCTAGAGGGTTGGTTGATCGACTACCACCCTCGCCCGAGAGCCGAGTTGCTCTTGAGGGGCTTCTCTGAGGGATTTAGGATCCCTTATGTGGGTATTAGGAGGGCCTTCATGTCCGACAACCTCAGGTCGGTTGTCGGGCATGAAGACATTGTACGGGCTAAGATTCGAAAGGAGGTGGCTGAGGGCAGGGTCCTTGGGCCCTTCCCGGAGCCGCCCTTTCCGAATCTTCGTGTGTCCCCCTTAGGTGTGGTCCCCAAAAAGGCGAGTGGTGAATTTAGATTGATTCACCATTTGTCTTTTCCAAAAGGGGAGTCAGTGAATGACTTCATTCCTGACGAGCTTTGTTCCGTCCGGTACGCATCCTTTGATGCGGCCGTGGCTATGGTTAGGGAGTGTGGGGTGGGAGCCCTTATGGGTAAATGCGACATTAAGTCGGCATTTCGGCTCCTCCCCATTCACCCAGGCGACTTCGAGCTGCTGGGCTTCCATTTCGAAGGTGGGTTTTATGTGGATAGGGCATTGCCGATGGGCTGCTCTATTTCCTGCTCCCTCTTTGAGAGCTTTAGTACCTTCCTCGAGTGGGTGCTCAGGAGGCGGAGTGGCCTGGGGTCTGTCGTTCA
Organism: Erythrolamprus reginae; assembly: GCF_031021105.1. Taxonomy (NCBI): domain Eukaryota; kingdom Metazoa; phylum Chordata; class Lepidosauria; order Squamata; family Dipsadidae; genus Erythrolamprus; species Erythrolamprus reginae. Next base: position 343,646,227 of record NC_091950.1, on the reverse strand, counting down.
TTACCTTGATGATTTCTTGGTGGCCGGGCCTGCGCAATCTGAGCAATGCTTTGCTTTGATGCGGGACTTCGAAGCCCTTTGTGCTCAATTGGGGGTGCCTTTAGCCTCCGAGAAGACCGAAGGCCCTGCCACCAGGATTACCTTCCTGGGTATTGAATTGGATTCAGTGGAGCAATCTTCCAGATTGCCCCTGGATAAGTTGATTAAGATCAGGTCCAAACTTGAGGCGGTCCTGGGCTGCAGGAAGGTTACTCTTCGGCAGCTCCAGGAGTTGGCTGGGATTCTTAATTTTGCCTGTCGGGTAGTGGTGCCCGGTAGGGCTTTTCTCGCCGGTTGTATGATGCGATGAAGGGGCTGAGTTTGCCCCACCATCGTACCCGCTTATGTGCAGGGGTCAGGGCTGACCTCTGCGTGTGGCGGGAGTTTTTGGAACGTTTTAACGGGTTGTCGTTTTGGCGGCAGGAGCTTCTTTTGGAAGCGGAGCTGCAGCTGTGTTCCGACGCCGCAGGGACTTGCGGTTTTGGGGTAGTGTTAGGTGACCAGTGGTGCTGGTCGGCATGGCCTCCGGAATGGAGTGCCTGTTCATTGGTTAAGGACTTAACCTTTTTGGAGCTTTTCCCCTTAATAGTGGCCTTAGAGCTCTGGGGGGAGCAGTTCAGGGATAAGACTGTGCATTTTTGGTGTGACAATCTAGCGGTTGTCCATGTTGTGAACGCCCTGTCCTCTAAGAGTGACAGGGTGATGCGGCTTGTCCGCCATTTTGTGCACAGGTCCTTGTCTTTGAACGCCTTGTTTTTGGCTAGGCACGTCCCTGGTTTAGATAACGGGGTGGCTGACGCCTTGTCCCGTGGTCAGTTGTCCAGGTTTCGGACCCTGGCCCCGTGGGCCCGAGAGTCGCCGGAGGTGTTTCCAGCCCACCTGTGGAGCCTGGGCGGGCTCTCGAGAGCTGGAGAGATGAGGCCTCCAGGGCGATCGCCTTATCGGTAGCTCCTAGTACCCTGCGAGCTTATCAGCGTGCAGGTAAGGAGTTTGGGGATTTCAGGCTGGGTAAGGGTTACCCTCATTGCTGGCCTGCCCCGGTTGAGCACCTAGCTGAATTCTGTGTCCTGCTGAAGGGGCGTGGCCTTTCAGTGAGGACTATCAGGGCTAGGTTAGCCGGCCTCGCCTTTCTGTCCAAGGCGGGGGGGTTTGGTGATTTTACGGGTGATTTTCGCATCCGGAGGATGCTGGAAGGTTGGGTGAGGGAGCGACAGGGGTTTCCCGCTGACGCTCGTCGGGCCCTGACGGTTCAGCAGCTGTCTCTGATTAATCAGATGTTTGGCAGTCTGTGCGCCTCTCCTTATGAGGCTCGGCTGTTCAGGGCAGCGACTTGCGTTATGTTTTTCGGGGCCCTCAGGGTCAGCGAGGCAATGGCCTCCTCGCAGTCTGACTTGTCGCTCCGCGCCTTCCAGCTCGCTGATCTGTCCTTTAGACAGGGGGGTGTCTCCCTTTTGGTGAGACACTCCAAGACAGATCAGTTACACAGAGGGGTTAGACTTGAACTTAGCGCAGCCGCCGATAAGTCTGTTTGCCCGGTGGCTGCTTTGCAGCAATTTTGTGTTTTGCGTGGGTCAGGGCATGGGTACCTTTTTATACACCAGGATGGTTCCCCCCTGACCCGGTATCAATTCTGGGCGATAGTGTCTAAGGCTATGTCTCAGGTAGGCATGGATCCCGCCGGTTATGGAACGCATTCGTTCCGTATTGGCGCCGCCACTAGCGCGGCACTTTCTGGTCTCCCGGCCCAACGGATTCAGGAGATCGGCCGCTGGCGGTCAGCGGCATATTTGGGTTATGTTAGGCCCGCTGAGGATCCGGGGCAGGGTTTAGGCTAGGTAACCTCTCTGTGTGTGTCCTCTTCCAGGTTCCCAGTCCAGGCAGAAACCGACGGCGCTGCTGTGTGGCCACAGCATGGTCTTCTGGGCCGGCCGCTCAGCTGCCAGAAGTGCCATCGGGACCCAGCTGTCGTTGGGACGGTGGGTCAATGTTGTTTGGATGGGCCGGAGGGGTATGCGGTGGGAGGGCCTCCTACCGACGCTGCTGGGTACGCAGCATCTCAGGGCGGTACCCGGCGCTGCTGGGCGGGCGGCTACCCAGGGTCGCGCCCAGATGGGACTGGGTGGTCGGCAGCCCATAGCCGCACCCAGATGGCTGGTCTTGCACCTTGGTGGCAATGACCTATGCCTGCTTGGCGGTCTACCGTTGATCGTCCAGGCGCGCGAAGACCTGCGGCGGCTTCGCACGTTGTGGCCCACCACGCAAGTGGTGTGGTCAGAGATCCTTCCAAGGATCGTTTGGAGGGACGCCATTTCCCTTAGGGCCATCCACCGGGTTAGACGTAGGGTGAATAAGGCCGTGGGGAAGACTGTCAAAGAATTAGGGGGGATTGTAGTTGCCCATCCCCTCATCACTGTAGATCGGCCGTGGCTTTACCGGGCCGATGGCGTTCACCTGTCAGAACAGGGGAACGCCATTTTCTTACAGGACCTGCAGAGGTCTCTGCGTGAGCTGGCGCAGATAGAGGGGGGAGTCGGGGGGCCAAGATAGAGATCTGACCCCCGCTCCGTGGCAGGTTAGGGGCGGAAATCTGGGTGGTTTCAGCAACTGCGCGTTCTCCCTTGGGCATCTTTGGGGATGATTGACAGGTTCTCTCCAAGACCATGGTGGGTGCTACCTGCGCACTTGGGGGGAACCTGTCTTTGGGTCCCGCTATTGAAGTCCCAGGGTAGGGGTGAGCCGGCGGGACCCCCCTCATGCGAGTGTATGGCAGGGTCTCAGGTGAGGGAGAGGTCCCTCACCTGGACCAGCATCGATTACGCCCATAGTTGCCCAGGAATGTTGACCTTTTACGTCATTTCCGCCCCGGAAGTGTTTGTTTGACCCTGCAGGTCCATTTGGTTCCGGGTCATAGTTAAGTATGTTGATTATGCAAATTATGCTAATTTATGCTAATTTAATTAATAAATTATGCAAATTTATTATAATAAAAATGACCCAAGTTTAAATCCAGCTCTGGTGTCCGAGTCGTTATTCCGTCTCTTCAGCAATATCGCCGGCCGATTCACCGGCTTCCCGGCGCTTTTGCTGGAGGGCCGGCAGACTCGGGCCCTCCCGATGGCGGCCGCCATCTTGGTTTCGGCCGAAATCTCGCGAGGCGAGATTTCGGCCGAGAATGCCCTGCCCACGTGGCTGGGCATGACGTCGGGTCCGGGCGGGGCCTGCTGGCCCTATTTAAGGGACAGCAGGCCGGGAAGAGAGCCTTTTCGCCCGGACCTGGTGCCTGAGCAGACACCCACCCGCCCTTCCCTATTTTGCAGTGTGCTTCGGGGTCGCCTGCGGGGGCCGTATGGGAATTTTTTGCAGCCTCGCCCATTTAGGCCAGGCTGTTTTTTCGCCCATTCCACACTGGGGAGATGGATGGGCGGTTAGGGGGTGTTGGCATTTAATTAGGTTAATTGGCTTACCTCTGGTCATTGGGTAGGCAGGTTAGGGGCGGAAATCTGGGTGGTTTCAGCAACTGCGCGTTCTCCCTTGGGCATCTTTGGGGATGATTGACAGGTTCTCTCCAAGACCATGGTGGGTGCTACCTGCGCACTTGGGGGGAACCTGTCTTTGGGTCCCGCTATTGAAGTCCCAGGGTAGGGGTGAGCCGGCGGGACCCCCCTCATGCGAGTGTATGGCAGGGTCTCAGGTGAGGGAGAGGTCCCTCACCTGGACCAGCATCGATTACGCCCATAGTTGCCCAGGAATGTTGACCTTTTACGTCATTTCCGCCCCGGAAGTGTTTGTTTGACCCTGCAGGTCCATTTGGTTCCGGGTCATAGTTAAGTATGTTGATTATGCAAATTATGCTAATTTATGCTAATTTAATTAATAAATTATGCAAATTTATTATAATAAAAATGACCCAAGTTTAAATCCAGCTCTGGTGTCCGAGTCGTTATTCCGTCTCTTCAGCAAAACATGACAATTTTACTTGAACAACTTCCAGATGGAAAGTTTATAGCTATAAATCAAGTAACCAAGATTGGAAGGAAATTGTTAAGCCAAAATCCTATATGGATAGGAACCTTGAAGAATAAGCATCTGAATGCTCGGTTAGTTCTCCTGGAGGCATTGATCCCCTTTAGATGTTCTGTGGAAAATATGTGAGGTAAAAATGAGTAGGGGGCAATTGTCCATATAGATGCTTATGATATTAAGACATCAGATGTAAAAGGATGGTGTACTTGCATTTATCTGGTACAGTCTCCTCTAACCCTCAATTTTTATAGAACATAAGGAAGGTTACTTCAGAGGAGTTCTGAATAAAAATTAAATGCAGACTTTCATGCCTGTATGATCCTGTTTTGGAAATTTATAATCTAATCTTACTATAAGCAATTGATATCTGCTGAGCCAGAACAAGGAAAAAGACATAGTTAAGCATTGGAAAGAATCATTATCCTAAAATATACAAAGCACAATTTTCTTCTTAGCTACCTCATGCTATCTTTCATTTGTAGTACAACTTTTCTTACAGGATCAGTTCCAATACAGTAGTTTGATCTCTGCATGTGTAAAACACAGGCACGTCTAATTACAGGAGCAGATAAGAATATGACATCAGAGTAAAACTGCAGCAATATTTTGTTATCTTATTAATATCAATCATTACTCGTTTCCTAATCATCTAACCTGTTTTCCCCAAAATAAGACATCCCCTGATAATAAGCCTAATCAGGCTTTTGAGTGCATGGCAATAAGGCCAAGTGCTTATTTGAGGGTTCAAAAAATATAAGGCAGGGTCTTATTTTCAGGTAAACACAGTACTAAGGATATGAATGCCTTTCAGATGGTTAAAGTTAAGTCAGTGATTAATGTTCTGTATTCTACTTCTGCCCAGATCAAGTGTTAATGACAGTCCACAGTGATTTTCAACATTCTGAAGATGAGCTGGAGATAGAAAGTTTGAGAAACTGCAAAACATGTGATTGTAGAAGAAGGTAAAATTGATATAGTATCTCAGACCAAACGGTACTAAATTCAGGTACATTGGGCTGACTCCAAGTTACATTAAATGTACTACAAAATTTTTATCCTCGTTCTGTTTGGAAAAAGAAGCACATAGAATACCTGCCGGTGTCTTCATCCCCGGCACGTTTTGCGGCAGGGCCAGGCGACACGACCTCCGGAGAAGCCGCCATCTTGGGAAAGGCCGAGATCTCGCGAGATTTTGCGAGATCTCGGCTAAATTCAGGAGGCTTCGGCCTTCCTGATCACGAGTCCAGGGCGGAGCCTGCCAGTCCTATAAAAGGGCTGGGCAGGCTCAAAAGCCTCCTTTTCGCCCTGGACTCGGCAAGCGAACACCCACCCACCCGCCCTCCCTATCTTTCAGTGTGCCACTGAGGGTCGCCCTAGGGGGCCGAATAGGAATTTTTGGCGGTCTTGGCATTTGCTACGACCATTTTTCGCCTATTCCACACTGCGGCAACGGATAGGCGGTTAGGGGGTGCTTCGCCCCTGTTTAGGCTAATTGGCTTACCTTTGGTCATTTGGGTAGGCAGGTTAGGGGCGGAAAACTGGATGGTGGTTTAGCAACTGCGTGTTCTCCGTTGGGCATCTTTGGGGATGATTGACAGGTTCTCTCCAAAGGCTTGTGGTTTGAGCAACCTGAGCTATTGGTGGGAACCTGTCTTTGGGTCCCGCCCATTTAATTCCCCTTGTAGGGGTTAGCAGGCGGGACCTCCCACATGCAAGTGCATGGCAGGTTCTCAGGTGAGGGTGTGGTCCCTCACCTGGATCAGCATGGAGCTACGCCCATAAGTTGCCCCTGAAGTTTTTCTGACGTCATTTTCCGCCCGGAAGCAATTGTTTGACCCTGCGGGTCATTGTTAGGGTTATAGTTAATTATGCTAATTTATGCTAATTTATTTAATTAAATTATGCAATTTTAATTAATAAAAATGACCCAGTTTTAAATCCAGCTCTTGTGTCGTGTCGTTACTCCGCCTCTTCTGCAAACTGGGGAGCTCACTGTCTGATTGAACTGGTAATCATTGGCATTGAAAGAAAATCCACCCCGAGTCTTCGGAGAAGGGCGGCATACAAATCTAATAAATAATAATAGTAATTTTTTAAAATTTTGTCTCATCGATTTGGAGGTGGTTTTTTTTTTAAAAAAAATGTCAAGATACATGAGGATGGAGGTGATTCTGCATTTTTATCTTTGATTCTTGAAGAAATTGAATAGTCATGAAATGATAAACTTTTTATAGATTTCTAACTGGTTAAGAAAATATAAAAATGGAAATGGTCATTTCCTCACTTATGGGAATGAAATAGCCACAGTACTTAGACTTATGTGCCACTTCTTTGTACTTCATAGCCCTTTCTAGGTGGTAGCATATTGCCTGCAACAATCTGGGTGCTCATTTTATCAACCTCAGAAAGATGGAAAGCTGAGTCAATCTTGAGCCGGTGAGGACTGAACTGCCAAATTGCAGACAACCAGCAGGCAGGAGAAGTAGCCTGCAGTGCTGCATTCTAACCACTGTGCCACCTTCAAACATTTGGGTTAGGATTAGTGCTTTTTAACATTCATAAATTATCTTAGCCTTTGGGCTAAGTATTGAGTTGATAAAAGCTGGAGGGGTAAAACTGTCCCTAGTAGTAAAAACCAAGAAATAATGAAAATCTTAATGGAAATTGATTTCTTTAAACTGGGTGGTCAACCAAATGACAAATGTAGTTCCTTTTCAATAAGTGATATTCAGTGGGGTGAAAAACTTATATATGGAGTCTGAACTATATATAACTCGCTACACAAAAAATTGGGGGGTTATCAGTGATAATGTGAACTCAACTGGCAGCAGCACTGAAACTTCTATGTTAGGGATAATTACAAGGAGGACTAGAAATAAAGCAGCCAACATTTTAATATCCTTATATAAATCTGAATTACTTTTAAAGGTGGAATATAGTATTGCCGCCGGCGACTCACCGCTGGCGAGGGTTGCGGCGTGGGCCGGGGAAGGAGGCCGCCATGTTGGGGGCGGAGCCTGCGGCCCCCACGTCATCCCCGGGGGCCGCAGCGTGGAGTTTGGGTGCCTGGTCACCCACTTGACCGGGCAGGAGGGAGGCAGCCATATAGGGTGCTGCCTCGTGGCGCAGTGCCTCCTGCCCGCCGGCGCGGGACATCTCTTGCTCCCCCCCGATCTCGCCGCAGGACGGAACGGCGAGTGGGGAACCAGCGCACTTTTCTCCCCAACGGGAGAACTGAGGTGGACGGTTTGTGAAGCCCCCGGGATCGATGGCGATCGCCGGGGGCGGCCCTGGTCTACGGGGGTGGGGGTGCGGCGGCGCCCAGCACCTGTGCACGGGCCGTTCGTGGCGACGTCGCTTCTCCTTTGTTCGTTGCCAGCAGCGCGCAGGACGGCGCCGGCCGGAAAATTGCAGGATTCGCCGGCGGCTTGCTTGGGAAAGGGAGGAGGGGGTCAGATGGCTGCTGTGCCGGCGCCCCCCCCCCATGGCATCGTGTAAATGGCGGCAGGGCGCGCGGGGCGTCGACGGCTTGCCGGCCAGGTTTGCCCGGCCGGTGTGCCGCCGGGTGGTTGCTCTGACACCAGAGCATGGGAACATTGTCTCCAAAGGCTCCTTCATTTATGAAGGGAATGAAATGAATTTGTTGATCTTCTCTAGCATAAAGCTAGAAACTTATGGAGAGCTAGAGTTAAACTGTGACCTGGTAGGAATTAAGAGATCTGGTATTGTGTTCCAAAACGGAAGACCCAAAACTGTAGTTATAAAGGCCATAGTTTAATTTCAGATCATAGATGTATATGGAAGGGTAGCTAATAACTTCCAAAACCAGAGCCATACTAATCTGGATCTTCATTCTGACTATAGGTGGCAAAAGCAATATGATTGCAAGATGATACATATTTATGGAGAGATGATTTAATTAAGTTAACATAAAGCATGCAAATATAGCTTGTCACACAAACCACAAGCAATGGCCATTCGTTCCATAATTAAACTGCCATAAACATGAGATGTAAACTTAGAGCTATATTTCCCTTATCTTACTATAGTTTGTAGAAATTTTGATCTATTTTTTATTTTATTTTAATTATTTATTTATTTGTCAAACATGTATAAGATAGTAGTTTGTATAAACATAACAAGTAATGATAAAATAAAGGACAATAGGACAGTGCTAGTAGGCCCGATAGTGCGCTTATGTATGCCCCTTACAGACATTTTAGAAACAGGGAGAGGTCAACTATAGACAATCTAAGGTTAAAGTTTTTGGGTTTTGGGGAAGAAACCCCAGAGTCAGGTAGTGCATTTCAGGCATCGATCACTCTACTGCTGCAGTCGTATTTTCTGCAGTTGAGTTTAGAGCAGTTTACATTTAGTTTGACTCTATTCCATGCTCGTGTATTGCTGTGGTTGAAGGTGATTCCAAAGCCATTCATCTGAATTAAGCTGTTTCTGGATATATCTTTAGCGTAAAGCCTTTCACCAGTGATCTGGCACTATCACTATTCTCATTGGCATAAAGGCTGTACTAATACATCTATTTTATTTCTTTATTATTAACAAGAATTGGGCATAACCCAACAATCAAGTGCTGACCATACATGAGCAGGGATTGATTCTGTCCTGGATTCTATCCAATAACCTGACTCATTTGGTGCAAAGAATTCAGTGAGATCATTTGTCCCAATTTTCTCCCTTGGGAAACTTTCTTCAGACCGGATTCAAAGTTCTGTATATTCATGATAACATTAGAGGATTTTCTTGGAGTCAGTCTTGCTCATTCAACTAAGATCAGCAATAGGCCATTCCAGACCTTCAGGGATCAAGTGGTCCACTGGTCTACCACAGAACAACCATTGTGCCTCTGATAGTTTTCATCCTTCAAGTATTTATGAACTATACATGCTGGTTAGGAATGCTGTAATACAGCAACATCTGGAAAGAACAAAAATATGGATAGGTCCTACATCCCTTTCCTATTTTATAAAACTCCTCTCCAACTCGGGGGGGAAAAAAAAGTGATTACTGCCTAAATCCATTCTGAAATGGTCACTTTTCCCATATGAATTACCACATAGGTTCTATTGTTGAGAAATGCATTGTAATATTGCTTGGTTTTCTAGCAACAACGATTAAAAGTAGAAGTAGTCGGTGCATAGGTTCATGGGGACACAATCTGCAGTTAGTCGGGGGAAAGATCAAAGGCAACATGAGAAAGTATTATTTTACTGAAAGAGTAGTAGATCCTTGGAACAAACTTCCAGCAGACGTGGTTGGTAAATCCACAGTAACCGAATTTAAACATGCCTGGGATAAACATATATCCATTGTAAGATAAAATACAGGAAATAGTAAAAGGGCAGACTAGATGGACCATGGGGTCTTTTTCTGCCGTCAGTCTTCTATGTTTCTATGTTTCTATAAGCTGTACTTAAATTCTTAACTATTAAAGAATTGGCAGATAAACTAAATTTCTAAGCCAATCAGTGGTCTTGTGACAATTGAATAAAGTTCTAATATAAGATTTATTCCATCTTTCTGCTGCTGCTACAGAGAAGACTTCTTAGAACATAACTTGGATTACAGTTCAAAAAATGGACAGAACTGTACTCCAATAGAACTATAAAGCATGATATTGGGAAACACTGGAGAAGATTAATTTAAGCAGAAGTGACTCAGAACTCAAGGCATGAAATCCATGACTTACAACCGTTCATTTAATGCCTGTTTGAAGTTACAATGATGCTTAAAAAGTGGTGTATGGATGGTCCCCACACTTAAATCCATTGCAGAGTACACCGTGATCATTTGATCAAATTTTGGGTCCTTGGCAACGACAAAACATTTATGATGGTTGCCGCATCCTGGGGTCATGTGATCACCATTTATGACCTACCCTTGACATTCTAACTAACAAAGTAAAGGTAGACAGCCAGATTCACTTAAGAACTCTGGCCAAAAGAAGTTGTAAAATCAAATAAAACTCACTTAGCAGCAGAAGATCCAGCCTCAATTGTAGTCAGCTATATCGAAGTGGGGGTGTTAGGAGGTTAACATTAATACTATGGTTATAATGATTAAGTTAGGTTGGTCTAGCTAATGCATGTGCTAACAGTAAAGGAGGCATTTTCAGGGGCCTTTGCTTCCCTGCATAAAATTCTCGCTACTATTCTATTCCCTGGGGGAACGAGCAGGGCCACGGAGCTTATTGGCTCGTCTCCCAGACAATTTAAGGCTGAAGAAGAGTGTGGTGACTGCCTGAGAGGAATACAGGAACATGGGGCTGCGACGGTGGCACAGCTGGTTCAGCGGCAGGGAAGCGAGACAGCAACAGAAGGCCCGGTTTGTTAGCAGGGAGTATGTGCGCATGGTCAGGTGGTTGGCAGCCACATGGCTTGGGCGGGGGCACAGGGTACCCAGAATGGTGGGCGGCGCCATCGCTCAAGCAAAGGAGTGCAGGTGGGGACCACACGGTTACACGCCCTTGTGTATGGGCAACAAGGGGGGGCTTAGCTCTCCTAACAAAAGACCCGGTGGCTAACTATTTGAGGACACGGGGAATGATCAAGGGATGGTCCTGGGAAAGGACGCAGAGGGGGGAGAAATTAGTAAGCCGCTATACATTACCCAGTTTCAGGGGCAGCGGCATTGGGGGAGACCCAGCTTCTCACCCAGCGAGGCAAGGCCGTTTCACTCGACAGCCAAATCTATGGCCTTTGAGACACGGAGGTATGCCAGGTGCTGTCCTGGTCGCACAGTAGTGGATCATGTACGGTTCCCTGGGCCAGGAAATCGATGTTAAATTGGGGGCTGTGGCAACCGCGTCGGTTGTGCTCGGAGTCTCCAGTAACGCAGATGGTGGATTGATCACCGGCCAGGCGTATCTAACAGGACAGAGGCCTGGGTGTGAGGGACCCAGTCCAGGTACAGCGAGGAAGCCAGGGAATGGTTCCCTTTGTACCATAAGACGGGCCTCCACTGAGCAAATAGCGGTTGGGGGCCGTTACAGGAGCATTGGCAGGATATCGGGTGGTATTCCCTCAGCAGTACTGATTGCGGTTTTCAGCAAGTTCTCCGCACAGTAATGAATACGGTGGCGGATCAAAGTCAGTGGGTTTTCATGGCGTTGATTCAAGCACCTGAGTACAAGCATTTTTGGTTGTTTTTTTGGGGGGAGCGGGTGGATAACACTGTCTTGTTATTCTTATCGTTTCTCTAGGTCCTGGCCCTGCTCCACCGTGTTACGCGCTAAGTGCGAAGGAGCCGCCCTTTCCTTTGCCCACAGTGGCAAACTGCGGCCACTGCGTGGCATGTCGGCTGGATGTACAGCTGCAACATTATCTTCAGGAATGTGGAGGTTGCTGAGTCACTGGGGCTTCAGTGGAAGGGGCTTGAGCTCGGAGGTCTCCGTTGAGACGGGCCTCTCCCGTTTGGAAAGTTGGGAGCTATGAGGGGCCGGACCCAGATTGTTTGGTGTTGCACACTGGTGGCAACCACCTGTTGCTGGTGAATTGGGAAAGGTGTCCTGACACACGCGTGTGTACCATATATTGCCACGGAGGTGCTGGAGGTATGCCAAGAGCCCAAGGCGGTGGAGGATGCCAGGTAGAGAGTTAACAGGGCAGCGAAGGAATGGGTACTCCAGACGGGGGGGTGGAGTGTTAGGTCACCCCAACATCAGAGCATCCCAGCTAGCTTTATTCAGAAGGGACAGGGTACATTTGACAGACGAGGGGAATGACAAATTCATAACGGACCTGCAGAGGTGCCTGCACATTCATGTGCAGGGGGGGGAGCAGGGGGAATAAATTTATAATTTCACCCCCTGCTGTGGCCGAAAGGGGGCGGAAATGGGCGTAAGCAGCAACTGTGTGATCTCCTTTAGGGGCACCTCTACTGAGGTGAGGGGCGATCTCCTTCTCGGATTACAGGGCTCGACCGGCTTGGGTTCGGGGAGGGGGTCGCTCCTGTGGCTCGCTGCCTGTGGCGTATCAGAGACCAGTGGCGAGCCATCCCACACGCCGTGGGGGCGTGGCATTGGGCAGGGGGCAGGTGTAATTTTACCTGACCCTGCACCCGGGCAAGGAGCTTTCGCCCTAGAGTTGCTCAATTGAGTTTGTTGGAAAGTTAACTCCGCCCCCATTTTGATTTATGCACCTTTGCAAGTCACGTGGTTAATTGGCTAAATAGTTAATTTGAATTTGTTTAATAAAAGTGACCCTATTTATACCCACACCTTTGTGTCCGACTGTTACTCCGCCTGCGCTGCAATGCCGCCGGCGACTCACCGCTGGCGAGGGTTGCGGCGTGGGCCGGGGAAGGAGGCCGCCATGTTGGGGGCGGAGCCTGCGGCCCCCACGTCATCCCCGGGGGCCGCAGCGTGGAGTTTGGGTGCCTGGTCACCCACTTGACCAGGCAGGAGGGAGGCAGCCATATGGGGGGCTGCCTCGTGGCGCAGTGCCTCCTGCCCGCCGGCGCGGGACACCCGCCCACCCTCCCTCTGTTACAGGGTGCATATGATGGGTCGCCCTCGGTGGGGCCGAGTAGGAATTTTTTGCAACCACAGTAAATTGGCCGAGCTGTGGTTGTTTTTTCGCCTGCTCCACTCTGTGCGTGGGAGTGTTGGTTAGGGGGTGGTCTCACCAACTAGTGCCCCCCCCTCAAGGTCACTGGGGGGGGGGACAGCCGAAAGGGGGCGGAAATGGGCGTAAGCAGCAACTGTGTGATCTCCTTTAGGGGCACCTCTACTGAGGTGAGGGGCGATCTCCTTCTCGGATTACAGGGCTCGACCGGCTTGGGTTCGGGGAGGGGGTCGCTCCTGTGGCTCGCTGCCTGTGGCGTATCAGAGACCAGTGGCGAGCCATCCCACACGCCGTGGGGGCGTGGCATTGGGCAGGGGGCAGGTGTAATTTTACCTGACCCTGCACCCGGGCAAGGAGCTTCCGCCCTAGAGTTGCTCAATTGAGTTTGTTGGAAAGTTAACTCCGCCCCCATTTTGATTTATGCACCTTTGCAGGTCACGTGGTTAATTGGCTAAATAGTTAATTTGAATTTGTTTAATAAAAGTGACCCTATTTATACCCACACCTTTGTGTCCGACTGTTACTCCGCCTGCGCCGCAAAGCATTTTGATGGTTACAATAGAATAAAGTTGAAAGGGTGAAAAGGATAATCAAAATGGTTGGAAGATTTGAATAGTAGATAAGAGTCTTTGGCCATTACTAGTTCGGATTCTTGTTAGAGACCTTTGATTTAACTGTTGTTCATAAATCATACATCATAATGTACTCCCTGTCAGTGACTACGTCACCTTTAACAACAACAACACAAGAGCACATAATAGATACAAACTGAATGTAAATCGCTCCAAACCTGACTGCAGAAAATTGCGGCGCCGGACTTACCCGGCAGCAGGCTTTGCTGGAGGGACCGGGTAGACACCGGACCCTCATGGCGGCCGCCATTTTGAATCCCAAGCGAAGTCTCGCGATGCGAGACTTCGCTCAGGAGTTCGGGCCTGACTGGCCCGGCTGCTGATTGGTCCGGGCGGGGCCTGCTTGCCCTATATAAGGGCGGGCAGGCCCGGGGCTCTCCCTTTTCGCCCGGACAGCATAGCCACGAGCAGACACTTGTCAGTTCTGCTCGCGGCAGCCATTTTGGACGAGCCTCGTGCGCGGCCGCCATTTTGTGCAGCCTGTGGTGGGCGAGAAGACCTCCTTTAGCCCTCTGGTGAAGAGGATTTCATCGCGGAGCCAGCAGCAGCTGGGCTCCGCCCTTGGTTTGCCCCCCGGTCCCTGGGTTCGGGGTGTGGGGGTGCTCTCCTCCGGTGGCCTCCTGGGATTGCAGGGTCCCTGGGGGGGGGATGAGGCCTTTGGATAAAGGCCCTTATAAGGCGGTGCAGCGAGGCCTTGCTGCAACCGCTGGGGAGGGTGGAGGTGTCCCCTCCAGGGTGTGCCTTGGGAGGCCGGCTGCATAAGCAGGCCTTGCCTCGTGGGTGCAGGATCCTCGGGGGTTGTTCTCTCCCACCCCCTTTTTTATTCTGGTTTAACAAAAAATAGTTGAAGTAGGCCCATGGCCCTTAAAAAGAGGCAAGCCCAGGCCCTTCCGGCCCAACCTGTGGTTCGGCCTAGGAGGGCGGCGAGGCCTTCGGCTCGGGCTCGGGCCAGTGCGGGAGGGCCCCCGGGGGTGGTCCCGGCGGTGGGGGGGTGGGAGTTATGCCCACAGTCCCTCAAACCGAGGTTTCTCCTTCTCTCTCTTGGGCCAGGGTCCTGGAGAGGCTTGATGAGCTGGAGCGGTGGCGGTCGGGGGCAGGCCCGGAGGGGCTTCCCATGACTGCCTCCGCAGCATGGGGTAACGACCCTGAAGAGGAGCCAGCCCAGGATGGACAGATGGCCCTTACCGCGCAGCTGGCCCATACCGGGCAGACAGCCCATACCGGGCAGACGGCCCATACCGGGCAGACGGCCCAGACCGGGCAGACGGCCCAGACCGGGCAGATGGCCCAGTCGGGGCAGTGGTCATTGTTCCAGGGCCCAGCAAGGATGAGCCCCCCGTGTATGGCTTCTACCCCTTACGGGGCAGGTGAGGTTGCACCACACGCAGGTACTACACCGCTCCTTCCCGTGCAGGGTCCCGGGTTTATCCCGCCTGCATTGGGGAGTGGCAATAGCTTCCTGGGGGCCACTGCGGGCACATGTGGGCAGGTTTGGTCCCCACCGGCCCCGCCAGTAGGGGCGCCAGGGGTATCTTTCCCACCTGGGGCAGGGGTGGAGGGTTGGATCTCTCCTCAGCCGGCCATTATACCACCGCCCCCTTTTGTGTATCCACCGGGGCTTGGAGTCCTGGGGACGGGGGCCACCACGGTGTGGGACCCGTTCGCCAGCATCAAGCCTGGGGCCATCCCTTGTGGGTTGCCCGCGACACCATTGGGCTATCATCTCCACCCGTCGGTGAAGGAAGCAATCTGGCGGGGGGAATATGTCGACCTTTTCTCCCTTTTAAATAGGGAGGTCCCCAAGCAGGACAAGGAGGTGGTGCCTGGGGAGAAGGTTAAAAAAACGAAGGTCACAAAGTGTTTCAGCTCTTGGCTGTACGCTTTTCTGACCTTCGCGTCGGTAGTAATTCAGAGGCAGCCGGGTAGGGCCGCTGCCTTGCTGAAATACATAGACCTCATAGCGAGAGCCCACTTTGAGTACGCAGGTACGATCTGGAGGCACTACGATAAGGGGTTTAGGATGCGTATCGCCCATGACCCCTACTTGCCCTGGGATATGGTGGTCGCGGACCTTTGGTTCCAGACCACTCATATGTCCGGTAAGGAAGGATGTGATAGGACCGACAGCGGTCACTTTATGGAAGAGGAGCCCGTGACGCCCGCGCCGGCCAAGGCCGTGGCGGGTGGAGTCGGAAAAGGGGCCTCTCTGGTGTGTCACGAGTTTGCCGCAAAAGGGGTGTGTTTTCATCCCTTTTGCAGGTTTCGTCATGCATGCAGGACTTGTGGGGGGAACCATTCCGCAGCCGTGTGTCCCCGCCCCAAGAAGGGGGCGGAAAAGAAGGGCGGGGGTCCCCCAAAGCCTCCCCCACCTGTTGGGGATAAAGGGGCCCAGTCCAATCAATTTGCAAGTGCTTGAGGGTTGGTTGGGCGACTACCACCCTCGCTCGAGAGTGGCTGCCCTCTTGCTAGGATTCTCGGAGGGATTTTGGATCCCTTACATGGGTGTTAGGAGGGCCTTCATGTCTGACAACCTTAGGTCGGTTGTTGGTCATGAAGACATTGTTAGAGAGAAGATTCGGAAGGAGGTGGCCGAGGGCAGGGTCCTCGGGCCCTTCCCGGAGCCGCCCTTCCCGAATCTTCGTGTGTCTCCCTTGGGTATGGTCCCCAAAAAGGCGAGTGGTGAATTTAGGTTGATTCACCATTTGTCTTTTCCAAAAGGGGAGTCAGTGAATGATTTCATTCCTGATGAGCTTTGTTCAGTCTGGTATGCATCCTTTGATGCGGCCGTGACTATGGTTAGGAAGTGTGGGACAGGAGCCCTTATGGGCAAATGCGACATTAAGTCTCTGTCTCGTGCTCTCTGTTCGAGAGTTTTAGCACCTTTTTGGAATGGGCGCTCAGGAGGCAAAGTGGTCTGGGTACGGTCGTTCACTACCTTGATGATTTCTTGTTGGCGGGGCCTGCGCATTCGGAGCAATGTTTTGCTCTAATGCGGGACTTCGAAGCCCTTTGTGCTCACTTAGGGGTGCCTTTGGCCTCTGAGAAGACCGAGGGCCCCGCCACCAGGATTACCTTTCTGGGTATTAAATTGGACTCAGAGGAGCAATCTTCCAGATTGCCCCTAGAGAAGTTGCTCAAGATCAGACGGAAGCTTGATGGCAGGCATTCTTAATTTTGCCTGTCGGGTAGTTGTTCCTGGTAGGGCTTTTTCCAGGAGGTTATACGACGCGATGAAGGGGCTCCGTTTGCCCCATCATCGTACCCGCCTCTGCGCTGGGGTCAGGGCTGACCTCGGCGTGTGGCGGGATTTCTTGGTCAGGTTTAATGGTTTGTCTTTCTGGAGGCACGAGCTTCTTTTGGAAGCTGAGTTGCAGCTCTGCTCTGATGCCGCGGGGACTTGTGGTTTCGGGGTAGTGTTAGGTGACCAGTGGTGCTGGTTGGCATGGCCTCCGGAATGGAGCGCCTCTTCGTTGGTTAAGGAACTTACGTTCTTAGAGCTCTTCCCCTTAATAGTGGCCTTAGAGCTTTGGGGGGAGCAGTTTAGGGACAAGATTGTGCACTTTTGGTGTGACAACCTAGCGGTTGTCCATGTGGTGAATGCCCTGTCCTCTAAGAGCGACAGGGTCATGCGGCTTGTCCGCCGTTTTGTGCACAGGTCCTTGTCCCTAAACGCATTGTTTTTGGCTAGGCATGTCCCCGGGTTGGATAACGGGGTCGCTGATGCCTTGTCCCGTGGTCAGTTGTCCAGGTTTCGGACCCTGGCCCCGTGGGCCCGAGAGTTGCCAGAAGCGTTCCCCGGCCACCTCTGGAGTCTGGGGGGGATCCAGAGTGGTGGAGAGACAAGGCATCCCGGGCAATCTCCTTGTCTGCAGCGCCCGGCACCCTCAGGGCATACCAGCGTGCAGGTAAGGAGTTTGGGGAGTTCAGGCAGGGCAGGGGTTACCAGCTTAGTTGGCCTGTCCCTGTAGAGCAGCTGGCCGAGTTTTGCGTCCAGCTTAGGCAGCGTGGCCTGTCAGTTAGGACGATCCGGTCCAGGTTAGCCGGCCTCGCCTTTCTGTCCAAGGCGGGGGGGGGGTTGTGGATTTTTCGGGTGACTTTCACATCCGGAAGATGCTGGAAGGCTGGCTGAGGGAGCAAGCGGGGGCCCCTGGTGACACTCGTCGGGCTCTGACGGTGGAGCAGCTGTCTTTAATTAACGGGGGTTTTGACAGTCTGTGTGCCTCATTGTACGAGGCCCGTCTTTTTAGGGCAGCGACTTGTGTCATGTTTTTTTGGGGCCCTCAGGGTCAGCGAGGCCATGGCTTCATCTCAGGCTGACACTTCGCTCCGAGCCTTCCAGTATGCTGATCTGGCCTTTAGACAAGGGGGGGTGTCCCTTTTAGTAAGGCAGTCTAAGACAGATCAGCTACACAGAGGGGTTACCATCCAGCTTAGTGCGGCCGCCGACCAGTCGGTGTGTCCGGTGGCCGCCCTACAGCTTTATTGTGGTCTGCGGGGGTCACGGCAAGGGTACCTGTTTAGGCATTGGGACGGTACCCCTCTGACCCGTTACCAATTTTGGGTGCTAGTGTCCAGGGCAATGGCCCGGGTAGGCATGGATCCCGCCGGTTATGGAACGCATTCGTTCCGCATCGGCGGCGCCACTAGTGCAGCACTTTCTGGTTTCCCGGCCCATCGGATTCGGGAGATCGGCCGCTGCATATTTGGGTTATGTTAGGCCCGGTGAGGATCCCAGGCAGGGCTTAGGCTAGGTAACCTCTCTGTGTGTGTCCTCTTGCAGGTCCCCAGGCTAACGCGAAACCAACGGCGCTGCTGTGTGGCCACAGCATGATATTTTGGGCCGGCCGCTCAGCAGCCAGGAGCGCCATCAGGACCCAGCTGTCCCTGGGGCAGTGGGTCAAGGTTGCCTGGATGGGCCAGAGAGGTATGCGGTGGGAGGGTCTCCTACCGGCGTTGCTGGGCGGTCAGAATTCTGTGGCTGCGCCCGGCAGTATGGTGGGGGCGGCTCCTCGGGGTCGTGCCCAGGTGGGTTTGGGTGGGCAGGGTCCTGTGGCCGCACCCAGGTGGCTGGTATTGCACTTAGGAGGCAATGACCTGTGCATGTTGGGAGGCCTGGCGCTGATCATCCAGGCACGCGAAGACCTGCGAAGGCTTCGTGAGGTGTGGCCCACCACGCAAGTGGTGTGGTCAGAGATCCTACCTAGGATCATGTGGAGGGACGCCTCTTCCCTTAGGGCCATTCACCGGGCGAGACGTAGGGTGAATAGGGCCCTGGGTAAAACAGTTAGGGAACTAGGTGGGGTTGTAGTGGCCCATCCCCTTATCACAATAGACCGGCCATGGCTTTACCGGGCCGACGGCGTTCACCTGTCAGAACAGGGGAATGCCATTTTCTTACAGGACCTGCAGCGGTCTCTGCGTGAGCTGGCGCAGCTAGAGGGGGGAGTCGGGGGGCCAAGATAGAGATCTGACCCCCGCTCCGTGGCAGGTTAGGGGCGGAAAACTGGGGTGGTTTAGCAACCGCGCGTTCTCCCTTGGGCATCTTTGGGGATGATTGACAGGTTCTCCGCAAGCTCATGGAGGGAGTGTCTGCCTGAGCAGCTGGGGGGAACCTGTCTTTGGGTCCTGCACCTTTAATTCCCGGATTCGGGTTAGCCGGTGGGACCCCCCTCATGCAAAGCATGGCAGGGTCGCAGGTGATGGTCTGGTCCCTCAACTGGACTTGCATCGAGATACGCCCATGAGTTGCCCAGAAAGTTTTTTGTCATAACGTCATTTCCGCCCCGGAAGTATTTGTTTGACCCTGCAGGTCCATTTCCGGGTCATAGTTGATTATGCTAATTTATGCAAATTAATGAATAAATTATGCAAATTTATGTTAATAAAAATGACCCAGTTTAAATCCAGCTCTTGTGTCCGTGTCGTTACTCCGTCTCTCCAGCAATATGATTTCAGCAATAGAGTGGTCACTGCCTGGAACTCATTACCTGACTCTGTTGTTGCTTCCCCCAACCCCAAAATCTTCAACCTTACATTATCTACAATTGACCTCTCCCCTTTTCTAAGAGGTCTGTAAGGGGCGTGCATAAGTGCACTTATGTGCCTAATGTCCCTGTCCTACTGTCTTATCCTTTCTATTACTACGTTCTACTTATGTTATGTTAATATGTACTATAATACTATACTTGCTTGACAAATAAATAATTTTTTTTAAAAAAAATTGCAATAAATCTTTATACCCACTTGAACTGCCTGAATTTCCTGATTTCCCCGACACTTTAACAAGCAACAACCACAAGATAAAGTACTGTATGTCTCTACTTCTTGCATGTGAGAATTCCAGAGACATCTTGTTGTCTCCTGTGAAAGCAAAATGAAGAATGGGCCTGATATAGCAGGGCTATTATCATATGTGCATGTCCTTACCACTATGTGGTGATAGTAGAAAAACAGCTGCTGCACTCTTCTAATTGCATAGGCAATTTTCTTCTTCCTTTTTGTTTTAATGAAACCAAACACAAAAGAGAGGAGAGATTTATTTTGAAAAGTGGCAGTTCTATACAGATTTGCATCATTCAAGGAAAAAGCTTTCTCATAAGCAATGGACCGTTTGCTTGGGAATTAGGGTCCAATTTATCTGGCTGCCATGGTGACTACCTTATTTACTTTCTCTAGGATGAGAAATCTACAGAATCAAACTTGTAGTTCATTGAGATACTCTAATGTTGGGGGGCTCCAATGAATCCCTTGTACTGTGATTGAAGGTGGAAGAGACAAAGACATGGTATTTTGAAGTTCCATGGATGAGGAGAAGGTGATGTTTTTACTCCAGCAGGCAATGATTAGTTTCAGTAGAAGGGAATATCGGAGTTCAGGGGTTGAACTGTGAAATCCTTGGTGTTCTCTCGTATTCTCTCGTTCTCATGTTACCGGGATTTGAACCTAGGCAGTCTGCCTATAAGGCAGTATATAATAGTTCTGCCTATTTGACAGTCACACGCAAACACAGAGGGGGGGCTCAGCTGATAAAACGGAGGAAAGGAGGAGAGCCTATGGCTTAGAGGTAAAAGCATTGCTTAGCAATGCAAAGGCAGCCCAGGTTTGAAGCCTAGAAGAGTATGGTTAGAGAGCCAAAAAGCTTGAAATAGATCTATTATAGTCTCCCTTTATTTCTTTATCATCTCTTTACAAGTTTGAGGTGTGTGTGTGTGTGTGTGTGTGTGTGTGTAATGATTTTTCTGTCAAGTCACCTGTTATACCCAAATATGGGAGTGAGCATATTACTTCTTTTTGCCTTTCAGCCCCACTCTAGGCTACAAACCATATTTTCAAACTTACAAAGAACTGATAAAGACTGATAAAGGGAGATTAGTATAGATCTATTTCAAGCCATTTAGCTCTCATCAGTTAGCCATACTCTTCTAGGATTCAAACTTGGGCTGTTTGCCTTGTTAGGCAGTGCTTTTATCCTCTAAGCCATTATGCCATATTCGGGTATACCAGATGACTCAACAGAAAAACATTTAATCTTTCCCCTGGCTCAGCTGATAAAGGAGAACTTGTGGCTTCACTTCACTTAAGCTTCACCTAATGGTAGTGAAACTCTGAAGAAAGGAATCAGCAACTGAATCTAACATGTGGTTGAAAATTGGAATATTCAGATTTCCTGTTCATTAAATCATTAAACTTCTTACTTTCTGTCAGTGTTTTTTCACTCAACATTTAGACACACACATTACTTCACACTTACCTGTTATATATGGATGTGTGAGTTTTTTTCTCTTTTGGGTGGAAGGCAGAATGATTTAAATGTTCAATTAATACACCACCAAGTTAACACTGCAAAAGACATTTTTCTGGAATCAGACCTGATCAGAGTTCTCCCCTTACCTTGATCAATGCTGTTGGGATTTTGATTCACTTTTATTGCTCCTGGAAGCTTGCATTAAAATGCCTTTTCTCGCCTAAGAGTTCTCTGTAACAATATGACTGCATGTCTCCAGAGTGTATATTGTGAAGGATTAGCTTTCCTAGCTGATTTTACTGCTACAATCACAGCTGCCAGCTTATTTCTAATGCTCAGATTTCCAGGGATGGAATTTTCTCTTTCCTTTTGTTGTTCTCTTGGCACTCAGTCATGCTGATGATAACCCGCTTGCTCAGATGCAGAGCTTCATGCCTAAACTTCATCTTCTTCTTGTGGAAATGAATACAGGAGAGGGTAGAGATATTTGGCTTAATATACAATGACACTGTTCTGGAAAGCACTACATGAATAGAACAAAAGCCAACAGCCTTCCTCTCCTAGTGGACCTGCCTACAAAAGCCAAAACTTTTAACTGCTCAGTGGCATCTGGGAAAAACAAGGGGAGGAGAAAATGGGTGATGCGCTTATGATGACATCAACAAGAAATACCGAGATTTGCAAAATTGCATCAGTTTTCAGGACATCATGGTATTGGCACACAAATTGGCATGTTGGCATCTTTACAGTTTGTTGTAGATGGTATTGGCCTAGCCTGAATGCCCGCATGCTAAAATTACCATGAGGAATGTGGAACATCAACAAAACATTGTGTGCACACATACCTAAGTTCATTTTCAAAGCAAAGCAGGCATTTGCGCCATAGGATCATTAAAACATCCATCCTTCAAAGGACCATTAAAGCATCCATCATTCGAAGGACATTTGCACAGCTTCCTATGGAGATTGGGGTAGTTCCCTCATTTTTATCCTTTTGGAAATTGACGAGAATTATTTCTCCCATATAGCAATTAAAGATAACAGTTTTAAATTGGAAACAGTGAATAACACCTACTTTCATTTTGGTTGTGGAAAATGCAATGGTTTAATGTTTTAAACATCACTCGCAAACTGTATAGAACTTGAGCTGTGGGCAACAAATAATTTGTGATAATTAAGTGATAAATGATCATATATCTAATCATACACAAGTGAAAAACTGGTGCAACACCAGGCAAATCCAGTTTGTATAATTGTATGGATGGAAACATATACATAGTTTTAGTTTCTGGGTGAAGAATGGAGGTGAAGCCTGAGTGGTTTCTAAAATCTTTTTATTCAATACTGCCTGTAAGGCAGCTGAACTCCCTGGCTGATGCAGTTTCTTCTATTAGGAACTGATCAGCCAAACAACCAATCAGGAGAGAGTATGTTCGGGGTCCCACAGAGGACTAGAATGAGAACTTCAACTGACAAGTATACACTATGTAACAGTGATGGCGAATCTTTTTTTCCCTTGGGTGCCAAAAGCGCACTTTTGCCCACAATGTCTCTAGACCCATAATTTAATGCCCCCCGTCACCATGTGCAAAACCTGTGCTGCCCCTCCCCCATGCATGCAGGCATGACCCCCCACCACCATTTCCAGACTTCTAGTGGGCCTGGTAGGCCCATTTTTCACCCTCCCCAGGCTCCAGAGCCTACATAAGTGCACTAGTGTGCCTTTCATCCCCTGTCCAATTGTCTCTCCTTTATCTCATATATCTTTTCTTCCTTTCATATATCTTCTCTATTTTTATATCTTTTCTTCTATCCTTTTCTTTATATATATATCACTACATGTCTATTCTCTTCAATATGTATTGTGTATTGGACAAACAAACAAACAAACAAACAAATAAATAAATAAATAAATAAAATATTTTAAAAACAAAAATGAATATCCCCATCACAAGGTTTCTTGTGCCTGCTTATCCATGCTTAGAAACAAATGACATGCACATCTGTTCTGCTTAGCATTATGGAACTAGAATTAAGGCCATGTTCTGGCTCTGTGGGAAGGAAGCTTTCAAGGCTCTTATGCGTATCAATTGTGAGATTCGCTCTGCCATCCCAAAGACTGAGGCAGTATACTTTCCTGTTTTATTGTTCTCAGCATTTAAGCACATTTAAAATGGCATTTCTTTTACCTCTTCCCTTAATAAACATATTTAGCCAGGGTCATTCTTTAATCAAAGCTCTTCAAGTATTTGCTCATCCGAAACATATTGAAACAGAATTTGGGAGATCAGATCACAAGCCCCTTATTCAAATACATCTTTCAAGGAAACAAAAGGTCTAGGATCAATTAGAATCAGTTAGACATTAGAAACACTCAAAGATGTTGCGAGTAGAAACAAGATAGCAAAAGTATTAACCACAAAATTGCTAAATAAGCAGTAAGGAATTAACGAATAGCATTGGTAACTCAATGTTTTTAAATATTGGGTAGAAGAATGTACCCACTCAGGTACAGTTTCTTCAATCCTTTGTTTCAATCCAAGGGCGCTATTTTATTTAGATCTGTTACTTTATCTCATTTTATTACTATGAACAGTAACATGCGTATGATGCAAGCCAATCAATGTATCTAAAGCAAATGTAATGTATAGTACAATTTATATAAGTCAATAGAGAGAGAAATTGTAACCGTCTCCTCTTTAGACTTAGGCTTCCACTCCAGTTCCAATCAATAAGCCAATTTGTCCTTCAACTGATGTTTAAATGAGTTCAAAAATTCTCTTAAAATTGGCTTTTACCTTTTGGGTTTGATCTCCAATCCTCCTTTCTGCCAACTCCAAAATGTTCACATCTCTCCAACACTCTGCAATCTGCACTGGCTGCCAATTGGTTTCCGGACTCAATTCAAAGTGTTGGTTATGACATATAAAGCCCTATATGGCACGGCACCAGATTACTTACAGGACCGCCTCCTGCCGCATGAATCCCAGCGATCGGTTAGGTCCCACAGAGTCGGCCTTCTCCAGGTCCCATCAACTAGACAATGTCACTTGGCGGGACCTAGGGGAAGAGCCTTCTCTGTGGGAGCCCCAGACCTCTGGAATCAACTCCCTCCCAGAGATTCGTGTTGCCCCCGCCCTCCCTGCCTTCTGTAAGAATTTAAAGACTCACTTATTTCACCAAGCTTGGGGTCATTAGACTCTACACCCTGGCCAATGAATATATAGTAAGTTTGCTGAATGGGATGTGTGCATGTTAATAGGCTTTTTAATTTCTTTTTTAAATGTAACTCTTAATTTTAATTTATTTTTATCTCGATGTATACTCTTTTTTATGTGTTGTGAGCTGCCCTGAGTCTTCAGAGAGGGGCAGCATATAAATTTAATAAATAAATAAATAAGAAATAAATAAAATATGGAGAACAGGCAAAGAATAGCCAATCCTTCCTCCTTCTAGCCAAATAAATGTGGCACACAATCATGGCTTGTTCCATGGCCTACCCTCACTTCTCTTGCAGACAGAAGTAGTCTATTTCCATGTTCTCTTGTAGGGAACAGCAATACATTCCCATTACAGTATTTACTTTAATTTAATTTAATTTATTACGGTAGATTTGTATGTCGCTCCTCTTGGAGTGGTAATCCTATTTAGATCTTTCCCTGTTTGTTGTATGTATTTGGTCATTTTCAATAATAATAATAATTTAAAAAATAAACTGAGGAGTTGCTATAATGGGGATTAACTGTCTGTAAAAGCACCTTTTCATATTTCTGTATAAAAGCCATTTCAAATTGCCCCCACCTGCACCCCAATGCCAGCATTTTGCAAGCAAACAATTTCCGCAAAAGTACAGAACATAACTTTTGCTGCAGTAGCAGAAGGGAATATTAACTGCATCAACTTTCTGCAAATTTGAATGAATATTTAGTGTTTATGGGCAATTGTTTGCAGATGCAAAGGAACAAAAACAAGGAAGAGGACAGGTGCGGAATTGACTCCCTTTTAGTCAGTAATTCGCAATAACTCCCTTGGTGGAAACAGTAGCTTTTAAACATTTCCTTTTGTCAAATAAGATACTTTCAGGCTTTGTTGTTGGAATTTTTCCCACTTGTCTGAAACAGGAGTATTCCTGAGTCTCCTTTGCATGCATTGCAAATTTAAGATCTAGCCACAAACTTTTAAGAGTAATATTCAAATCTGTAGTCTGTGAAGGTCATTCAAAAACTTTTACTTTTCTTCATGGTTAAGTTAGAACTATGTTTTAGATCACTGTCTGACTGATATATCCCACCTTTTTTTACCTTCATTTGTTAATGAATTTTTTGGGCAATTCAGCCATTTGTGGCACAGGATGGAGATACTGTTATTCAAGGAGGTGTCCAGTTTTTAGCTGGGCATCTCAAATCATTGAGAACAATAAAGAAGAATCATTTGTTGCAGCTGAAATGCAACATTGGGTACATGGCTTGGTCCTAGGATCTGTCTGCATTTCTTTTATTGTCCTCATTTTTAAATACTTGAAATTTAATTTTTTTTATGCCAAACAATAAAGGATATGTCAGAATTTGTAATAAAGGCTGTGTCAGGCTGCTATCATCTCTATCCCTGTTCTTTACTGGATTTATTTTGAAGTATGCATAATTTTTCAAAAGAGCAAAGAACAATATATCATATTGTTTTGGACTATAACGCGGAGGAAAATTAAAAATAATTCTTGGCCTCCATGCATTGCGTTTCCCCATCCATCAGAAGCACCCATCAGAAACACTCTGCAGTGCTCCACACATCCTGCTTTCACCAAAAACAGGCCCATTTTTGCCAAATACATGCCCATTTTGGGCCTGCAGAATGTTTCTGAGGGGCCAGATAGGGCAAAAAATGTGAGTGTGGAGGATTGAAGAGCCCAAAATCGAGCCTGTTTTGGGCAAAAAAAAAAAAAAGAGGAACATATGGAGCACTGCAGAGTGCTTCTGTAGGCCAGGGAGGGTGAAAGCACGATGCAAGGAGAGTTTGGGAGGCCAAAATAGGCCCATATTCAGTCTATAAGATGCACTGAAATTTTCACCCACTTTTTTTGGGGGGGGGGGGGTGCATCTTATGATCCAAAAAATGCAATACATTTCTCAACAGATTCTACTGTTTTGGGGTGTTGTCTTTTCAGTAATAACACCCACTGAAGCCCCATTATCAGTTTTGGAAGGCCATGTTATAACTGCAAATCATGGAGAATATCCAAATTGATTTTAGATTCATGGAATTAACATTCATTTTGAAAAGTACATCCTACACTAGGGAGCAAACCATATGTTCTCTCTCCTGATACCTATCTTTGGAATGGGCCCAATTAGCCCGTAGGAGCGTATTAGATCATTCTGATTTCTAACGCATGCAAAATTCTCCAATCCAGTTCTTTTTATAGTACCATAGCATCATGATCACCAGAATAAATGCTCACTGGCTCCTCAGTTCATTTACCATTTTATAAATCACCAGGGGTTGTGCAGGGACTGTTAATCCTCCCCTGTTAAGTGTGAGATTGGAAAGTAACACTTTGCTGAGCAACAATTATTTTGCCTTGGGAAAAAAAAGAAGAAGAAGAAACAGGGATCTCCTCCAGCAATACCTTCATTAAGCCCATGTCAGTGAGACTAAATTGGGTGAATAGTTTTACCGTTTGTTTTCATTCCCTGAAGATCCATTTTCTTCTAGCACCATAATGCAACATTAAAGCCTTGTAGGTGATCATCAGGTTATATTTGTTCTACTGCTGGGTTAGGAAATGGGAAAGTTCAGGACTGCACCACGGGGGAGTAGCTTCCAGGAAAGTGCTGATTAAAAGTCAGATAGATAGTAAACTATGCTTTCATTATTGGGTTGTGAGAAATCTAGAAGGTTGAAAGGCCTCATCATTATTCCATGCACTCACATCCTTTGCCCTGTGGTGGAGCTTTTTGATTTAAAAGCAGCAGGCTGATTTGGATTTAGAACTTCCAGTAGCTCAGAGAAATATCTCCGAGAAATCCTTTCCTTCCATTTGGCTGAGGAAAAATAAAAACTGCCTCTTAACGAGTTGTTGTTGTTGTTATTGTTGTTGTTGTTGTTTTGGGCCTCCTAGGTTCCTTGCTGGAGTCAGCTTCTTAACAATTCCTCAGTGTCTTCTGTGCCTATAAGTTGCAAGGCTATAATTCTATCCTGGGTTCTGTTGCTATTATGTACAGCCTCCATAACTCATGCAACCTTTAACATGCCTTGTTCTTTGCCGTTCTGCTACTCTCGTGAAATCACAGGTAGTGTGTATTTGTCCTCTTTCACCCTGTTCCAAACAATAATTCTAGAAAGAGTCTTCTGTAGCTGCTGGCATAGTTTGGAGATTGTCATTGTTAGTCCTTTAGCTATATGTGATCTTAGTTTCCACGTCTTCAAAGCTTTCCTTCTAAGCCTGTGAGGCTTTTCTGATCCGACACATCTCCTGTCCTATTTGTGATATATGCTCTGTCAGTACAGTTCTAAAAGGATATCTCCTGCAGCAGCATACCGGCAAACACGCAAAGTGCACCTTTGAAGATGAGCCCCAGAGGCTTTCACAGATGCTGAATGTCAAGGACTGCATGAACTAACATCTGAGTCTGCAGATTTAAAGCAGATCACATTTTCAGGCTACAACTAGTTAATATTTTCCCCATTGTTAACCTTCGTGGACAAAGGAAGAAGGATTCCTTTCTATTTTGCAATCCACAGAGACTTTTCCCAGGAGATATTTGGAAAAGTTTTTTTTTTCAAATAGAAAATAAAAATCATTTTCAGATCTTCTGAATAGATATTGATGGTGCTACGCAGTGCATTACTTTCTTAATGTCTAGTAAGTAACACATGACTGCATTTCAGGAAAAGATAATAATCATGCATTTCCATAAAATGAACAAAGGGAATAACAGTATAATGCAGGGAGTTTGGTGGGGGGGGGGGGGATCCATACACATTGATTAGACCTAATGAGAAGATGTTAAGTAAAGGCTGCCACACATGGCATTTTAAGAGTTTAAAATCCAGAGATGAAAAACAAGCAAAATGAATTTCCCCCTGTTTGGGACTTATCAATATATGATGTTAGGATTTTTTCCTCATTTTCTCTTTCCAATATTGCCTAGCAAACAGTTCCACAAAACATCTTCCTTCCTTGTTTGTTTGTTTAAATTACATAGCTCTAAGGCTTCAAAAGGCCTAGTTGACTATTAAGGAGTGGATAAAAATAATTATTCTAAAATGTTATTCTGTTATTAACAAAGTATTCAACCTTTTAATACTGGCATCCATATTTAAATAGTGTGTAATGTTGGATTCTGCACAGCGCTGGATTAAAAAAAAAACTAGCTTTGCCTGGATATATTTTAGTCCCTGAGGCCAAGGTGAACATTTCTTTTCTCCACTGATTGAAGCACAGTTGGGATTTATTGCAACACGAAGAACAAAACTATTTCTCATGCATCTTAGGACAGCAGGCAAGTTGAGGTAGGTATGGGTTAGATTGCACAATAAATTGTCCTCCAACAACACCATGGCAGAACAGCCACTCTGTGCTGTTCTGCTTACACACACACACACACACACACACACAGCTCTGTGGTTTAGTGGGTTTAACAATATTCTCCCACAACTACCTTCACCAAAAATGCAGAACTGTCCCAATGAAGTCCAACCACAAGCAGACCAATGCTAGTCCACAGAGTAATGGCACTTGAAAGTTTCCGAATAAAAATAAGCCCACCAGGCAAAATTAAATCCACAATACAAGAGGGTTAATGAGGGAAGAAAAGTCCAGAGTTCACAAGGCAGAATCCAAGTCAAGGCACAGTGCCAATCCAAAGTGAAGCTATAATCACAATGGCCAGAAAACACAGCTAGGAAACAAACACATTGTTTCCAGCATCCAGAATCTCTTCTATCTATCTGCTGCATTAAATAGTCAGTTTCTCCTTGTGAGTAATCTACCTGATCTTCTCTGTTCCTGCCTTTTTGCTGCCCTATGTGTTTTTGGATCAATTCTGAAGGCAGTTCCTCTTCCTCATCACTGATCGGCAGCAGCTGCATGCTTTCTCCACCTGAAGTCTCAGGGCTGTCCTGCTGCAGTTGTGCTTGAACCAAATTCTCTCAGATGGCTGTCCTCCTTTTCAATATTTTAAAACTAATCTGTTAATCTCTGTATTCAGAGATGCCGTGCCAAACCGTTACGCATCATGTGATAAGAACATAAGCGGAGCCATGCTGAATCAGGCCAAAGCCCATCGAGTCCAGCATTCTGTGTCATACAGTGGCCCACCAATTGTCTATGGAGATCTTGAGCAGAAAGAGAAGGCAAGACCCTCCCTTTCCCCTGACCCCCAAAAAATGGTATTCAAGGGAATCCTGCCGGTACTCAAGGGAATCCTGTCTGCCTCAACCAACATAGAGGCAGCACATGGACACCCGTTTCAGTAACCTGGATAACACTTGGCATCCATGAATCTGTCTAATCCTGCCTTGAAACTATCAAGGCTAACAGCTGTCACAACCTCTTCTGGAAGTGAATTCCATAAACCAATGACCCTTTGGGTGAAGAAATATTTCCCTTGATTTGTCCTCACTTTCTATCTATGAGCTTTAGGGAGTGCCCCCTTGTCCTAGTATTCTGTGATAGAGAAAATATTTTTTCTCTATCCACCTTTTCTATCCCATGCATGATTTTATACACTTTGATCAAGTCACCTCTTAAAGGCCATCTTTCAAGGCTGAAGAGACCAAGGCATTGCAACCTGGTTTCATAAGGGAGGTGCTCTATTTCCTTGATCATTCTTGTTGCCCCTTTTTGTACCTTTTCCAGTTCCATTATATCCTTCTTGAGGTGTGGTGACCAGAACTGTACACAGTGATGGTACAGTCCGGAAAGAAGCCATTATGAAACACATGCGCAGCGCACAGAAGAACTTCACGTATCTTGCACTTGTCTCCCACCATTGCCTCTATATTATACTTCATGTTTACTTCTAATGGAAATACGAAATTATTTCTTTCTCAGTGAATATTATATCAGGTAAGTACAATTCATGTTTTATTAAATTAATTCATTAATTCAATTTTATACAACCCTGTTTTCAACACAAGTGTAAAATAATTTAAATATAGATTTAGTAAAGTTTTATCGCTTTTATTATTAAAGTTTTAGTTTTAATTATTAATTTTATTTATTCATAATGATATAAATGTTTCATTTATTTACATTGCATGTTTTTCTTAATTTTTTTCATCCTCCTTTTCAAACTGCAGCATCACAAAGCTTAGTACTGGGAATAATACATGCATTGATGGGAATAAGGAGATTGCTGACCATTTCAATAGCTACTTCTGTTCAGTTTCTTCCAGCTGTACGGATTCAGCTCCAGTGATCTTAGAGTCCAATGTCTTAGAACAGGGGTCAGGAACCTTTTTGGCTAAGAGAGCCGTAAACGCCACATATTTTGAAATATAATTCCGCGAGAGCCGTACGTATCTCCCTTTCTCTCTTTCTTTCTCTCTCTCTTTCTCTCCCCCTCTCTTTGTCTCTTTCTATCTCTTTCTCTCCCTCCCTCTATCTTTCTCTTTTTATCTCTCTCTTTCTCTTTCTCTTTCTCTCTCTCTCTTTCTCCCCCTTCTCTCTGAAGTGGGGAGGGCCGGGTTGGCACCAAGGGAGCTCGAGACGGGGTGCAAAAGCAAACTACTCTGCTGGCCCAGGCCCACATCGGAAGGAAGGAAGGAAGGAATGGTAAAAGGGGCGATCAAGAGAGGAATGGGTGAATGAATGGACGGAGGGTGGGAAGGAAGGAAGGAAAGAGGGAAGGGACAGAAACAGAGGAAGGGTGCAAAGAAAGCAAGGAAAGGTGTGAAAGGGGAGAGTAAGAGAAGAAGGAGTGAAAGAAGGGAATGAGGGAGGAAACAAGGGAGGAAGGAGAAGGAAAGCAAGAAATGGAGGGAGGGAGGGAAGGAAGGAAAGAAAGAAAGAAAGAAAGAAAGAAAGGGGGAAGGGACAGGAACAGAGGAAGGAAGCAAGGAAACTTATGAAAGGGGAGAGTAAGAGAGGAAGGACTGAAGGAAGGGAGGGAGGGAAGAAGGTAGGAAGGAGAAAGAAAAGAAGAAATAGAGGAAGGGAAGGTAAAAGAGAGAAAGAAAAAGAGCAAGAAAGAAAGCAAGAAAGAGAGAAAGAAAGAATGAAAGAGAAATAAAAATAGAGAGGGGGAATGAAAGAAATGGAAGGAGGGAAGGAAGGAGAGAAAGAAAGAGAAAGAAAGAAAGCAAGAGAAAGAAAAAAGAATGAAAGAGCAAGAGAGCAAGAGAGAAAGAGAAAGAGAGAAAGAAAGAAAGAAAGAAAGAAAGAAAGGCAACTTCAAAGAAAGGCTCACTGAGCATCTCTCACTCTCTCTCTCTTTCTATCCCTCTTTCTTTCTCTCTCTTCCTTTCTATCTCTCCTCTTCCTTTCTCTCTCCTCTCTCTCCCCCTCTCTTTCTACCCTCCTTTCTCTTCCTTCCTTCTCTCCCTCCCTCCCCTCCCTCCCTCCTTCCTTCCTCTCCATTTCTCTTTCCCTCCCTCTCTTTCCCTTTTCTTTCTTTTGGTCCACTTCTCTCTCTCTCCGCTTCTCCACTTGCCTCCCCCTCACGCCTCGCCCTTCCCACCCGGCCACCCGCGCGCGCTTACCAGCAGCAGGAATTCAAGTAAGCCCAAAAGAAGCCATTGGCTCCGGGCGGCGTTCATGGCCCCCCCGAACCCCCAGCCCAGCTGGAGCTCCCTCTCACCACCGCCATCTCCCTGCGACTGCCTGCGGCCGCTGCAGCCCCCCCCCTCCCACCAGGCCACAAAGGACATTTGCCGCCGACGCCAGTGAAGCTTCAGCTGGGCGGGGCGCTGCTGGTACTTCCCTCCTGGGGCTCCCGCTCGCAGCTGTCCCCCGGCTTCTGCTCGATGCCGCGGTTTTCGGCGCTGTCCTGCTGTGCCCCAAAGACGGAAGGCGGGAAAAAGGCGAGAAGAATGGAGCTCTCCTTCTTCCTGCCTTCCGTCTTTGGGGCCCAGCAGGACAGCGCCGAAAACCGTGGCATCGAGCAGGAGCCAGGGGACAGCTGCGAGCGGGAGCTCAGTGCTAGGAGCCCTGTCTGCGAGCCAGATACGGCCATCAAAAGAGCCATATCTGGCTCGCGAGCCATAGGTTCCCGACCCCTGTCTTAGAAGAACTAAATAAGGCAATGGGTCCAGATGGCGTCCACCCCAGAGTTCTTAAAGAACTCAGATTTGTCATTGTGACCCCCCCTGACTGATTTGTTTAACCAATCCCTGTTAACAAGAGATGTTCCTGAGGATTGGAGAATTGCCAGTGTTGTGCCTATCCACAAGAAGGGCAGTAGAGAAGAAGCTGGTAACTACAGGCCAGCTAGCTTGACATCAGTTGTAGTTAAAATGATGGAGACTCTACTCAAAAAGAGGATAAATCAGCACCTAAAAACAATAACTTATTGGACCCAAATCAGCATGGCTTTACTGAAGGCAAATCATGTCAGACTAATCTCATTGATTTCTTTGACTATGTCACAAAGGTGTTGGATCAAGGTGGTGCCGTGGATATTGCCTATCTGGACTTCAGCAAAGCCTTTGATACGGTTCCACATAAAGAGCTGATAGATAAATTAGTGAAGATTGGACTTAATCCCTGGATAGTTCAGTGGATTTCAAACTGGCTGAAGCATAGACATCAGAGAGTTATTGTTAATGGCGAGTATTCTGAGCAGAGACAGGTTACAAGTGGTGTGCCACAAGGGTCTGTTCTGGGTCCTATTCTTTTTAATATGTTTGTCAGTGACATAGGGGAAGGTCTGGTAGGGAAGGTTTGCCTATTTGCCGATGACTCTAAAGTGTGCAATAGGGTTGATATTCCTGGAGGGGTCTGTAATATGGTAAATGATTTAGCTTTACTAGATAAATGGTCAAAGAAATGGAAACTGCAGTTTAATGTTTCCAAATGTAAAATGATGCACTTGGAGAAAAGGAATCCTCAATCTGAATATTGTATTGGCAGTTCTATGTTAGCAAAAACTTCAGAAGAGAAGGATTTAGGGGTAGTGATTTCTGACAGTCTCAAAATGGGTGAACAGAGTGGGCGTGGGTTGGAAATGCAAGTAGTATGCTTGGCTGCATAGCAAGCAGGAAGAGGGAGATTGTAATCCCGCTATATAGAGTGCTGGTGAGACCACATTTGGAATACTGTGTTCAGTTTTGGAATCCTCACCTACAAAAAGATATTGACAAAATTGAATGGGTCCAAAGGTGGGCTACAAGAATGGTGGAAGGTCTTAAGCATAAAACGTATCAGGAAAGACTTAATGAACTCAATCTGTATAGTCTGGAGGACAGAAGGAAAAGGGAGAACATGATCGAAACATATGTCAAAGGGTTAAATAAGGTTCAGGAGGGAAGTGTTTTTAATAGGAAAGTGAACACAAGAACAAGGGGACACAATCTGAAGTTAGTTGGGGGAAAGATCAAAAGCAACATGAGAAAATATTATTTTACTGAAGGAATAGTAGATCCTTGGAACAAACTTCCAGCAGACGTGGTTGGTAAATCCACAGTAACTGAATTTAAACATGCCTGGGATAAACATATATCCATCCTAAGATAAAATACAGGAAATAGTATAAGGGCAGACTAGATGGATCATGAGGTCGTTTTCTGCCGTCAGTCTTCTGTTTCTATGTTTCTATTGTAAAAAAAATTGGTCACCTTACCATTAACCAACTCCCCTCCAGATTTGCCTGGCTCTGGTTCATCTTCCTCTGAGCTGACATCTGGAGAGATATCTAGAGAAGTATCCAGGGGATCCACCACACTCTCTGCCTTGAATATAATGGAAAAATACCCTTGACTCTATAGTAAACCTTGCAAGATCATAAACTTAGACATGGCTCAGACTGTAAAATGCAAGGATCTGAACAGGGATTGATTGATTCATTTATTTTTATTTCTCTACCTCTGATATAAATGACGGAGCCAAAATACAAGCATCTGCTGTTTTCACATAAGCAACATTCAGACCTGGCTAAAACAGGACCCACTGCAAAATTACTATTTCTGTACCTGTGCTCTGCAACATGCATTGGAAATCAGCAACTCCAACATATGGTTACAAGCATGTTATTTTATTAATTGGATTGTGGGAGTGATAGATAGGAAAAATGATTGATTGAACTTTTTATCAGTAGCTATTTTTTCAGGGGGGTTTTCTGATTAGTAATGCCAGAAATGACCCAAAAGCCTCTTTCGACACTTTAAAATGTTTTTGTACAATCAAATCTGAGTGCAACGTTTTAAAAATTATTATTATTATGGTTCATCACATAGTCAGCCAGATGCTCAGACCGAATTTGGAATTTTTATCTACCTATCAAGTCCTTCCCAAGAGCCTGAGAAAGGCAGATGTGAATGTTTGATGGTGTTAAAGTATTGTTGCAGGATGTCAGCTGTTCCAAGCCAAGCTGCCTTTTACAATTGATTGATGGTGATTTTGTCAATGTCAATGGTGTTCAAGTTGACTCTGAATGGCTTACAGTGGCTTCTCTATATTTTCTTGTTGTACAACTCCTTATCTGTAATTATGGTCTAGATCAGTAATGGTGAACCTTTTTTTCCTTGGGTGTCAAAATAGTGTGCACATGTGGTATCGCACAGGGGCGAGTGCCAACACCCATAATTCAATGCTTGGGGAGGGTGTAAACAGCTCCCCCCCGGAGACCCTATGGAGGCCAGAAATGGCCTATTTCCCAACTTCTGGTGGGCCCAGTAGGCTCCTGTTTTACTCACCCCAGGTGTCAAAGGCTTCCCTGGAGCTGGGGAAAGATAAAAATGCCCTCCCTCATCAGTTCTCTGGAAGTCAAAAATGCCCTTCCAGAGCTTCTGTGTGAGCTAAAAATTAGTTGGCGGGCACACACATGTACATTGAAGCTGAGCTAGCACAACAGTTTGCATGCCGGCAGATATGGCTCCGCGTGCCACCTGTGGCACCCATGCCAAAGGTTCACCATAACTGGTCTAGATCTTCATTTTTATTCCATATTGAAAGACATGGATTTTTAGAAATAAGATTCAAAAAATTATTGTTAGATGATGTGTTTTTTTTTAAAGGACAAGTTTCAAGATAATGCTGTGAGGGTTTTATTTTACTGTCCTAGTGGACCTCCTAACTGAATTATTGTGCCCCCTAAAAGCAGACCCTAAAGACCACGCAGCAGCTACAGCTGCTTTAAAATGCAATAGCATAAACATTATTGGGTGCTTCTCATTAAGCCTAAATGTCATTGTTATTACATAAGTTGCATTGACACCAGTTGACCTCTGGGCAAGCTGTAAAGAACTGTAATGTCCTGCATGGTAGAGGACTTGGTTATCTGAAGGCTAGACTCCTGTTATTTCTGCCCTTTGAGTGCATTTAGGCAGAGTGGGTACACTCCAGGTCACCTTAATGCAGTCCTTCTAAAATAGTGGGGTGGTCCCTCTCAATCAATTCCCCTGGACAGGGAGTGTTTTCCTAGTTGCATGCTGCTCCGAGCCTGGAAGAAAATGCGACCAGGCAGGGAGGGGTGGCTGTGTAGGATCTTCTTTTTTTCGGTGGGTGCCGCAGTAGCCATGAATGTAAGCTGGTCTGACCCCGTGTCAAAAGAGGGTCCTAATTACAGTAGCATTAATAAATATTAACACTAAAATTCCATGAGGGCCCAGATCAGAGAGTTGGAGTGCGTGAAATGTTTACTTTTTCCTGGGGGAAGTGGAGCTAACAGAAAATAATTGAGAAGCCCTGCCTTAATGAAATGTTGTCATCTTGTAAGTGTGCCATTTCTGTCATAGCCCCTGCCTTCTGGTAAAAACACTTCTCTACTCTCCAAGCGTTTCAGAATTTCTTTAGACCTGAGTAAGAGTATTTGTGGAGCTCCTAATGATTTATGCAGGAGGGGGATATGTGGTTTTCTTCAGACAATTGTAGTTTCATAAATTATGTATTCTTTGCCCAAAGTCTTTTGAAATTAGACGACCTTAAAACAAAACAAAAATAAGGGCAGGATATAGCAATGTACATTATGGAGATAAAATCTTTTAATTTTAGTGAGTCTTTTTTTAAAAACAAAATTAAACTTAATGAATTTAAAATATTAACTTTGGAAAGGATTCTGTGTATTAGTTGCTTTCCCCTCTCATTTAATCATATTAGTAAGAAGGGAAGAAGGACCCAAAGAGTACACAGCTTACTATGAGCATGTCTATCCTTCAATAATTATTTCCAATTTAAGCAATTTAATGTTGAAGCTTGAAACTGCTGATAATTTAAGTTGTCTCTGGTTGTAAAATTCTGGATGAGAAATATCACAATTAAGAACCACAGGCTTTTGAGTAGCTCCCAAAACACCTAGAGACTCGCTGACATTCTGAAGTGATGTCAATACAGAATGACATTATACTCA
The DNA here is from genome assembly GCF_031021105.1 of Erythrolamprus reginae. Taxonomy (NCBI): domain Eukaryota; kingdom Metazoa; phylum Chordata; class Lepidosauria; order Squamata; family Dipsadidae; genus Erythrolamprus; species Erythrolamprus reginae. The sequence goes on along the minus strand of NC_091950.1, from coordinate 343,609,704 downwards.
AACTGTTTTCTCTCATTTCCCCTGAGAAAAAAAATTCCAAACTATATTCCAAAGGTCATTTAGGGTTATTTTTAATCTACAAAATAAAATATTCAAACATGGCTAAGATGTTTTCTGAGCCAGTAACATTTGAAAACAGAAAGCAGGAAACTCAAATCTGTAAGGAAGTCATTTTATTTCCAAACTGCCAATCACACAGTGATGAAAGCTAAATATTTTACTACAGGTTCTGTGGGCGTGGCTTGGAGGGTGTGATGTAGCATGGTGGGTGTGATGTGGATTGGTGGCATGGCTTGGTGGATGTGGCAGGGAAAAGATACTGTAAAATCTCCATTTCCACCCCACTCCAAGGGGAAGAATACTGCAAAAGTTCAATTCCCACCCCACTCTGGGGCCAGCTAGAGATTATATTTGCCAATTCTCCAAACTACTCAAAACCACTACTGGTTCTTCAAAACCTGCTAGAACCTGCTGGATTTCATACATGCAATCACAGTATCTGAGTGATGCAGAAATAAAATAAATGTGAGGATGCATTGTACAAGATAGAGTAAAGTTTAAAAAAGCAAAAAACAACAGAGAACATAACATAATCACAGTTTGATTGGAGCATTCCCTTGAGAGAAAATCAAGACTAGAAGAAAGAAGAATCTCACTCATTTTTAATCTTCAATGTGTGGCACGCTGGGAGAAATCTAATCATTCAGTTCCTATAGTACTAAGTGTCAGTGAATGGGAAAAGAACATATCTAAGGGATAATAAGGATTCTTGGTCAATCAGCTGGAGAGGAGTGTGAATTTTAAGCATATATAAAATCAGATTTGGTCTAAATTTTGTGGAGAGAAAATTGCTTGCTGTATCATGTTCTTGACCAGGTACTGACCTATGCAGAATCTTCACAGAATTCAAGACATCTTCAAAATTAATTTCAGGTACTTTTTCTCCTCCTTACATCTCCAAGAGTCATGGGTTAGCAAGTCTAAGTAGGACACAATTGGAAAAACCCAATTGTCACTCTTTATTCATTCTGTAGTTTAGCAGAAATAATAGGAGTAGATAATGAATAATTAGAATGTAATAGAGATATGGAGGTGGGTGTTATAGTGCATCAGGAATAACAGTGATTTTATGAAGTACTGGAAAAGAGGTGGTGATGGAGGAAGAGGAAGAGTAGCATCAGCTACTTAGGTCTTATTTGGGGAGAATATAGGATTGTGAAGTGAATACCTGTTAAGTATATATATCCTAACTGAGGATTAGAAATAAAACTTTATATATGTGTGCCCAATGGAATGTTAATGGGAAAAATACAAGAAGTGAAATTTTTGCACTACTGATTCTGTGATAAATATATAGGGAAAGGCGCTTCAACAAGTACAGTACTTGTGCAAATGGAATCCTCCAAATGTCATACTTGTACAAATAACTTTTCTGCTAAATGGTAGAAGCTTTCTGGTAGCAAAATATTTGTTTGTTTGTTTGTTTGTTTGTTTGTTTGTTTGTTTGTTTGTTTGTTTGTTTGTTTGTTTGTTTACTTACTTACTTACTTACTTACTTACTTACTTACTTACTTACTTACTTATTTAAAAAGTATAAAAAGACAATGTAAACAAATCTAATATTAAAAATAATCTTTAAAAAACCAATTTAAAGAACCACTCATACATACAAGCATACCATGTGTTTAACACCATGTATAAATTCTATAAGCCTAGGGGGAAGGGAAATTTCAATTCCCCCATGGTTGACGACAGAGGTGCGTTTTAAGGAGCTTGTGAAAGGCAAGGAGGGTGGGGGCAACTCTGATATCTGGGGGGAGCTGGTTCCAGAGGGCCGGGGCCGCCACAGAGAAGGCTCTTCTCCTGGGTCCCATCAAATGACATTGCTTAGTCGACAGGACCCGGAGAAGGCCCATTCTGTGGGACCTAACCGGTCTCTGGGATTCGTGCAGCAGAAGGCGGTCCTGGAGATATTCTGGTCCGATGCCACGAAGATCTTTATAGGTCATAACCAACACTTTGAATTGTGACCGGAAATTTATCAGCAACCAATGCAGTCTGCGGAGTGTTGGTGTAACATGGGCATACCTTGGGAAGCCCATGATTGCTCTCGCAGCTGCATTCTGCACGATCTGAAGTTTCTGAACAGTTTTCAAAGATAGCCCCATGTAGGGAGCATTATAGTAGTCGAACCTCAAAGTGATGAGGGCATGAGTGACTGTGAGCAGTGAGTTCCAGTCCAGATAGGGCTGCAACTGGTGCACCAGGTGAACCTGGGCAAACGCCCCCCTCACCACAGCTGAAAGATGTTTCTCTAATGTGAGCTGTGGATCGAGGAGGATGCCCTAGTTGCGTACCCTGATTGTATACAATCAATGCTATTTTAGGTAGGTTCCAGTATAACCAACAATGATGGAATTTAAAACTTCCTTCATTTGTTGATTTTTTGTATATTCAATTAAGATGAACAGAAACTTGTATTTATTTTTAAAAAATGATGGGGGAATTGAGGCAACCCCATCATTTTAGCTGTGCAAATTTTGATCTAAATTTTAATCTAAAAGAACAATATTAATAATAAAATGGAGAGTCAAATTTTCAATTACAGTGCTTTTTTGTTGATTTGGTGTTTTTTGGAAATAGGAGCCTTCAGCATATGTGAAGATAAATTTGATCTTCAACAATGGGATTGTAATTCAAACAGGTCAAAGTGTAATAATGCATAAGACTAGAAAACGTGGGTTAAAATCCTGCACAAAACTTCTTGGAACTTAGGTCTTCTGATTATATATGAATATAGTTTTGTTCAAAGAACATTGTAAAATGTTTTAGATAAAGAAATCGAAAATTTGCCCCATTGTAAAATAAGGGAATTGTGCTTGTGCTTTGAGACCTAGCAAGCTAAGATTCCCACTATTAATACATGAAACTTTATATGTGCAATCTGCTTTTTACTTCTTTAAGCCTGCAGTACAGAGTGGAGGTCAAAATCTCTGCTTATTAACTTAGTTTTAATAAGGACCATTATCGACTGTTACATTATTCTCTTTACACATGCATGTCCCAATTTTTCTCCAGCCCACTTCTTATGTGTGAAAGCTGCCTTCTCTCACTAATTAAATTTCATCATTACCTGTTACTAAAAGAAAGAGACCGAGAGACCCTGGCTGGTTCTTTTTGATGTACTTAATCAACTCCTAGAGGCCAAATAATTATCCAGAGGGTGATGGGATAGCCTCTTTATTTCATTGTCTTCCTTCCCAAACTGTCCATTATCTTGCAGTAATAACAAGTTATGTAGCCTATCATGCATTGACTAGGGGAGGCAGAGGATCATCAGAGAATAATCTAGTTCAGGAAACCAATTTCATATTTGAAAGTGACATCAACAGATTAGCCTGGAGATAGTTCAACCTGATGGTGGCTTGATGCTAAAGAATATCAGTGTGCATGTATGTGTGTCCAACTGAAGAAGAACTATGACTTAGGCCACGAATCGGCAACCTTAAACACTCAGAGACGTTTGGACCCATTTCCCACAGAACAGAAAACACCGGGTGCCACAAAAACCTTTTGACATCTAAAATGAAGATAACACTGCATAAACCAGTATAATTTTTGTTTCTATGCTACTTATATAAAAAAAATATAGTGTGGTGCATTTATGAAATCAATAATAGAGAAAAACCTGCTATAGAAAAAACACATTTTTTATTACTGCATGCAACAAAAACATTTTGAATTTTAAAAAAAAGATGGGTCAAATAGCTCAATAAATCACATGCCAGTGGGTGTCACACATAGATGGTTATGACACATATTTTGAGTGACAGGGAGCCACAGCAGAGAGATGAAAGAGCCATATGCGGCTTCAGAGCCATAGGTTGCAGACGCCTGGCTTAGGCACATGGAAGACTAAACCAAAGAACCAAAACAGAGCAAAGACTCAAAAGCAACATAGGACAAATATAGTAGCTCCAGATATTTTAGATTTAGGTCATTATTCACCACTGGAATTTTTCAGATTTAACAGATTAACAAAGTGGAAGGGACCTTGTTGGTAATCTAGTCCAATCCCCTGCTCAGGCAGGAAACCCTACACCATTTCTGACCAATGCCAGTACAATTTCTTCTTGAAGAACTCCTTTCTCTTGAGCTTGTCTTTTGTTCCAAGTTGATGTTTCATGATAGAAAGAAGAGATGAGGCTTCTTCACAGCCGTGGCAAAACTCTTGCAGTAGTTTGAACAATCCATCAAACTTGCTTCTCCAATGCGCTGCTCAGGAGAGCCCAACATGGGTCTTACTTCAGTCTTATTAGTAAGGACTGAGTTTAAATTTATATATTTAATTAGGTAATGCCCCCTAGCAGCCCAAAGGTTCAGTTTTTTAATCTCAGTCATAGAGTAGGGGCGTTAGTACATTATTTCTGTGGATTTTTATCAGATTTTCCTTTGTTTTAATTCATGTCGGACTCTCTTTCAGGGAATAATTTATTCAGGTAAAGTTACCTGTCACAAGGCTGGTTAGCCGGTATGCTGGCAAGAATTGCCTTTAAAATGAGAACAAGGGTCCCATAAAAAGTCATAGCATGAGAGATGAAAACGAGAATCTTGGACTCAGTTATGTCTAAAGTGAGGTTGAAAGGGTTATTAGGTTAAGCCTCTCTGATATATAAGTCTTTAAGTGGCACTATTTCACTGATGGTTCACTAAAACATATAAAGAACAGTTGCTGGAATTGGGTATGTCTAGTTTAATGAAAAGAAGGACTAAGGGTAACTTGATAGCAGTGTTCCAATATCTCAGGGGCTGCCACAATGAAGGGGGAATCACACTATTATCCAAAACATCTGAGGGCAGGGCAAGAAGAAATGAATGGAAACTAATCAAGGAGAGAAGCAACCTAAAACTAATGATACATTTCCTGACATTTAGATCAATTAATGAGTGGAACAATTTGCCTTCAGAAGTTGTGAATGCTCCAAACACTGGAAGTTTTTGAAATTGGATAACTGTATACGGTTTCTTCCCTCAGCAGGAGGTTGGACTAGAAGACTTCCAAGGTCCCAACTCTGTTATTCTAAATTTTAAAATGCCCTGATTCTTTCCATTTCAAAAGCCCATAATCCCCAAGCATCTGCAGGAATGATTTGTATCTAAAGACTTTGATAAGTAGGGCTACCTTCCAGAACTCCAAGATACCTTGCCAGTGTTATGGATTTGGAAATTTAAAGGCCACACAAGTGACCTTAAGAGCATTTGTCAGTCAGTGTAAAGGAGCAAAAACCTCAGTGTGTGTCTCAATAATCTAAATTAATTTAAAGGAGAATTTGCAGCAGAGGCGGAGTAACGACACGGACACAAAGAGCTGGATTTAACATGGGTCATTTTTATTAATTAAATTTGCATAATTTATTCATCACATTAGCATAAATGTAACTATAACCCTAAACAAGGACCCGGACTCAATTGGTGCCGGGACAGGCTTCTGTTTCTAAGGAGCCATCAGAGAGGGTAAGACTCTCCCTGCAGAAAAAACCTGACAAATGGTCTAATGGGGATGATGCCCCGTTAACCCCAGCAAAGATCAAGCAGTGAAAGCCTAAGATCCAAGGCCGGAGGGCCAGGAGGCCTCACCAGGCCCACAAGGCCGCACCCCCCCTGAACCCGGTCCTCCGGGCCGAAAAGGAGGAAATTCCCACCCCCCAGAGGGGTAAGGCCCCTGCCAGGAAAGATTCACCCACCCCTTGTAACCACTGGGGGGGGGTACAGCAAGCTCTCCGCCCCCCCTCCGACTCCAAACCACTTCGAGCTGAAGACTCCTCAAAATGGCTGACGCCACGAGGCTGCAGGCAAAATGGCCACCAGGCAAAGAGCAAACCCCAGCCGGGTGTTCGCTCTGTCGTCGAGGGGCGAAAAGGAGGCCCCAAGCCTGCGCAGCCCTTTTTATAGGGCTGGCAGGCTCCGCCCCCAACGACGTCATCGGCCATGGCCGATGTACTAGAAAATGGCCAAGATCTCGCAAGATCTCGGCCCACAAGATGGCGACTATGCCGGAGGTCGTGTCTCCCTGGCCCTGCTGCAAAACGGGCCGGGGAGTGAAGCACCGGCCAGGTATTCTTGTAAATTTGGGGAGGAAATAATTAAATGATGCCCAGTTGACAATAAGATGAGAAAAAAGGAGTCTTTGGAACTCTAGTTTTTATTTTTATGTTTTAATGTTTAGACAATGTTCACAAGCTCTTCCCTGTTTTGTATGTATAAAACAAACCACAAATCCCTTGCTGAGAAGAATATAATTTTTATAAATACTACTTCTGAGTTTTATCACTACACTAGTAGATATATGTGCACATTAACATTACAATTTGTGGCATCAGAATTTAACAGAATTTTCTATTGCTTGTAGAAGCAGGGGGTTACATCCTATTTCATGTTTCACATATCAATCCAGGAATGGTTACATAGATATTTGCATGAGCAGTAGGAGCCTTGCGACTCTGTTTTTGTTCACCATAGCCCATCTCAAATTCTTAGGGCAAATTTAGTGTAACTTGAAGAAAATATTATCTCAGTCAAGGAAAAATAATGAGAGAGAGAGAGAACACGAGAATGAGAGAACACGAGAGAGAGAGAGAGAGAGAGAGAGAGAGAGAGAGAGAGAGAGAGAGAGAGAGAGAGATAATTGGGTTAAAGAGAGGAAATTAACCATACTTCTGATCCTTTAAAAGTTATTCAGATCTCAGTAGAGTTGTGAAAGTAAAACAAAACACATTTTGGGTCACAGCATGGAGACAGAACCAACTGTGCCAATGTTATGTTCAGAATTGTAAAGAAACAAATATTTTATATCTACATGGATATTTCTGTCATTGGTGTTCATGCTTATTTATGGCAAAACTCTACTTCAAAGCAAAATAAGAGTCCCTTGATATAATAAGAGTGAAACAGCCTTAAGAGCAAAATGGCTTCCTAGGGGACATCAGCCTTGCTGTGTAACATTCATCCAGATGTAGCCATACGATAGCTGGGCACAGGTGAAACACTTCATCAGGATGGACAATCAAATTAGGAAATGATATTACACTGTTTACGTATGAAAGAATATCATAGAGAACCCCAGATTTTACAATAAGGGACTAAAGATTAAAGTTACCAAGGGCTGATTGGTTTATTTTTTTTATTTAAAATATTTGTAGAGCCACCTGCATTGTATAAGATAACTTTGGGCAGCTGGTAATAATTCAACAAACACGAAAAATAAGCAAACAAACAAATAAATAAACCAAAACTTTTAAATTGGATTCACAGTTATGTGAATATAGGTTCTTAGCTGAAGTGGGCTTGCCATTATCTGCTTTGTATCCATTGATTTTTCTCTCAGAATTGCATTGTGTGCAAGGTTGTAATAGTGATAAAAATAGTTTTTTGATGGTGCTTGAGAAATTGTTTATTAACAATTCTACATCTGGGAAGAGCACTGAAAGGCAGATCTTTATTAGAAGGCACTTTCTAGTGCTTTATTCTAATGCTGTGGAATATAGGATGAAGAAAATGCAGGTTTCTATCCCATAAAAAAGTCAGAAAGCACTTGACAGAATGAGGCCCTGCACTCTACATTATATTCCCCATTTCAAGTCTCCTTTATCAAGAAACCATGTCTCTTTTGCCTGCCTGCTCCTATATGGTTTCTAGCCTTATGAGAGACGCTTTTATTTAAAAGTCAAAATGCATCTTTTCTTTCACCAGCTGTGTTGAATTTTTCCTAGGAGTGGCAAGCCATGTGCCAAAAAGTAGGCACATGGTCAAGATGAAAGATGGATGAGGCTAAGACAAAAAGTAAACTTTGTTTAACTGTTGTGCATTTAAATAATTAAGGAGAATCAATATGATCACTTACTACATATTTAATTGTCTGTGGAGATTCTCAGTCATCCAGGTCATGACTGTCCCATTTTCAAGAGGCAACTGACTTTCTGATTTTTAGAAACATAGAAACATAGAAGTCTGATGGCAGAAAAAGACATCATGGTCCATCTGCCCTTATACTATTTTCTGTATTTTATCTTAGAATGGATATATGTTTATCCCAGGCATGTTTAAATTCAGTTACTGTGGATTTATCTACCACGTCTGCTGGAAGTTTGTTCCAAGGATCTACTACTCTTTCAGTAAAATAATATGTTCTCACGTTGCTTTTGATCTTTTCCCCAACTAACTTCAGATTGTGTCCCCTTGTTCTTGTGTTCACTTTCCTATTAAGAACACTTCCCTCCTGGACCTTATTTAACCCTTTAATATATTTAAATGTTTCGATCATGTCCCCCCTTTTCCTTCTGTCTTCCAGACTATTTCACTGATGGTTCACTAAAACATATAAAGAACAGTTGCTGGAATTGGGTATGTCTAGTTTAATGAAAAGAAGGACTAAGGGTAACTTGATAGCAGTGTTCCAATATCTCAGGGGCTGCCACAATGAAGGGGGAATCACACTATTATCCAAAACATCTGAGGGCAGGGCAAGAAGAAATGAATGGAAACTAATCAAGGAGAGAAGCAACCTAAAACTAATGATACATTTCCTGACATTTAGATCAATTAATGAGTGGAACAATTTGCCTTCAGAAGTTGTGAATGCTCCAAACACTGGAAGTTTTTGAAATTGGATAACTGTATACGGTTTCTTCCCTCAGCAGGAGGTTGGACTAGAAGACTTCCAAGGTCCCAACTCTGTTATTCTAAATTTTAAAATGCCCTGATTCTTTCCATTTCAAAAGCCCATAATCCCCAAGCATCTGCAGGAATGATTTGTATCTAAAGACTTTGATAAGTAGGGCTACCTTCCAGAACTCCAAGATACCTTGCCAGTGTTATGGATTTGGAAATTTAAAGGCCACCATTCTTGTAGCCCGTCTTTGGACCCGTTCAATTTTGTCAATATCTTTTTGTAGGTGACGTCTCCAGAACTGAACACAGTATTCCAAATGTGGTCTCACCAGCATTCTATATAGCGGGATCATAATCTCCCTCTTCCTGCTTGTTATACCTCTAGCTATGCAGCCAAGCATCCTACTTGCTTTCCCTACTGCCTGACTGCACTGTTCACCCATTTTGAGACTGTCAGAAATCACTACCCCTAAATCCTTTTCTTTTGTAGTATTTGCTAACACAGAACTGCCAATACAATACTCAGATTGAGGATTCCTTTTCCCCAAGTGCATTATTTTACATTTGGAAACATTAAACATTAAACTGGAAACATTAAACATTTTGCTTCTCACCTATGAGCTGAAGACGTTTCTTGGATGAGAAGCAAAATGTCTTCAAAGAAAACCCAGAAAGTCCAGTTGCCTCTTGAAAAAGCACCTTTGAGAAAGATATACAATTGTTTTGGTATTTTATCTCATGGAAAAAGAGGGTAATCTACCTCTATGATGGAATGATGTGGATTCTCACAAGAAAGGGTGTATGTCCAGAGGAGTAAGAGCCAACTTAATCCAAATGTTACACATGACAGAGAATGAAGACAGCACTTTCCTAACAGTTTTCAGAGGGTTCATTCAGTTAATTAATTTCTATGGTCGCCCATCTCAGATACTGACTCTATTGTATATTATAGATCCAGACAGTACAGTCTGACAAGGTTTTGTTTATAGATGTAAAAACTCATATCAGGACTCATGTTGGAAGAACCACCACATGTCATTCTTGGATTAGGGCCTAACAACTTCTATGTTAAAGAAATAAGAAACCTAGAATCACCACATAAACATTTAGGCCTTCAGATTCTATCTTTGATTATGTTTTTTTTTTAAAGATCTTTCTAATATCATAATTTCAAGGGTCAGATTTCAAGGAATTTTTTGGGCTGACAAATCCCATTTCATTCAATTGCCTAGAATCATAAGCAATTTGCAAATTAAAAAAGTTAAAAATGATATTTTATCTCTGGACATTTACGTTTACTTTGTAAAGGCGTTCCCTTAAAGTCTAATGATCTCAAATTGGCCCTCATTATGGTCATTAATATTTAGTTTATTTTTTAAAAATGGTTATCCAGAAGCTCTTTACTGTATATAGCACTTGGAAAAAAAGATATAGTTTTGTTGTAATGTGTAAGTGAAGAAGTAACATTTTTTATTGGCATTGGCACAAGTTTCATTTAAGCGGTTGTACTGCTGAAGGCAAAGGTTGAACTGGAACATATTGTAGAAATATTGGAACTTTGTCTTTGAACGTCATTGTGCAATAACTTGGAAGATATTTTCTCCAGTAAAACACTCAGTTAGCAATTGGCTTTTGACCTGAAGGTTTGTATTCCGTCACAAAGTTGAACAATTGCAATTTAAGTGACTTAGTATTGTTTTAAACTCATCTATATTTCTGTAAAATTTTGCTGCTTTCCTAATCCTGAATATGTCTCACCTAAAAAAGACATTGAAACTCTGGAGAAGGTGCAGAAGAGAGCATCCAGACAACGAAGCAGTGGAAGTGATGTGCCGGTGCCTGGAGGCTGTTGGGGCCTGGATAGGTGTCAACAAACTCAAACTCAACCCAGACAAGACGGAGTGGCTGTGGGTTTTGCCTCCCAAGGACAATTCTATCTGTCTGTCCATTACCCTGGGGGGGGAATTATTGACCCACTCAGAGAGGGTCCGCAACTTGGGCGTCCTCCTCAATCCACAGCTCACATTAGAGAAACACCTTTCAGCTGTGGCTAGGGGGGCTTTTGCCCAGGTTCGCCTGGTGCACCAGTTGCGGCCCTATTTGGACCGGGAGTCATTGCTCACAGTCACTCATGCCCTCATCACCTCGAGGCTCGACTACTGTAATGCTCTCTACATGGGGCTACCTTTGAAAAGTGTTCGGAAACTTCAGATTGTGCAGAATGCAGCTGCGAGAGCAATTATGGGCTTCTCTAAGTATGCCCATATTACTCCAATACTCCGCAGTCTGCATTGGTTGCCGATCAGTTTCTGATCACAATTCAAAGTGTTGGTTATGACCTATAAAGCCCTTCATGGCACCAGACCAGAATATCTTCGGGACCGCCTCCTGCCACACGAATCCCAGCGACCGGTTAGGTCCCACAGAGTCGGCCTTCTTCGGGTCCCGTCGACTAAACAATGTCATCTGGCAGAACCCAGTGGAAGAGCCTTCTCTGTGGGGGCCCCAACCCTCTGGAACCAGCTCCCCCCTGAGATTAGGATTGCCCCCACCCTCCCTGCCTTTCGTAAACTCCTTAAGACCCACCTCTGCCATCAGGCATGGGGGAACTAAAACACCTCCCCCTTGCCCATGTTGTTTTGTTGATTGATTGACTGTGTGCCTGTTTTTTTATGTATATTGGGATTGTTTTATGAAATTACTAATTTTAAATTGTAATTAGATTGGTGGGCATTAGATTTTTATTATGTACTGTTTTTTATTATTGTTGTGAGCCGCCCCGAGTTTGCGGAGAGGGGCGGCATATAAATCCAATAAATCTAATCTAATCTAATCTAACCAAAATGATCAGGGGTCTAGAAACCAAGACTTACGAAGAGAGACAGCGGGAACTGGGCATGGATAGTCTAGAGAAAAGGAGGGCCAGAGTGGACATGATAGCAGTCTACAGGTATACGAGGGGTTGCCACAGAGAGGATGGGATCACTTTATTCTCCAGGGCACCGGAGGGCCGGACGAGGAACAATGGCTGGAAGCTGACCAAGGAGAGATTCAACCTGGAAATAAGGAAGAACTTCCTGATGGTCAGAACGATCAATCAGTGGAACAAACTACCAGCGGACATTGTGAACTCCAATACTCTGGACATTTTTAAGAGGAAATTGGACTGCCATTTGGCTAGGATGCTATAGGGTTCCTGCTTAGGCAGGGAGTTGGACTTGATGACCCGCATGGTCCCTTCCAACTCTAACAATAAATAAATGAATGAATGAATGAATGAACAAACAAATAAATAAAACCCATAATTCAGTGATTCCACCAATGGGTGGGAAGGCTGTCAAAAAGTCATGATGGTCAGGCAAGCAAAATCCTGTTCTTTTTTAACAGGTGTTGGGTATGTACCTAATATAAGGGGTAGAACCTGAACCATGCAAACAGAGCTGCCATTTTTATTTCTTCATCCATGGATGCTTCTGCTTTGGGTTACTGATGAACTCCAGAGGCAGTAGGAAAATTTGTTTATCCTTTTTATGTATGCATAAAATTTCCTTTGCCATGTTAGAATCTAATGGACAGTAATAGTCCATTAAATTGAGGGTTTATTGTAATTTGATTGCAGAGTTAGATAGAATATCTTTTTCAGAGCTGTGATTAAATCAAACAAACAAAAATCAATGTCGGCTTAATTTTATTTTCAATAATCAATGTTTAGCTGAGTCTTTGATTATCAAGACTCTGACAAGAACCAAATCAAGAGATAGGCACGGAAGCATACAATGGCTGGGTTCTCACATTGCCATTGGTTTGGTTTTTGTTTTATAAATTGTGGTTTCTGACTTAGCGTTATATACAAACAAGAACAGTATGGATTCCTAAGCAAACAAAGATTTAAATAAACTATGTTTGGATACAACTTGTGCACCTATCTTAGTGAGAAGATATAATTTAAGAGCAGAGCAGATATGATGTTTGTTTTAATTTGGGGATTTCTAATTATATTCATTTTAATGTATAAGGAAATGACTTGGTATTTTTGTGTCTCCCCTACCAAGTGTATAACATGGGGGGGAGCAATCCAAACTCCAAGAACTTAAAGGAGAAAAATAACTATTTATGATGGAGAAAGCGACTTTACAGACTGAAAGGAGACTCACATATTAGAGTCTGTCTCCAACTGGGAGGCTGAATCATGAATCTCCAGCAAAACCAACTGCAAATAGTTTTTGCATGTTGATGCCAACTTCAACCATGAGCCGTAATGTCTACCATCACCTCATTCTTGGCGCAGAGTCTGTGTCAGCAGTAGCTGCTTTCCACTGACATAAGCATTATCCAGAATTAAATGATTGCTGGGACTAGTCTTGATGAGATGGAGAAAAGTGTGGAGAACTTCTCTGAAAAGGTTATTTCCAGAGGCCTTTGCATGATCCTTTTAACTTGTACAGTAGTTTTTTTAACTTAAGGATGTGATATCTGTGTTGCAAAGGGGTGGATGATGATAGAACAGTGATTAAAAACTGATAAAACTCTGCTGCCTTCTGGCAGTTATCTCTATTTCTACAGCCCAGGAAGGACGGGGTTAATTTTTTTAAAAAAATCAAATAAGCACACATTTAAGGCACCAAGGACAGGGAGGCATCAGAGGTTTTGTTTTCAACTGGTTGAACTTTTTTGTCCATATCTACTGTGGTTGACATTAATCTGAATTGTTTTTGTTTTTAATTTTTTGGCATGGTGAATGACTAAAGTTTAAAAGATTGATTTGCAGGTGTCAGATATCATACTTGTTTCCATCTCATGGAATAAAGGTAGCACCAATCCTGGGCTGTCTTTAGGATATTAGCTAACCTTTATCCAGCCCTGAGCTCAGATATGACAGACCTGGCTATTCTTGAGATTGAATCTTAACTATCAGGAAAAAGAGTTTATTACATACATTTGCTGAATACTAGAGACACCAGCTTTGATAGCTTTGTATATATCCGTGAGCGTTTCTGTGTGCGTACACACACACACATTTTCCTTGCATATGTATGTAATTAAATTCAAGTGTTTCTGATGTTTTTAATTTACAAAAATGTAAAAGAGCTTATATTGCATTACATATGTGTTAAAAGTGATACTTTTTTTCTCAAAGCTAATTATCCAATTTGCAGAGCAAACACAAAATGGTAATATAAGCTCACTGGGAACACAGATCAAGCTAAACTGACAATGTTACCCCTGGATTTCCTTGAGAAAGTATTAAAAGAACTACACAGCCCCTTGGGCATCCATCAACAAATGCAAATTGAAATGTGGTTTGCAGAGGCAAAAGAAAATATTGGCAGCAAAATATAGAGAAGGGTCAGTTCATTGTATGTCTGCGTCAGTGGTGGGTTGCTCAAGGTTTGGTACAATTCTTAGAATTGGTAGCACTAGTGGCAGGAGGCTCCACCCAGCCATCTAGAATATTTCTGTGCATGCACGGATGCTTATGCATATGTGCAGAAGCATTTCACATGACTGCAAGCGGGCGCACAAAGTGATAGTAAAGGGGTTTATGTGAATGGAAAAGTTCTACCATAATATCAGAAGAGATGAGTATTCTTTGGAAAAGGCACTCCACAAAGGCAGCGCACCATAAAAGATGTGTTCCTCTTTTAACCGCTCACCTGGCCCCATTTGGTGAGATTCCAGAAAACACTTTGATATAAGTGATGATGTTCATACATCATGTTTGAAGAGGACCTTGACATCTAATGGGTTGTGGGCTGTCCATGATGATTCCACAGCAGAGGTGGGTTCCTCCCAGTTCAGACCAGTTCTATAGAACTGGTAGTAACTTGGTGACCTGGGTCACTGGATCCAGGCCTGCCTCCCACACACACAGAGTCTCTTGGTGGTGCCTATGGCGCTGCCGAACGCCATCACTCTACTAAACAAATAATTCCCTCAACACTGTCAGACTTTCTACTAAATCTGCACTTCTATTCTACTAGTTTTCCTCATCATTCCTATCACCCATTTCCTCCCATGTTGACTGTATGACTGTAACTTGTTGCGTATATCCTAAGATTTTTATTAATATTGCTTCTTCATTGCTTATTTGACCCCTATGACAATCATTAAGTGTTGTACCACATGATTCTTGACAAATGTATATTTTATTTTATGTACGTTGAGAGCATATGCACCAAGACAAATTCCTTGTGTGTCCAATCACACTTGGCCAATAAAATTCTATTCTATTCTATTCTATCTTGCAGTCCATCAAGGAGCGAACCAGCAGCGAGGTAAGCCAGAAGCCACCTTTGGTCCACAGGAGACAGGCAAGTCCTATATGGGCATGAAATGTTCTGCCACATGTTGAGCAGATATGTGTGGGCACCATTGTTGCAGCATTCGCAGCTCTGGCTTTGTGGAGTGCTTGCTTCTCTTGTGCTTTGTTCTTCTGTCCTCAGATGTCTGGCAGCCTTGGTGGATCAATATGTGCCATGTTGATCGATCTTGTGACAGGGTTTCCCAGGTGTCAATATCCAGGGACTTAAAGGAGGCTTTCAATGTGTCTTTCTATCACTTTCTTTGTCCCCTGTGTGATTGCTTTCCTTGCGACAGCTCACCATAGAGGAGCTGTTTGGGAATGTGATGGTCTGACATCCTTGCAACATGGCCTACCCAGCACACATGGGCTTTTATCATCAGGGTGTGAACTGATAGAAGGCCTGCTCTGGAGAGGAATTCTGTGCCTGGCACATTGTCTCAACATATATAGAACAAGGTCAGAAGCACCAGCCTGAAGATGACAAGTGGGACCTCGTCAAAACGTCGCCAGAAATTTCTAAATCCTACACGGGAATTGTTAGTTGGATGTAATATAAAAGCATGAATTGTTAGTTGGATGTAATATAAATATTTGCAGAAAGAAGGTGATTGATTATCATATTGTTCCCCAGTGCTGGGTCAGCAGGCTATTTCTAATGATAGCAGGAAAAGTTGGAAATAAATGATCCCAAAATTGTTTTTTTTTTCAAATACAACTGGACTTTCTTTTCTTGTTTTGTTTTCTTCAAAAGCCTTTCATTTCTCATCCAAGAACTGAAGAAGCTTCTTGGATGAGAAGTGAAACATTTTCAAAGAAAAAACAAGTATGTCCATTTGTTTTGGGTTTTTTTTTTTTTTAAAAAGCACCTTTGGGACATGGAACCATGACTGATTCAACCATGACTGAAAATCTATGTAGATGGTAGTAGTTGTTCCATTTTGCTAAATAAGAATCAGAAACAATGCTATGGGAATTGCATGGGGAGAAACCTGAAAGAAGAGTGGACAAGGAGCCCTGGGCACAGTACATTTAGTTCACTTATATTTTTGATTTCCATACAGAAAATATAAATACAAGGGCTTTGGGTCTTGGTTGATTTTTGTCCTCTCTACAGTTCCAGCAAATTTAACAAAATGTTTCTGATAAAGCACAAGAGTGGCAAACTGGATTGTGCTAATATGGTCGAAAAAGGGACTAGAGCTGACTGGGAAGTAAATAAAAGTGGTGGAAGAGATGTTGCTTGCTGGAAATGTGGATGAGATGGTCTAAGAAAGAGAATGATCCAATTTTAGTGTGCATACTCATCTTGGAGAGAAATCTCATTTATATGTGCAATAATGTTTTAGAAAAAAGCTGTTAAGAGTTTTCAAGGACAATGCAGTGAATTAAGAGTACATCTAAAAAAGAAGAAGTAAATTAAGCACATTCTGGTAAGTTTTGGAATAATTCCAGGTAGTATTTAAAACTAAAATAGTTTCCTGATATGTCCAGAGGAGAGAGCATAGCTAAGGGAAAATGTATGGTCTTCCCTGCAGCGTCAATAGGAGTGTTTAACAAAGAGCCCATCAAATGGATGCTTTATAAGTCAGACCATCATAAAAGTGATGAAAATTACAGTAAAAATTGATGAAGTGACAAAGGGGAAGATTTATACCAAATTCTTTATAGCCTTAAATAATTGATGACTGCCAACAAACTGATCAAATGCAGTTAGTAGGCATGCCAAATGTCTTCCCTTTCAGCCATCCTTAAACAGGCAATTTCCAGACATGCTAGATTACAATTCCTATTGTTACTAGTCATCATTGGGCATTGGCTCGGAATAATGCAAATATAAACAACTGAACAATTTCAGTACACAACTGAAATGTACCAGGTTTCGGAAGCATACTGGACTCCAGCCTACCCTATTCCCACTGATATATCCTACATCAATGATGGTGAACCTATGGCACGGGTGCCACAGGTGGCACCCGGAGCCATATCTGCTGGCACGTGAGCTGTTGCCCTAACTCAACTCCAACATTTATTTTTTATTTATTTATTTATTTTGTCCAATACACAATGAGGGTTTTAGTGGGTATATATCTATATACACATAGTAAAATACATGAAGAAGGTTACAGAGGAGATACTCATAGTAAAATATATCTAAGAAAGAATATAAAAGAAGATATAGTAATAGAACATATCAATGAAAGAATGGAAGAAGAGATATAGGAATAGAAGAAAGGTATAGGAGATATAGGAGAGCAATAGGACAGGGGACGGAAGGCACTCTAGTGCACTTGTACTCGCCCCTTACTGACCTCTTAGGAATCTGGATAGGTCAACCATAGATAATCTAAGGGTAAAGTGTTGGGGGGTTGTGGATGACACGATGGAGTCCGGTAATGAGTTCCATGCTTCGACAACTCAGTTACTGAAGTCATATTTTTTACAGTCAAGTTTGGAGCGGTTAATATTAAGTTTAAATCTGTTGTGTGCTCTTGTGTTGTTGTGGTTGAAGCAGGACATTGCAGCATATGATCTTGTGGGCAATACTTAGATCTTGTTTAAGGCATCTTAGTTCTAAGCTTTCTAGGACCAGGATTGAAAGTCTAGTCTCGTAGGGTATTCTGTTTCAAGTGGACATGCATGTGTGTGCTGGTCAACTATTTTTGGCTCATACAGAGGCTCTAGGAGGGCCTTTTTGGCTTCCAGAGAGCCTCTGGGGGGATGGGGAAGGGTGTTTTTACCCTCCCCTAGCTCCAGAGAAGCCTTTGGAGCCTGGGGAGGGCGAAACACGAGCCTACTGGACCCTGTTGGGAAACAGGCTGTTCTCAGCCTCCAGAGGGCTTCCAGGGGGGCAAGGGAAGCTGTTTTCACCCTCCCCAGGCATTGAATTATGGGTATGGGCCCTCGTGCATGCACAATAGTGCACGCCCACGCTCTTTCACCACCCAAGGAAGAAAAGGTTCATCATTGCTGCCCTATATGTTGATAAACATTTTGGCAGATCAACAAAATGGTGAGGGGAAAAGCATTAAACTGAAAAAACCCAAACAAATCCAAAACAGTAGTCTGTAGACAAAAGCAACATTTCTGGCATCATCACCAATTCCATCATTTTAGAAGTGAAAATAAGCCCTAGCTTGATTTTTGCATTTGCCCTATCCTCAAAATAAGCCCTACTTAAGACCAGCAGTGGCACTGTGCATGGCACAAGACACCAGTATCAAACCCATGTTTCCCTGCATATAAGACCTGATCTTATTTTTGGAGAATATTTTACCTGCTTATCTTAGGACCACCACAGCAAGGCCTCCCATGCCATGATACCTATCAGGTGCTGCATGAATTATTTTTTGGCTGCTTGCAGCCACTTAAGCCCAGGAGCCACATGGCACATTGAGCTTGCAGCAAAAGGCTACATGGCTTATTGCACTGGTGCTGCACCTATGACAGGAGGCCGCATGGCATGTTGCACTATTTCATGTGCAAGTGGCAGCATTGGTTGATGGGCCATGCAGCCTCCTGCCATGAATGGCAGCACTGATGTGATGTGCCATGTAGCCTTCTGCTGTGAGCAGTGATACTGGTGTCTTGTGCCATGCACAGTGCCACTGCTGGTCTTAAGTAGGGCTTATTTTGAGGATAGGGCAAATGTAAAAATCAAGCTAGGGCTTATTTTCAAGATAGGTCATATTTTCGGGAAAACATGGCACATGTCCAAACACGGCAATAACCAATAAATTCATGACAAGTGAATGATAGCTCCAAAAACCCAATTTCACACTCTAGACCTTGTCAGAGCAACCTCAACAGTAGAGCCAACATTATCCTTCACTGCTAAATATATTCAAACATATTTATAGTCACACTGTCTAGGAACCACTTCTGCACTTCACAATCATTGTTTTGGAGCAGAACTCAGGAAATAAATAAAGAAAAGCTCACACATCACAACAGTGATAGGCAGATTGCCCACAAAGGCAGACATACTTTTTCTGGCATAAAAATGTCAAGGGAAAAAAAGGAAAAGATGTTACATGTAGGTGGTTTAAAGCCACTCTACTTTCCCGGAATTGCGGGTAAGAGGGATTAAGGGTTAAGACAGAGAGTTTGGGGGTTGTTCCAAAAAGTCCTTTTCTTCTCCTAAACTCTTTTAAGGTGTGTGCAGAGCAACCCTTGAGCTATTAAGGACATGCACATAGAAACCGGATATTGCAGTAGATATGAGTAATTATCCAGTCACACATAAAGATACGTTAAATTGCATATAGTGTTTACCTTTTAGAAATAGCACAGTCCAAATAAACAGTCCAGGTCATACACATTCAAATCAGTCAACCTCTAGAAGTACAATAATCTTATAAATTTGTCTTTGTCATTCAACAAAGGTATTACAGCTTACAAACTGTTCTGTCTGGGTCACTCCGGAAGCTATGACCAACCCAAAAAGATAAGCCAGACACACCGGTTGAATCCAAACACAATTTTATAATGGTAGAGAGAAAAGAAGCCAACAGAAAATGTCCTTACAAGTCAGGAAAACAGTAGAACTCCAAATAGATACACGAAGGCAATTGTTCATACATAAACACAGGATCCTCAATGCCAAATGAGGCTGTTGCTAACAGACACCAACTTCCCATAGGTCTTCAAGACTGCTGGGCCACGAGCCAGAAACAAAAACGTTGAGAGAAAATGCAGATAACAGCAACTCCACTTTGATAACACTCCACGCTGCCGAAAGGGTTTGCCTGCCTTATAAACTCTTCCCTGCTAATGAGGACCACACCCAACCGCCTGGTGTTCCTCATGATAGCTGATAGATAAATTAGTGAAGATTGGACTTAATCCCTGGATAGTTCAATGGATTTGCAGCTGGCTGAAGCATAGACACCAGAGGGTTGTTGTCAATGGCGAGTATTCTGAGCAGAGTCAGGTTACAAGCGGTGTGCCACAAGGGTCTGTTCTGGGTCCTATTCTTTTTAATATGTTTGTGAGTGACATAGGGGAAGGTCTGGTAGGGAAGGTTTGCCTATTTGCCGATGACTCTAAAGTGTGCAATAGGGTTGATATTCCTGGAGGCGTCGGCAATATGGTAAATGATTTAGCTTTACTAGATAAATGGTCAAAGCAATGGAAACTGCAGTTTAATGTTTCCAAATGTAAAATAATGCACTTGGGAAAAAGGAATCCTCAATCTGACTATTGTATTGGCAGTTCTGTGTTAGCAAATACTTCAAAAGAAAAGGATTTAGGCGTAGTGATTTCTGACAGTCTCAAAATGGGTGAACAGTGCAGTCAGGCAGTAGGGAAAGCAAGTAGGATGCTTGGCTGCATAGCTAGAGGTATAACAAGCAGGAAGAGGGAGATTATGATCCCGCTATATAGAATGCTGGTGAGACCACATTTGGAATACTGTGTTCAGTTCTGGAGACCTCACCTACAAAAAGATATTGACAAAATTGAACGGGTCCAAAGACGGGCTACAAGAATGGTGGAAGGTCTTAAGTATAAAACGTATCAGGAAAGACTTAATGAACTCAATCTGTATAGTCTGGAGGACAGAAGGAAAAGGGGGGACATGATCGAAACATTTAAATATATTAAAGGGTTAAATAAGGTCCAGGAGGGAAGTGTTTTTAATAGGAAAGTGAACACAAGAACAAGGGGACACAATCTGAGGTTAGTTGGGGGAAAGATCAAAAGCAACATGAGAAAATATTATTTTACTGAAAGAGTAGTAGATCCTTGGAACAAACTTCCAGCAGACGTGGTAGATAAATCCACAGTAACTGAATTTAAACATGCCTGGGATAAACATATATCCATCCTAAGATAAAATACAGAAAATAGTATAAGGGCAGACTAGATGGACCATGGGGTCTTTTTCTGCCGTCAGACTTCTATGTTTCTATGTTTCTATGTTTCTATGTTTTCTATGTTTCAACGCTGATAATACCTATTCAGTTGATTCCTCCTTTGATCTATGCGTCTCTGTCGCATACTAATGATAGCTTGTATGTCATCATCCAGGGACTCCAGAGAATCAAAGCTACTGGCTGGAGAGAGCCCTTCCCCAGGGCTCCCAGGCCTTTCATCAGCATCACTTTCATTGTCTAACTGCCAAGAACTCTCCTCTCCGCTCTCAGCCTCCCCCGGGCATGGAGCCAGCAGAGACGCAGCTGGTCTTTGATCTGACTCAGGCTGAACCACAACACAAACACATTAGAATATCAGAGAGAATAACAGAGCATAAATACAGAGATCACTTTCAAGCCAAAATGTAAATAAAAAATGAAACAACAGAGAGAATAAGCCATGATTTCTAGCTCCCTCTTATGACCACTTGCAATACTACAGCCAATGAGAACATAGCATACATTTTAAAGCTATATTATGTCAATCCATAAAACCATACATTGTTGGCTTGTTTGTATTACCAATCCAACCGTTTGGACAGAGTACTAACAAACATGATTGGGACTGTCTTGACAATTTTCAAATTGATTTGGAGATCAGAATATTTCAAGCACAAATTTGTAGGACTCCAGATCGTCTCCACCCAATCAGTATTTGCTCCTTATAAGCATCTACTGAGTACAGAGAACTCTCGGCCAGTCAATGCTGATTGACTGGCCAGGAACTGAATGCCTCATTTTTCACCTTTTCATAAAAAATAAAAAGAGAAAAAAATGTTGCCTTTTCCCCATGGCAAACCTTAGCCTTCAAAGCTCCTAATATTAGTGTGACGAGAATTCTGCAGTTCAGCTCCTTTATCTAATCAGAACAGCACATTCTTAGGAACTGAGATATGGTTTGAACTGAGACTTACTCTAGTGACAGCACATCCTACCCCTTAATGTGTAAGGCAGTTTATATATCGCTCTTCCCAAATCAGAATCTCCTGCCTTTTAACGGTTTCAGGGGTGGAAGCAGATGCATCTGAAGAGGGCTCCATTTGTATTCCTTGCATGCTGAAGCATCTCTTCCCAACAGAGTCTCAAGAATTGCATAGCTTTATTAGGTATTTTTCAAATGTACTATAGATGGCACCTCCCTCCAGCAAGATTAGCACAAATGTACACAGGGATAAATCCATAATGTTGGAGATGCAAGGAACACATGGGGACTTATTACCACATCTGGTGGACTTGCCCAAAACTAAAGAAGTTTTGGAATAAAATACAACATTAGCTAACAGATATACGTCAAGTTAAAATAAATAGAAGACCGGAAGCATTCCTTTTAGGAATAATAGATTAAAAAATAGATAAAAATAAGTATTACTTAATGATTCATATACTGACTGCAACTAGGATGGCGGTAGCCCAATGCTGGAAACAACCCAACCCACTGGAAGACTCACTAATTTTTTAAACCCAACCCACTGGAAGACTCACTAATTTTTTTAAAAAAATTAGACTGTGCAGAATCTGATGCTTTAACACTTAAATTAAAAAATAAAGAAGACTCTGATTACTATAAAACATGGAATTTATTTTATGATTGGTTTAAGAGGAGAAATAAAAATTCAAATTAAAATATGATAATAACAATATGTTAGGACATGTGTTTTATGGACGAAAAGATTAGATATGATATATATATATAATTGTTTTGCGAAGACCAATTTTCATGAAGTTAAATTAATCAATAAAGAGTGTACCGAAGGCAGCTAAGAGAATAATAACAACAAATAAGACATTGATAACCAAAAGGAATTATAGTGAATACCAATTGATTAATTCACCAGAAAATAATTTGATATTAGAAAGGATTGTATTTTTCCTCCTCGCATGAGAGTATTAATGAGATATGATTTGTTATTTGTTAATCGTTGTTATTGATGTAATTGTCTATTGCATATTTTTGTACTTATTTTTGCTTTGTTGTAGTGGTTGTTGTTGTTGTTTGTTTCGGTTTGTAACTTTTTGGTTATTTCTCTTTTAAAAAACAATTCAATAAAAATTTATTATTAAGCTTTATTAGGTATTTTTCAGGCTTCAATTAGAATGCCTATCATCAAAAAAGTAAAGGTGTAAATCAAGGTGCTAACATATAGAATTTAAAAAGAATGGGGTGAAGAGAGAAAAAGACAGAAAGTTCTGATGAACATATGTGTAAACAATAGTAATACATTTCAGGATTAAGTGGAGACAGGCCTCATCAGTAATTAAGCTGTATTAGAAAACTGTCTAGAACATAAACAAAGACAATCCTGGATGCATAAAAGAATGAATGGTTTCTAATACTCAGATAACATCGACAATAGAAATCTTATGTCTATACCCTACTGTGAGATTGTAACAGGTTCTGTTCAAAGTAGTTTTTCAATCTTCCAAGGCTAATGTCCATGTTGATTTCCTTACTGGAGTTATTGAGCATTGCTTCTGACGGCAATTTTTGCTTCTCCAGTACCTGCTGAGCTAATTTACAAAACTGTTCACCATAGATATGGATCTTTGTTTTTAAAAGAAAAAAGGGGGGGAAACCATCAGGATGTTTTGCACTGCACAATGTGAAAAGTAGAGTATTTGTAGTTGGACTTGAAGAGTGACGTTGTGATATATCTGTCACCTTTTTTGCTAAAAGACACCTATTGTATGCTGAATGGGAAGAGATTGAAATCAAGATCAAAATCAAAGGCATCCAATTTTATCTATGACTAAATGTTCATTCATCAGAATGGGTCAGGAGTTGTCATTCTTTTAACTAATGAAATTTCAATTTAATGGACAAAACTTCAATTTCTCAATGTAACACTCAGGATCTACTAAATAGGAATCAAGTTGCTTCCAAACGTTTCTTGCTTCCAAAGTCCATTAAACCAGTGTCTGATAAACTGAGGTTTCACTGTACCAGGAGTGGATTCTAACTGCCTGCCAGCCTGCCAGCCTGCCAGCCTGCCAGCCTGCCTGCCTGCCTGCCTGCCTGCCTGCCTGCCTACCTACCTACCTACCTACCTATCTATCTATCTATCTATCTATCTATCTACCTATCTATCTGCCATATTTAACAACTATTGTCCTGTCTCCAACCTTCCCTTTAAGGGGGAGGTTGTTGAGAAGGGTTTTTTGCTTCAGCTCCAGTGGTCCTTGGAAGAAGCCGATTATCTAGGCCCTTGGCAGTCAGGATGCAGGCCGAGCTACAGCATGGAGACTGCTTTGGTCACGCTGATGGATGATCTCTAGCAGACCCAGGACAGGGGTTTATCCTCTGTCCTGGTGCTTCTTGACCTCTCAGCAGCTTTCGATACCATCGATCATGGTATCCTTCTGTGCTGACTGGTGAGGCTGAGAGTGGGGGGCACCATTCTACGATGTTTCTCCTCCTACCTCTCTGGTCGGTCACAGTCGATGTGGGTTCCTCGGGAGTCGTTCCTCTCCCCCCTGCTGTTTAATATCTACATGAAACCACTGGGCGAGGTCATCCAAGGGCACGGGGTGAGTTACCACCACTGATGATACCCAGCTGTACATCTCCACTCCATGACCACTCAGTGAAGCAATGGAAGTGATGTGCTGGTGTCTGGAGGCTGTCAGAGTCTGGATGGGTGCCAACAGGCTCAAGCTCAATTCAGACAAGATGGAGTGGCTGTGGGTACTGCCTCCCAAGGACACATCCATCTGTCCGTCCATTACCCTGGGGGATTATTGACCCCCTCAGAGAGGGTCTCCAACTTGGGCATCCTCATGATCCACAGCTGACTTTAGAACACCAGCACCTTGAATTTAAGTGACTATTAATGAGCTGTCACAACAGCGGCGTTAGCATAACAGTGGAACAGTTTGTCTCCAGAAGTTGTGAATGCTCCAACACAGGAAGTTTTTAAGAAGAGATTGGACAATCATTTTCCTGAAATGGTATAGGGTTTCCTGCCTGAGCAGAGGGTTATGCTACAAGATGTTCCAACTTTTCTATTCTATTCTATTCTATTCCATTCCATTCCATGATTTACTCTGAAAACATGTAACTCTGCAATTACTTATAGGGAAAAATCCATTGCTGTCAAAGGTATTAATAGGAACATGTCCCCTAATTCTAGTAAGTGGAGACATAGAAGGTTGTTTTATGACCAACCTATCTATTACAAACACTGGTTCTGCCATAGACTGTACAGATACCTCTTTAAAGAGTAAGTACCTTTTAAATGTTACATTGTTTTCTAAGTCATAACTGCAGAAGTGATAATATGTCAATAGAATGATTTTGGCTTTTTGGCCATGAATTATAACCAGGTGCTGGTTTTGTTTGTTTTGTTTTGTGGGGAATGTTTGAAAAGTTTCTTCTGGAAGAAATTAAAGCTGTTGAGCCCTCTGAGCTGGAAAGCAGCTCTGGATATGTGACAAATTTTGGATGGCAAAGCTAAGAAACTAAAAAAAAAACTTAAAAAGTTGGCACTTTTCAAATTCTCATGGAAAGAAATGGTCAAAAGGGAGAGTAATACAGGGAGGATAAAATAAGAAAGAGAAGTGGCGAGGAATGAAATAAAATGTAATAAATTTGGTACATAGCTACTCCCAATAGAAAATTTAAAAAATATTTTAAAGTGAAACATTTCTGTCTCAAAATGTTCCAGTCTTGAAATTTCTACTTCAGAAATTCCAACATTTTAGAGAGGTTTTGAGAGTTTTGTTTGGAGCATTAAAAAGAAGCTTCAAGAAGTGTCTTTATAGATGTACTTCTTTTATTTATAACCCACTTTTCTCCAAGCTTTTACCTGAACAAGCAGTCCACCAGCCAGGGCCACCATCAGGAATTTTGGGGCCCCATACAGCCTAATTGTCTGCCCCCCCCCCGCCATTTTAAAACTATTTTAAGTCACCAAGCCACTCCATCCCCCGGGGATCATTTCCCGCTTCACGCCAAGCGAGGCGGTCCCATAGGCCAGTGTTTCCCAACCTTGGCAACTTGAAGATATCTGGACTTCAACTCCCAGAATTCCCCAGCCAGCAAACGCGAGGAGCTGGAAAGGACGAGGGGAGAGAAAAAGCAGGGTACCAGCACTCAGGCGGGTGTCTTGAGGGGGCACTCCCATCTGGAAGGAAGGGAAGAAAGGCGAGGGCGAGCTATGAAGGAAGGAGGGAGGGAGGGAGGAAGGGAGGAATGGTAAAAGGGGCGATCAAGAGATGAATGGGTGAATGAATGGACGGAGGGTGGGAAGGAAGGAAGGAAAGAGGGAAGGGACAGGAACAGAGGAAGGGTGCAAAGAAAGCAAGGAAAGGTGCGAAAGGGGAGAGTAAGAGAAGAAGGAGTGAAAGAAGGGAATGAGGGAGGAAAGAAGGGAGGAAGGAAAAGGAAAGCAAGAAATGGAGGGAGGGAGGAAAGGAAGGAAGGAAGGAAAGAAAGAAAGAAAGAAAGAAAGGGGGAAGGGACAGGAACAGAGGAAGGAAGCAAGGAAACTTATGAAAGGGGAGAGGAAGAGAGGAAGGACTGAAGGAAGGGAGGGAGGGAAGAAGGTAGGAAGGAGAAAGAAAAGAAGAAATAGAGGAAGGGAAGGTAAAAGAGAGAAAGAAAAAGAGCAAGAAAGAAAGCAAGAAAGAGAGAAAGAAAGAAAGAGAATGAAAGAGAAATAAAAATAGAGAGGGGGAATGAAAGAAATGGAAGGAGGGAAGGAAGGAGAGAAAGAAAGAGAAAGAAAAAAGAATGAAAGAGCAAGAGAGCAAGAGAGAAAGAGAGAAAGAGAAAGAAAGAGAGAGAGAGAAAGAAAGAAAGAAAGAAAGAAAGGCAACTTCAAAGAAAGGCTCACTGAGCATCTCTCACTCTCTCTCTCTTTCTATCCCTCTTCCTTTCTCTCTCTTCCTTTCTATCTCTCCTCTTCCTTTATCTCCTCTCTCTCTCCCTCTCTTTCTCTCTTGCTATCTCTCCCCCCTCTCTCCCCCTCTCTTTCTCTCTCTCTCTCTCCCTCTCTTGCTATCTCTTTCTCTCTCTTTCTCCCCCCTATCTCCCTCTCTCTTTCTCCCTCTCCCTCTCTTTCTCTCTCTCTCTCCCCTCTCTCCCCCCTCTCTTTCTCTCTCTCCCTCTCTTGCTATCTTTCTCTCCTCCCTCTCTCCCTCTCTCTTTCTCCCTCTCCCTCCCTTTCTCTCTCTCTCCCCCCTCTCTCTTTCTCTCTCTCCCTCTCTTGCTATCTCTTTCTCTCCCCCTCTCTCCCTCTCTCTTTCTCTCTCTCCCTCTCTTGCTATCTCTTTCTCTCTCTTTCTCCCCCCTCTCTCCCTCTCTCTTTCTCCCTCTCCCTCTCTTTCTCTCTCTCTCCCCCCTCTCTCCCTCTCTCTTTCTCTCTCTCCCTCTCTTGCTATCTCTTTCTCTCCCCCCCTCTCTCCCTCTCTCTTTCTCTCGGCGGCGGCAAGGTCGTCAGCTGTGAGGCGGAGCTCCAGAACAGAGCACTGATGGCGGCAGCTAGACGTGTTGCTAGATGCCGTAAATGCTGTCCAGCCACCGCGGTCAGTGCCTCTGTTCCAGAGTTCCACCTCACAGCTGACCACTCTGCCGCTGCCCCATGGCTACTACCCGCTGCGACTGCTGAGAGAAAGAGAGAGGGAGAGAGGGGGGAGAGTGGGGCTACTACCTGCTGCGGCTGTCGCTGCCGCCGCCATCACCCTCCCACTGCGTGCCGCCCTTCCGCTGCCGCTACCCTCCCACCAGCCCCAAAGCTCACCTGCTGCAGCCCCCAGGGAAGCTCCAGCCGGGCGGGGTGCTGCAGTTGCCGGAAAACTTGGAAGGTGCTAAGAAGGAAGCTGAACTTCCGTTCTCACAACTTTTTGAACAATTAGGGGGCCCGGCCATGCGCAGACTGTACCCTCCCTCTTTTGCCGGCTGCCTGCTGCCTCACTCACCTCAGCAAAGTAAAAGGCCCGGCCTTTTTCTTTGCTGAGGTGACAGTCTGCGCATGTGCAAGGAGATGCTGACTGCGGGCCCCCCCTAATTGTTCAATTTCGCCGGGCCCATCATGGGACTCCCAGTAGTACTGGTCTATCGGCGGCCCTGCCACCAGCTAACATGAGGAATTTATGTAACTCTTTATTTAACCCACCCAGCAAAAACACATTGTAAAGGTTGCTTGTTCGGGTAAAAGGTTGGGAGCAGGTAAAATAACTGACCCAGAGTGACCCAGTAAGTTTCATGGCTCAGGGGAAATTTGAACCTGGATTTCCCACTATTAGTCCAAATACTCTGTTCTGAGTGCAGGAACTGGTGTTGTTGTTGTCATTGTTGTACTTGTGACTTGTGATTGATTGTCCGCCCCACCCAAAACTTTTCTAGACAAGCTAATAAAATAACAGGGACCAGTAATGATTCAGACTGGATAGGGCAATTCGTGATAGGATGGGTTAAATGATGTGTTTGGGGGATATCACTTGAGAAGACACATGGATTGACTAAAAAAGATTACTTACAGCTTGTGTGGGTGGATGGATGGTTTCCAAGAGTATTATGTGTTACTAACACTTCTGAGGTTGTGTAAATATAAAGCCCAGTAATTTAATCTTGCCTTGGTTAGGTTGTTGAACTTTTGTGTGCACGTTGCTCTTGTATTTACTTGTGATATTAGGGTTATGAAGCATTAATACTGCTTTCCTCCTCCCTGCTCATTTACAGAGTAAAAAAAAAAACAGCATACAGGAAAAAAAGAGCAGTACAGAATTGGCTAAAGTTATATATTTGCAATAATAAAAAAGCTCACAGGAATAGAATAGAATAGAACAGAACAAGGTTGGGTAGGGAAGGGTAGGGTAGGATAGGGTAGGGTAGAACAAGAAAGAAAGGAAAAGAAAAAAGGAAAGAAAAGAAAAAAGGAAAGAAAAGAAAAGAATTTTTTATTGGCCAAGTGTGATTGGAAACACAAGGAATTTAACTTTGGTGCATATGCTCTCAGTGTACATAAAAGAAAAGATGCATTGTTTAAGAATCATGAGGTACAAACACTTAATGATTGTATATAGTATTCGATGACAGGAATGTTAAATACAGTAGTCCCTCGCTATACCGCACTTCACCTACTGCGGCTTCACTTCATTGCGGGTTTCTGAGGAAGTCGATCGGCAGATTTAAACAGCCCGCCGAACTCGATCGGCAGGTTTTAAAAAAAAATAAAAAATCTAGAATTGTAAATACTGTATTTAAATACTGTATCTAAAATAAATACTGTGTGGGAAGGGTTTATAAACACTTAAAACAATGAAAACTTACCAAACAATTACAATATAAATACTTAAATAAGTACTATCAGTCGATAAATTCCCCATCGCGGATTTCACCTATCGCGGCCAGGTCTGGAACGTAACACCAGCGATAGGTGAGGGACTACTGTAGTTTACCTATTCTTTGTCCTATAATTGTTTGGTTGATAAATCCAAATAATTAAAAAAGAAAAAAAATGAAAAGACTATAATCAATTTGTGGAAAGACACCTTTGATCATAAGTCACTAATCTAAATAAATGTTTCAGTTGGTGAATAAATTTATGTCCTCATCATTTCCTGTGGGGATTTAGTTTAATATCATTTTAAATCTATGTAAAAAGTGTGCTTGTGTCTACTTTTGCTGCAGTTTTGTAGATATCATTCAGTTGGTCTTGAGTTCCCTTTGTTTCCTACATGTGAAACAACTGAAATTCTTTGAATTTTATGCTGACAAACAAGCCACTGGGAACAGATTGAGTGGGACTGTTTTATTCCAATCTTGCAACAAAACATATTCTCTACTTGAGTAACCCAGCACTAATATTTACTGACAATCAATAATCATTAGGATTTTACATGGAGGGGCATAGTTCCCACTAAGCTGAGCAGTGAGCAATCGCTCATTTAAAAATCATCAACTCAGAGTTTTCCAAACCTGCCCAGAAGCCGAGAGGGAAAGAGTGAGAGGGAAGGAGAGAGAGAGGAAGAGAGGAAGAGAGAGAAACAGATAGAAAAAAGAGAGGAAGGAAAAGAGAAAGAAAAAAAATGGGAGTAAGGAAGAGAGAAAGAAAATCAAAATCTAGTTTGAAACTAGCTCAACTATTTAAGTGGCATTTTGATATTGATAGAGTTGCCCTATTATGAGCTCACTGTTATAGACACACAGTACAGTATTTTATTTTGAAATTCTCTGAGGCAAAACAGGGTGGTTTTTTTGTTTGTTTGTTTGTTTATTTATTTATTTATTATTTCTGTGCTGCCCAGTCCCGAAGGGACTGCCGCTCAGACACTATACTTTTCCGCCCACCCACCCCCCAAAAATAGAGGGAACACTGTGGAGGGGGGAGGGAATCCTCATTGATAACTAGTGAAGGAGCTTGTTTTAGTGCTATATTTTATTGGAAAATGAAATTTGTATCTTACAGTTTCCAAAAATCAGTCTCTACATGAGTTGACTTATTAAAACTTATTATATTTGGAAGCATGTATTTAAAATATTACTGTTAGTCTTATTGAATCTTATTATTTATTTATACAGCCCTATATTATGAGGAACAGGAATCATGCGCTTCATAGTTATGCTGTCTACTAGCAAAATACATTGCCTGAATCACTTTTCTCAAGAAAAATAAGTCCATTTCTTGTACCTTCTACCTTCCTGATCCATCTTCCTTCTTCTTTTTTTGATTCTAGGTTTTTTGCCTGAAGAACAAAAGATTATTTCCAGATATTTTTCAAAGCCCTTTTATCCACTTTTTAAAAGTACAATTTTATTAAGGGTTTTATTACAACAGTAAAAACTAATACAAGCTAAATTTAGCAAATGAGAAATGAAAAAATTAAAAATACAGGGGTGTGTGAAGAAAAAGGAAAAATAAAAGAAACATATAAAGTGACTTCTAACCTTTCTCTCAATAAGTATCAACAAATTCAATAACCCTTCACTCCTATAAGGTTACAAATATATATTCTTTATCCCATCCCTTATCTATTCGCAAATCCAAAATAAAATAAAAATCAAGATTTCAATCCAGCAGATGTCAGCAAAATGTTTAAAAAGGGTTGAAAGAACTTCGCAAAAAATATCTTAATTTAACCTTGATCAAATAAACCAACTTTATATTCTTTGCATTCGCTTCTGACATTCTTGAACTTTAATTCAATCAAATATTTTAGGATTGCATTTTTCTTCAATTTTTCTTTGCCCCATCACATATTTCTTCAATTATTTAACAAGTCTTTTTTGTAGATCCAGTATGAATCATTTTCCCGTAATTTCTTTTTCATATCTATAAAGAATCCTTTTCCAAATCATTCTCTTGGCTTATCATTTGTAGTTCCACTATCAGTACTTTCCCTGTTTTGTCAGATAAATTTCCTCCCATCTGTCATTCTTCATTATCCTTTGAACATATTCTACCCACAGAAGCAGACATATTTAGTGTTGATGTTGTAATTAATAATTTTGGCCTCAATCCCTCAAATATCGTCTTTAGTGTTTCCAGTATTATAACTTTTTGTGCCATTTTGTAAGTTTCAGTATTAGCTGACATTAAAAGCAGGCTTGTACTGTATTTTTCCTCTGCTTACGTCTTACATTTTGTAAAATTATTTTTAGCAATGTAATTTATAATTCTCAGTATAACATATACGACTGTTTTGAGTATGGTACTCAGTGCTGGATAATCTCCCTTGCAAATTTTAGACCAATAATTAGTGGTCTTGGGATACTACTTTGCAAATATTTAAAATTTGGATTTTGGCTTTGCACCCAGTATTTGCCTCAGGGGAAGCAACTGTAGTTTTTATATATCCTTATTTTCATATAAATCTGTTTCTTTTTATTGGCTTTTATTTATATTTTGTTCTGATATGGAAACTGAATTCAGTATATATTGTTGTAGGGAAGGAAATATGTTCAAATTGGGAATTCCATTTTCAAACCTTAATGTATTTACTTTTTACAACTTTTCTTTTGTTGTTTCTTATAATTGAGTGTGTTTCAATAAAGGTGGTTTATTGGCTTACATTTTAAGTAAAGTAAGTAAAAAAGCTACTAAAGTCTTTACCTGCTTCAGGCCATCTGCTGATGTTGAGAGGGAAGCAAGAAGACAATTACCATATCAGGTATGAAAGCATGTAAGCTGGTGCGCTTTGCTTCTTTAAAATAAAAATTGATAAGTAGACATGATTCCATTCATATTTTCACATTCCAGGATATATACTTGCATTGAATCAGTGGGCCTGAAGGGACTAAGGGTTGCCAAAATGTGGCTGAATGTTTGCAAAGATAGCGTTGAATCTCAACTTACTTGAAAATCAATTTGGATCCCAATATATACATTTCTAAGATAACGTAAGCCATGAAGTATGCTCCTTCGATTGTTTCTGCATATAAACTTGTGTTCTAATCTCTTAGGCCTCTTTATAGGGGAAAAATACCATATTTTTCAGAGGATAAGACTGTTATAAGATATAAGACGCAATTAGTTTTTGGGGAGAAAAATAAGAAAAAGAAATTCTGCCTCTGCCTACCAGCATCCATGACTAGAGTTTGGGAGGAAAGCGCCATTTGAGAAGGGCTGCCTTTGCAACCTCCAAAAACTCCATTTTTGGGGCGATGGTCTGTGGCAATCCCTGCAACCTGAAACATGTATACAATGTAATGTGTGGAGACCAAAGGATGGGTGGGGCTACATTCGTTGTATAAGACACACCCAAATTTTCACCCTCTTTTTTGGGGGTGGGGGGTGTTAAAAGTTGTATCTTATACTCTGAAAAATAATGTAATAGAATAAGGATTGCACATGCAGGAGAGACCCAGTGAAGGATGACTTGGGTATAGGATGGAAAGAAGTGAGAAGTGGTGTACCGCAAGGTTCAATTTTGAGACCTTTACTTTTTAATTTATTCATTAATGATCTGGATATAGAAGTAAATAGTGAGGTAGTAAAGTTTGCTGTTGACACTAAATTGTTCCTGGTAGTGAAAAGTGAAACTGATTGTCAGGAGCTCCAAAAGAATCTCTCGAAATTCAGTGAGTGGGCAACAAAGTGGCAAATGCATTTTAACCTAAACAACTGCAAAGTTATGCATATCAGGGCAAAGAACCCCAATTATACCTACCAAACTGATGGGGACCAAGCTTTCTGAGCAACCCAAGAAAGGGATCTTGGGATTTTGGTGGACAGCTCAATGAAGACGTCAACCCAATGCACAGCAGCAGTAAAAAAAGCAAATTCAATGCTTGGCATGATTAGGAAGGGAATTGAAAATAAGTCAGTAAGTGTTGTATTGCCTCTGTACAAATCGATGGTGAGACCAGACGTGGAGTATTTTGTACAGTTCTGGTCACCTCACCTCAAGAAGGATATAATGGAACTGGAAAAGGTGCAAACAAGGGCAACAAGTATGATCAAGGAAATGGAGCACCTCCCTTATGAAACCAGATTGCAATGCCTTGGTATCTTCAGCCTTGAACAACAGCGTTTAAGGGGTGACTTTATCGAAGTGTATAAAATCATGCATGGGATAGAAAAGGTGGATAGAGAAAAACTCTTTTCTCTATCACACAATACTAGGACAAGGGGGCACTCCCTAAAAAAGCAAGTAAAAATAAAGGGAAATATTTCTTCACCCAGAGGGTTGTTGATTTATGGAATTCACTTCCAGAAGAGGTCATGACAGCTGTCAATCTTGATAGCTTCAAGGCAGGATGAGACAGATTAATGGATGCAAAGTGTATCCGTGGTTTTGCCTTCTCTTTCTGCTCAAGATCCCCATGTACGATTGGTGGGCCACTGTGTGACACAGAATGCTGGACTCGATGGGCTTTCGCCTGATTCAGCATGGCTCTTCTTATGTTCTTATATGCAGGTGAGCACAAGTGACCCATGGAAGAAGGGCATGGCACGGTGTGCAGAAGAGGACTGGGGGTTAAAATCTTCCCTGCTGGCTTTCTCATTAGCCCTGTTTATTAGAAGCTAGCAAAGAAGGTCACAAATGATTATCATTTGTCAATGAAATGCTGAAATCATCATAATTGTGATCTGATTGTTAAACATCTGAATTGCAGTCACCTGACTATTGGGGTGATGCTATGGTCAGAAATTTGAGGATTGGTTCTAAGTACCACTTGTTCAGCACCATTGGATCTTCAAACAGTCACTGAAGCTTCCCTGAAGCCTCCATCATCTCCGTTCCGACTTAATTATAGTTCATAAAATCATATACCAAAATGTCCTATCTATTAATGACTATTTCACCTTCAACTGCAACAACACACGAGCATGAAATTGATTTAAACTAAATGACAACCAAACTTGACTGCAAAAAATACGACTTCAACAACAGAGTAATCAACGCCTGGAATGCACTACCTGATTTTGTGGTTTCTACTCCTAACCCCAAAACCTTTAACCTTAGACTATCTACAATTGACCTCTCCCCCTTTCTAAGAGGTCTGTAAGAGGTGTGCATAAGCGCACCACTGTGCCTACTGTCCCTGTCCTATTGTCTTCTTTCGTTACTTTGTATCATTACTTATCTAATGTTTTATTTGTACAAATTACCACTCTATAATTGTTTGACAAAATAAATAAATAAAATAAATAAATAAATAAAATAAACAGCCTTCCCCAAGGCCAAAAATCAGCTGGTAGCGCACACATGCACACTGGAGCTGACATAGGGCAATGCCTCATGTGCCCCCCGATATGGCTCCACATGTATGCCATAGGATCACCATCATGGATCTACAATAATGCAAGAAAGAGTCCTGATGAGATTGTAAGGTATTTCGATTCAGAATACCTTATCCCATCCTGATTAGTCTACATATGAACTGAAATACAACAGTAAATTATTTTTAAGAAAGAAAAGCATGGATGAGAAATTAAAACCATAGTATGCCAAGCATACACTGTTCTGAAATCATTTTATGAAAATACAAAAATGTATCTAGAGGACAGAATAGAATGAAGAGCATAAAATGCCTACAGAGCTGTAATGGAAAAGACCAGGGGAAATCTTACTCAACCCAGAGAAAATATTGAAAACAGCTGTTCCAATGAATTCAGAAAATGTACCTTACTCAACAAAACATTCACAAAATATTCCCAGCATTTGTTTCTCATTATCTCTTTTTTCGATCCCTACCACAATGCATGAAAGCTTTTATGCTTTCCCAACCATTCCATAGGGGTTCCCATAGTAATAATTTTTGTGGGATTTATTGTAGAGGCAGATGAATAGATTACATTAAAAGAATTTACACTTGCTCTTAATTTCCTAGAGGCTTTTAAAAATTTGTCTGGCTTGACTGTCTTTTAATTGATCAAGGGCTCTGATGGATGTAGGCTAATCCAGATACAGTGGTACCTCAAGATACGAACCCCTCGTCTTACGAACAACTCGAGATACGAACCCGGGGTTCAGAAAAAATTTGCCTCTTCTTACGAAGTTTTTTCATGTTACGAACGCCAAACCCGAACTTCCGGGTTTGGCTTTCAGCTTCAGGAGACGGCTGGGAAGCCACCCGGCTGTTTTAAAAGGTCACAGCCAGGCTGGAGGGCTTCCCAGCAACCTCCCGAACCCTGAACTGTAGCCAAACTTCCGGGTTTGGGGTTCGGGAGGTTTCTGGGAAGCCCCCCAGCCCGGCTGTGACCTTTTAAAACAGCCGCGCGGCTCCCCAGCAGTCTCCGAACGCAGAACGCAGTTTGCTCTCCGGAACCGGGAAGTTTGGCAAAATTTCGGGGTTCGGGAGGCTGCTGGGAAGTCCAGCAGCCTCCCGAAAAAACCCTCCGTGAAAGGTTGAGGACACATGGAGATCAAACTGGGAAGAGGAGAGGTGAAAAACCCTCCGTGAAAGGTTGAGGACACATGGAGATCAAACTGGGAAGAGGAGAGGTGAAAAACCCTCCGTGAAAGGTTGAGGACACATGGAGATCAAACTGGGAAGAGGAGAGGTGAAAAACCCTCCGTGAAAGGTTGGGGACACATGGAGATCAAACTGGGAAGAGGAGAGGTGAAAAACCCTCCGTGAAAGGTTGGGGACACATGGAGATCAAACTGGGAAGAGGAGAGGTGAAAAACCCTCCGTGAAAGGTTGAGGACACATGGAGATCAAACTGGGAAGAGGAGAGGTGAAAAACCCTCCGTGAAAGGTTGAGGACACATGGAGATCAAACTGGGAAGAGGAGAGGTGAAAAACCCTCCGTGAAAGGTTGAGGACACATGGAGATCAAACTGGGAAGAGGAGAGGTTAAAAACCCTCCGTGAAAGGTTGGGGACACATGGAGAGCAAACTGGGAAGAGGAGAGGTGAAAAACCCTCCCTGAAAGGTTGAGGACACATGGAGATCAAACTGGGAAGAGGAGAGGTGAAAAACCCTCCGTGAAAGGTTGAGGACACATGGAGATCAAACTGGGAAGAGGAGAGGTGAAAAACCCTCCGTGAAAGGTTGAGGACACATGGAGATCAAACTGGGAAGAGGAGAGGTGAAAAACCCTCCGTGAAAGGTTGAGGACACATGGAGATCAAACTGGGAAGAGGAGAGGTGAAAAACCCTCCGTGAAAGGTTGAGGACACATGGAGATCAAACTGGGAAGAGGAGAGGTGAAAAACCCTCCGTGAAAGGTTGAGGACACATGGAGAGCAAACTGGGAAGAGGAGAGGTGAAAAACCCTCCGTGAAAGGTTGAGGACACATGGAGATCAAACTGGGAAGAGGAGAGGTGAAAAACCCTCCGTGAAAGGTTGAGGACACATGGAGAGCAAACTGGGAAGAGGAGAGGTGAAAAACCCTCCGTGAAAGGTTGAGGACACATGGAGATCAAACTGGGAAGAGGAGAGGTGAAAAACCCTCCGTGAAAGGTTGAGGACACATGGAGAGCAAACTGGGAAGAGGAGAGGTGAAAAACCCTCCTTGAAAAGTTGAGGACACATGGAGAGCAAACTGGGAAGAGGAGAGGTGAAAAACCCTCCGTGAAAGGTTGAGGACACATGGAGATCAAACTGGGAAGAGGAGAGGTGAAAAACCCTCCGTGAAAGGTTGAGGACACATGGAGATCAAACTGGGAAGAGGAGAGGTGAAAAACCTTCCGTGAAAGGTTGAGGACACATGGAGATCAAACTGGGAAGAGGAGAGGTGAAAAAACCCTCCGTGAAAGGTTGAGGACACATGGAGATCAAACTGGGAAGAGGAGAGGTGAAAAACCCTCCGTGAAAGGTTGATCTCCCAGTTTGATCTCCATGTGTCCTCAACCTTTCAGGAAGGGTTTTTCACCTCTCCTCTTCCCAGTTTGATCTCCATGTGTCCTCAACCTTTCAGGGAGAGTTTTTCACCTCTCCTCTTCCCAGTTTGATCTCCATGTGTCCCCAACCTTTCACGGAGGGTTTTTCACCTCTCCTCTTCCCAGTTTGCTCTCCATGTGTCCCCAACCTTTCATGGAGGGTTTTTCACCTCTCCTCTTCCCAGTTTGATCTCCATGTGTCCCCAACCTTTCACGGAGGGTTTTTCACCTCTCCTCTTCCCAGTTTGATCTCCATGTGTCCTCAACCTTTCACGGAGGGTTTTTCACCTCTCCTCTTCCCAGTTTGATCTCCATGTGTCCTCAACCTTTCACGGAGGGTTTTTCACCTCTCCTCTTCCCAGTTTGATCTCCATGTGTCCCCAACCTTTCACGGAGGGTTTTTAACCTCTCCTCTTCCCAGTTTGCTCTCCATGTGTCCTCAACCTTTCACGGAGGGTTTTTCACCTCTCCTCTTCCCAGTTTGATCTCCATGTGTCCTCAACCTTTCACGGAGGGTTTTTAACCTCTCCTCTTCCCAGTTTGCTCTCCATGTGTCCTCAACCTTTCAGGAGTGTTTTTCACCTCTCCTCTTCCCAGTTTGATCTCCATGTGTCCTCAACCTTTCAGGGAGGGTTTTTCACCTCTCCTCTTCCCAGTTTGATCTCCATGTGTCCTCAACCTTTCACGAGGGGTTTTTCACCTCTCCTCTTCCCAGTTTGATCTCCATGTGTCCTCAACCTTTCACGGAGGGTTTTTCACCTCTCCTCTTCCCAGTTTGATCTCCATGTGTCCTCAACCTTTCACGGGGGGTTTTTCACCTCTCCTCTTCCCAGTTTGATCTCCATGTGTCCTCAACCTTTCACGGAGGGTTTTTCACCTCTCCTCTTCCCAGTTTGATCTCCATGTGTCCTCAACCTTTCAGGGAGGGTTTTTCACCTCTCCTCTTCCCAGTTTGATCTCCATGTGTCCTCAACCTTTCACGGAGGGTTTTTCACCTCTCCTCTTCCCAGTTTGATCTCCATGTGTCCTCAACCTTTCACGGAGGGTTTTTCACCTCTCCTCTTCCCAGTTTGATCTCCATGTGTCCCCAACCTTTCACGGAGGGTTTTTCACCTCTCCTCTTCCCAGTTTGCTCTCCATGTGTCCTCAACCTTTCACGGAGGGTTTTTCACCTCTCCTCTTCCCAGTTTGATCTCCATGTGTCCTCAACCTTTCACGGAGGGTTTTTCACCTCTCCTCTTCCCAGTTTGATCTCCATGTGTCCTCAACCTTTCAAGGAGGCTCTTCTCTTCACCGTTTCTTCTCTATTTGTCCTCCAGCTTTCACGGAGAATGAGGAAGAGGAAAGCTAAGAAACCCTCCACGCCCTGAATGCCTCCTGGCTCAAGCTGGCGGCATCAGACCGCCTTTGTGTTTTCGGCTCGGGGAGGAGGGAGTTAGGAAGGTCCTCCTTTTCCCCCCCGGAGCGGAAAACCCAAAGGCGGAAGCCTCCCGGTTGTTGTGACAGCCGGGCTGAGGGGCTTCCCAGCAGCCTCCCGAACCCTGAAATTTTGCCAAACTTCCTGGTTCCGGAGGCTGCTGGGAAAGCCCCCCCCCCCCCGCTATTTTAAAAGGTGACAGCCAGGCGGCAGCGGTTTTTTGCGGGTTTTTTTTCTTGTTGCACGGATTAATTGACTTTACATTGTTTCCTATGGGAAACAATGTTTCGTCTTACGAACCTTTCGTCTTACGAACCTCCCCCTGGAACCAATTAGGTTCGTATCTTGAGGTACCACTGTACTTTTTAAAATTCACATTCTACCCGTGAAATTTATTTTCTTACTTTATTTGGCATTATTTGCTAAGCTGTATTAGCAACTGATTTTATTTTTGGCATTTACATTCTGCAACTGCAAATTGTATTGCACACTCTAGATCAGTGTTTCTCAACCTTGGCAGTTTGAAGATGAGTGGACTTGAAGTCCACCCATCTTCAAACCTCCAAGGTTGAGAAACAATGCTCTAGATCAATGATGGTGAACCTTTTTCTTTCTTGGGTGCCAAAAAGTGGGTATGCAATAGCATGTGCGTGCGTGCGTGCATGCCCACACCCATAATGCAATGCCTCCCCCATGCATGCACACAACCACCCGCACAACCCCTGTGCATATGCATAATAATAATAATAATAATAATAATCCCTGTGCTGCCTCCATGCATGTGCACAATTCCCCCACGCTGTGCCCCGTGCATGCGTACAGGCCTCAGTGAAGCTTCTGGACTTCCAGGAGGTCTCTTGGGCTGTTTTTCACTGTCCCCAGGCTTCAGGAGGCCTTCTTGAACACTGGGGATGGTGAAATTGAGCCAATTGGAAGTTTGTTTCTGAGCTTCAGCCCATTTTTCGTTGTTCCCAGGTTTCAGAAGGCCTTCCTGAAGCCTGGGGAGAGCAAAAACAGCCAAAAAGAAGCTCAAAAATCAGCTGGTGCATTGGAGCTAACCAGTGAAGGGCTACCAAATATTTTACTACCATACTGTGGGTGTGGCTTATGCAGGACGCCCTGCATTTTCTTTCAACATCTTTCAGTGCAAATTGGGTGCACTTGAGTCGAGCTCCATTTTTGCTACCCCACTGCATTCCTCCATGTCCGGGCAGTAGCCCACCCCTGGAACTGACCTAGGGCAATTTATTTATTTATTTATTTTTATTTATTAGATTTGTATGCCGCTCCTCTTCGCAGACTTAGGGCGCATTGCCTTGTGGACCTTCAATTATGGCTTACATGCCACCTGTGGCTCACATGCTCTAGATATGCTCTAGATATAATTCAAATATCACTGCTCTAGATATAATTCAAATATTCTTTCTCTGGTGCTTTTCCAAACAATCATTATATCGGGGGGGGGGTCAAAAAAGTCAAGATGATAGCTGCAACTGTTGAGCAAAGCTCCTCTGTCATATATGCCCACACATAAAAAGAGGCAGAGCATGGTCACACCTGCCATTTTGATGTGCTTTGTTCCAATAGATGTCCTAACTGAAACATTGTCAGTTATTTAATGACCATAGGTTTCAATCTGGGCTACTTCCCATATTCTAGAGGAAAGGGATTCAAGGGAGAGATTAACCAACCTATAATAGACATGGTGGCACAGTGGTTAGAATGCATTACTGCGGACTACCTCTGCTGACTGCTGGCTGTAGTTCATGAGTTTGGCATTTTGAGTCTCACCAGGCTCAAGGTTGACTCAGCCTTCCATCCTTCCAAGATGGGTAAAATGAGGTAAAATCCAGATTGTTGGGGGTAATATGCTATCTCTGTAAATTTAGAGAGGGCTGTAAAGCACTGTGAAGTGGTATATAAGTCTAAGCGCTATTGCTATTATTATACTAAGTAAAAAGAATTTCATATTCAGATGAAATTTCAGCAGTACAAATACAAAATACCGAAAAAAGACCAAGAAAGGAATAAAGAAAACATTGTTTGCTATATTATACCAAATTATACATTTGTCCCTTTCCCACTCCCATGTCCAACAGACATCTCAGACCTCAGGTAATGTACTTTCACTAAACCTTCAAGGTAGCTTATGAAAAAGAAAGTAGAATATAAATCAGAAAATAAAATAATCTCCTGCCTTGACACTCTCCTAATATGCTGCGAGTACAAATACTGATCAGCCATGACTACCTTGAAGGTTGCCTTAGAAATTCTCCAAGTTGTAATCTGCACTTCTAGATGCCACTGGATGGAGGGAATTGGCTTTAAAATTACCCAATAAACATCTGGAAATAATGGGATTGTTCCTGTAAAATATGTTCTTAAAGTATTGAGGATGTTCTGATCTCCATCGCACTTTTCCGCATTTTGATGGATTCCTTATCCAATACAATAGATTATTTATATTACAGAGGTGTCATAATACACACCTATTTATTGGGTATTGATGCCTAGAGCCTACTTCAGATTTAGAACAGACAGGGCATAAACAAGCATAAGGTTGGGATACAATAGCCTTTTAATAGGGTGTGGTATCCCATATAAATGTTAATAGGTACTCCTATTCATCTTGGCAGCTAGAATATTACATTGTAGGCTAATGAACAGCAGACACATAATGGACAGTGGAGAAATAATGTATCGACACATTGTGGAAAATGTCAAATTAACAAAATGGAAGTCCCAAATAAAGAACTCAATAGAGCAACAAGCTTTTCTGATGAAAAGATTCATGAAATAGGTTCATAATTTAATGATGTATAAATGATGAGGGTGAGATCTTGATGTGTCCTGCCTGTAATAATTGCAATACATGAAATAAACTCAGAATTAATGAATGCCTCTTTGTTATTGTTAGATTTAATATAAATTTTAACAAAGAAACTGTGGCTACCCATTGTCTGGAGATATATAGATAGATTATATTGCTGTATTGTATCTGAAGATACATGGGGTGGGGGTGGAGGCATAAAACAGAAATATACTTTTTAAAATGCTTTCAAATTTCAGGAGCAAGACAGTCTTGCCCAGCAAAATCTTCCTGAAGTTTTGCCTGCAGTTCCATTATCCAGAAAGCTGGAGACAGTCAGATAAGAATTTGTTTGCATAAATTTGGAAAGAAAGAAAGGTTTAGGGAAAAAATGCAATTCATTAAGGGTCTAGGTCCCAAACTCTTCATTGTTTATAAACAAAAAAAATCAATACTTATTTGTATATTTGTAGCTCAGGGTTGAAATGAGGGGTCCTTGGTGCTCTTTGAGCTTGGTTGTTTTCTTGCAAATGAAGATGAAAATCAAATGTCTGCAACAAACCAGACAAGCTCAGAGAGCACTAAAGATTTCTTCTTTCCAACCCTCTTACAATGTACACTAACTGAATAATCATCATGGTTGATAGAAAAAGAATGCTGTGGACATAACTTACATTCAGGGGTATTAGTGCCTCAGTGGTGCAGTGGTTAGAGTGCAGTAATTCAAGCTACTTCTACCGATCACCAGCTGCCAGCAGTTTGGCAGATGGAATCTCAGTAGACTCAAGTTTAACTCAGCCTTCCATCCTTCCAAAGCCAGTAAAATGAGGACCCAGACATGCTTACTCTCTGTAAACTGCTTAGAGTGAGCTGCAAAGCACTGTGAAGTGGTATATAAATCTAAATGCTATTGAAATTAAACAGAAATTCTTACATTTTCTTCTCCAGCAGAATATTCTTATATTTTACTTCCATATTTCTCTTGATGATGATTCTGAACGTTATTCCTGGAGCTAATAGAGCCCACTACTATTTATCCTCTCATTTTCTATTATACAATTCTGAAGTTTCCCTCACTACATGCTTTCCAAGAATGAGGAATTCTTTCCTGATGTCTTGCCTTGGGATTTATTTGAATACAGATAGTTAAGAGGCTGTAGACTTCTAGAGGAATTAAACATGGAAAAACCAGACTTCAGCTACCTTAAATGGAAGAACACCACATTCCCCTTAAAAGTACAGTATTCCACCGGATTTCCTTTCATCAAACTGAGTAAAATCTGCTGTTCTAAAAAATATATATGTTTTTTTAAAAAAAATCTTTGTCACTGATATCAAGAAGTGAAAGTGAAGTTTTAATATAAATGGCTAGGCAGCCTTGAAAGAAAAAAGGTGTAAAAATAATCTTTTCTTTTATTCCTTGGAGGATAGGATATTAGCATAGGATCAGTTAGGTTTAAACAATCCATGTCGCATGGAATTTAAAAGCCTTATAGTAGCTGTTTTGGTTAATCTAGTTCTTAATGTTCCGAAACAGTTAAAGTTCAAGCATCTTTTTAAAAGAAAAACTAATTTTGGTGTCTAAAAGATTAAAATAGAGGGGAAATACCCTTATTCAATCACTGGAAAACAGAGCGGTCAAAATTGTCAACTTTCTGATAATTTAATCCAGCCACTAATATCAAAAAGAAAGAATGATAATAATTTACACGAATGCTTTTTTCTCTGTATAGCCAACCTCATGTGAACTACAAAAAAAAAAAATCCTGTCCAAAGCTTGTCTAAATTTGTGATATAAATGTAAAGTTTAAAAATGAAGTGTACAGGCTATTTGGGACACACAATTCAATGCACTGAATGTTTCATCAGTTCTGCTTTCAGGTATGAAAAGACAATTCATTTTTCCCATGAGAAATTGTGGCGCACAGAGAATTTCACTCTTCTAATGATGTGTTCTTGAAGTGGTTTCAGGTTCTTTTCCAATTCTCTGAAGTTTGTCTCAACTTTGTTGCTTTAAAGTATGATTCTGATAATCAACATTAAGTTGATATTACAATTAAAATGAATAAGTAAAAAAGAAGAAAACTACTGAATTCTTTACTGACCTATTTCAGGGATGGTGGTACATACTGTATTTCAAGCCTTCTGTATATTTTAATAGCCTTAGAATAGCAAGCTTTAGAGTCAGATTAGCTTTTTATCTTTTGATAAGACATTTTGCTGGAGAGACGGAGTAACGACACGGACACCAGAGCTGGATTTAAAATTGGGTCATTTTTATTAACATAAATTTGCATAATTTATTCAAATACTTTGCATAAATTAGCACAAACAACTATGACCCGGAAATGGACCTGCAGGGTCAAACAACTACTTCCGGGGCGGAAATGACGTTATGCCAACAAACATTCCTGGGCAACTCATGGGCGTATCTCGATGCAAGGTCCAGGTGAGGGCCAGGCCGTCACCTGCGACCTTTTCTTGCCATGCTGTGCATGAGGGGGGTCCCACCGGCTAACCCGAATCGGGGAATTAAAGGTGCAGGACCCAAAGACAGGTTCCCCCCAGCTGCTCAGGCAGAAACTCCCTCCATGAGCTTGCAGAGAACCTGTCAATCATCCCCAAAGATGCCCAAGGGAGAACGCGCAGTTGCTAAACCACCCCAGTTTTCCGCCCCTAACCTGCCTACCCAAATGACCAAAGGTAAGCCAATTAACCTAATTACTGCAAGCACCCCCTAACCGCACATCCATCATCTCAGTGTGGAATGGGCGAAAAAACAGCTCAGCTAA
This sequence comes from Erythrolamprus reginae, assembly GCF_031021105.1. Classification (NCBI taxonomy): domain Eukaryota; kingdom Metazoa; phylum Chordata; class Lepidosauria; order Squamata; family Dipsadidae; genus Erythrolamprus; species Erythrolamprus reginae. The sequence continues at coordinate 343,565,530 of NC_091950.1, read as the reverse complement.
GAGGCAGAACTGCAAAAAATTCCCACTCGGCCCCCTAAGGGCGACCCCTAAGCACACTGCAAAATAGAGGAGGGCGGGCGGGTGTCTGCTCTTCTGAGTAGTCCGGGCGAAAAGGGAGAGCCCCGGGCCTGCTCGCCCTTATATAGGGCAAGCAGGCCCCGCCCGGACCAATCAGGAGCCTGACCAATCAGGCCCCGATCTCCCAAGCGAAGTCTCGCATCGCGAGACTTCGCCCGGGATCCAAGATGGCGGCCGCCATGAGGGACCGTGTCTCCCGGTCCCTCCAGCAAAGCCTGCCAGCCGGGTAAGTCCGGCGCTGCCCTTTTCCATTTTAGCCATCACTCTGCTAAACAAATAATTCCCTCATCACTGCCAACTATTCACTAAGGTTGCATTACTATTAATCTTCTCATCATTCCTATCACCCATCTCCTCTCATTTATGACTATCCTGACAATTTATATTAGTATTGATTGTTTCCTGATTGCTTATTTGAACCCTATGACAATCATTAAATGTTGTACCTCATTATTCTTGACAAATCTATATTTCTTCTTCTTCTTCTTCTTCTTCTTCTTCTTCTTCTTCTTCTTCTTCTTCTCCTCCTCCTCCTCCTCCTCTGTTTTTCTTGCTGTCATAGGGGACAGCAAAAAATTCTCCAAAGCACACAACGGTTGGTCAGGAAGTAACAGATGGAAAATGATGAATTTAAAATTAAGGAGAAATTTCCTGGTATTGAGAACAATTAATATGTGGAATTGCTTACCTCCGAAAGTTGTGGGTTCTTCATCACTGAACATTTTCAAGAATAGATTGCCATTTGTTTTTGATGGTACAGGGCCAAAGACCCGGGGTGGCGCAGCAGGTAGAGTGCTGTACTGCAAGCCACTGAAGCTGACTGTAGATCTGTAGGTCAGCAGTTCAAATCTTATCACCGGCTCAAGGTTGACTCAAGCCTTCCATCCTTCTGAGGGAGGTAAAATGAGGACCCGGATTGTGGGGGCAATATGCTGGCTCTGTTAAAAAGTGCTATTGCTAACATGTTGTAAGCCGCCCTGAGTCTAAGGAGAAGGGCGGCATAAAAATTGAATTAATAAATAATAAATGGCAAATCTATGGCACACGTGCCACAGGTGGCACATAGAGCCATATTGGAGGGTGTGTGAGATATTCCCCTATGTCAGTTCCAGCACACATGCTCACACTGGCCAGCTGGCTTTTGGTCTTGGGAAAGGCCATTTTACCCTCCAGTTGCTTTAGGGAGCATCTTCCCTGAAGCCCCAGAGTGCAAAAAAACCCACCAATGGACAAACCAGAAGTTCGGAAAACACATTTCTGGTTTGCCAGTTGTGCCATTTTTTTTTTATTTTTTTTTGCATTCCAGGGCTTCAGGAAACTTCCCTGAACTCTCCAGAGTGCAAAAACCAGCAAAATAGGCAAACTGGAAGTCCATTTTTCCAAACTTCCAGTTTGCTCATTTGGCCATTTTTTCACATCCCAGACTTCAGTGAGGCCTGTGCGCATGCGCAGGGATGGAGAGGAATTGTGTGCATGCAAGGGGGCAATATGGGGCAGGGAAGGGGTGTGGTCATGTGCATGCAAGCTAGTATACCCACACACTTACTTTTGGCCCGCAAACCAAAAATGGTTTGCCATCACTGGTATAGGGTCTTCTGCTTAGCAGAGGTTTGGACTAGAAGACCTCCTAGGTCCCTTCCAATACTTTTATTCATTCTGTTATTCTCTTCCTGGTGTTTAACATTTCAGCTGTGCAGCCAGAACTTCAAAAGCCTCCTCTGAAATGTGTTAGTGCATATATGGTGCATCGTACTACAAGCCAAGTATGCTATCTTACATGAGATCCACCTGTGGTTCATTAGCTCTGCTGTTCATTAGCCTTCCATTCTCTTTGGATTAACAGCTCTGCCTGACCTCCCTTTTCAGTGGAGATATTACATGCTTACTTAATTACTTCACCAGGACACTAGAAAGCATTCACCCTGACAGGAGTGCTTAATGCTGATTAAAAATATTTTTTTCCGAACAGGATAAACCTAAGAATACAACTTGTGCTCTGTCATGGTGCATTATTAGTAGCATTCAATTATTTGGCTGGGTGTGCAGGCGCGCTGCAAGGCAGGGCACAATGCAAACAGTAAAGGAGATGTATTGTACATTGAGTCTTTATCTGCTAGATAAACACATGGGTTAGATATTCATGGAGTAGGGATAAATATACTTACGGAATGGGTCTTTGTTATGGATAGTTTTTTCTGTCCTTCCCACAGAGATTTTGGAATGTACCATTACCTTGAACATTTTTAGGAGCAACGTCTTCATAAAGAAAGCCTCCCTCATTCTTAAAGAACTATATCGCTATTTAAAGTTAGCATTAAACTTATTGATGCTGAAACTTATTGAAATACAAAAAATAATTTCAAACTCTACAGTTGGGCAAACTGTTGAAAATTGCCAAATCTTCTTCAATCCCTGACATACTCTTTTATCATAAAAATAAGATGCTGCAGTAAAATAGGAAAAAAATAGTAATTAGTGATGGGCCAACCGAACCCACACAATTCGGGTCCATACCAAATTTTGCGGTGTTCGGTATGCTGAACACGAACACAATTTTTTTCCAAACTTTGGGCAAAGTTCGGGATCATGTTCAGCGTTTGGAGCTTTGATGTCACTGGCAGGTTGCTAAGGACGCCAAGGTGATCACTTCCTGGATTCCATGGAATCCAGAAAGTGATCACTTTGGTGTCCTTAGCAACCTGCCGGTGATGTCAAAGCTCCGCCCCCGGAATCTCTTAGTGGGAGGGATTCCCCAGCTCCTTCAAAGGGAGGTCTTCACGTAAAAATGAACGTTGTTATTTATACAAAAAAGGACGCCGCAGTGGCGCTGCAAGCAAAGGGTGGTCCTTTCATGTAAAAATAAACACGTAAAATTTCACGTAAAAATTCTGTTGCTTCACTGGCAATGGAAGTCTGGAGGTGATGCTGTGATTTTGCTGAGGCTTCCCTCGCTGGGAAAGCCCACCTCTGGACTTCCGTTGCCAGCAAAGCACCTGTTTTTGTGATGCTGGGATTCCCCTGCAGCATCGTATAAATGCGGAAGTCCAGAGGTGGGGTTTCCCATGGAGGGAGCCTCAGGGGAATCCCAGCAGCGCAAAAATGGGATTTGGAAAAAGGGGTGAATTTTGGGCTTGCACGCATTAATCGCTTTTCCATTGATTCCTATGGGAAACATTGTTTCGTCTTACGAACTTTTCACCTTACGAACCTCGTCCTGGAACCAATTATGTTCGTAAGACAAGGTATCACTGTATATGTTTGTTGCTTCAATTGCTCGGGGGGAACCTCAAGGCTGAATTGTGGTATCTTGAATTGCAGTTGAGTAAAATCCTGACTTTGGAAATCCATGTCTGGTAAGTGTTGACAATACTGTGTCTGAAATATTTATTGCTCAGCAGTGTTTTAATTTCTGAGTAATTATGTGCACTATTGATAAAAGTCTTATTTGTATTTTCCTGCAATGTGCAGAAGCTTATTTACTTGGAAACCCAATTTTAGTATTTTCAACATACTGAATGATGAATTGGACAACAGATTTTAGCCTAGCATTTTGTGGGAAGCCAGCTTATAGTTCAGTGTGTCAGGTAAATATAGAAAATGATTTAATTTCATAAACCATAGTTAGACCAAACATTTTTTTGCAAAAACAGGTGCATTCTTCAAGTTGTTTGTGCAAGTCGTCTTTTTTCAGTGGTTAAAAATCATAATAAATAAACAAATACTGATGGTACAATTTAGTGCAATGGAAAAGGAATTATAAGAAAGTTTGAAGGTTTGCCCAATTGCCATTTATGGCATTTAGAGTTTTCGGGCTTACAATTGTTTATCATCAGTTTTTTCTGAAAACAAAGAATATTCCTTAAATCTCATGCAAATATGGTTAATTTGCATACTTTGTTTGGACCATATTTTAAGTCTGATTTGTCCCTGGAGTTTATTGGATGAAGAAGAAAAGAAGAGAAAAGAGGATATCTGCAAGAGAGACAATTTCAGTAGATCAGTTTTTGGCTCAGGAATGATTCAACATTTGGTATGGTCCTATTCAAAATTGGCCTGCAGTGTGGAGCAGAGCAGATGATTCTTGGAAGGATGTTATCTTTGATAGAGAACAGATTGTTCACTGTTGCTCTATTAAAATAGACTGGCTAGTCAGTGGTGTGGTATCCTTTTATCTTTTCTTTTCACATCCTTCCTGTCAAAGTTGCTATTCTGCCTGTGTAGATTATTCTTTGGATTGGGTCATACATGTCCATTACAAAATAACTACATCTGTGACTCCTTCTTATCATTTTTACTTAAACTCCATCAGAAATCAAGTTATTCCTGTTGCTCTAGTATGGTGATTTGTACAAGATAGAACAATGATGGCGATCCTATGGCACACGTGCCACAGGTGGCACATGGAGCCAAATCTGAGGGCATGTCAGATATGTCAGCTACAATGCGCCAGCTGATTTTCTGCCTTCTTTTCAGCCATTTTTTCTTTCCCCGGGCTTCAGGAAAGCCTCCTGAAACCTGGGAACAGCAAAAATTGCCCAAATGGGCCAAGCAGAAGTTCAAAAACAAACTTCTGGTTGGCCCATTTTTCACCATTCCCAGGGTTCAGGAAAGCCTCCTGAAGCCTGGAGATGGCTAAAAACAGCCCAAAAGGCCTACTGGAAGTCTGGAGACTTCAATGAAGCCTGTGCGCATGCGCAGGGGGTTGTGCGCATGCAAGAGGGGCAGCACATGCATGTGGGCTATGCGGGGATTGTGCACTTACATGGGGGAGGGCATTGCATTATGGATGTTAGCATACACGCACATGCTATCACATGTGCATGCACCCTTTTGGCACCTGAGTCAAAAAAAGATGCACCATCACTGATCTAGAACTTCCATTTTAACTATTATTTTCAACCTTCTTCCCCTCAAATACATATATGTATTTGTGTATGTGCATATATTTTGTGTATGAACAAGAAAGTTGGTAGATGTTAAAGTACTACTTCATACATTCATTCAGCATAATTGAATTAAGTCAGTCCATGTTGAAATGTATAGAAGCTTCAAGCTTCAAATCTAATCTATTATTATTATTATTATTATTATTATTATTATTATTATTATTATTATATTTGAGTTTCAGATCAGACAAGGGTTATTATAACACAATTGCCATAAGTTCAGTCTTTTCCGAATTCAGGGGGCAAACCCATTATTCAATTAACCAAGTGAGAAGGTTTAAAATGGAAAATCTGTCCTATTGACTTAATCCCAGTTCAGCCACTTCTAGAAGAGGTAGATACATCTAAGGTACATCTCTGAAACTTTCAAAACAAATAGTCATGTAGACTAAAGATAAGCAAATAAACAAGAACAAGAACAGTACAATGGGAAGTATATCTTGATGTTTTAAACCCATAGATACCAATTATAATGTTTCCACTTTCAAAAAGGATATATATATGACCAACAGAAAAAAAGGACTAGCCAGTCTGCAACAAAAATGAATAGAACTGAGTATTTCAGATTTCCCTTTTTATAACTCTCAGAAGACCCTACTTAAGTGTTTCATTTTTGTCTCACATTGAACATGAATAAATTCACTTCATGCTAAAAAGTGTCAAAGTTTCACCAATGTTTTAATGTGTGTGACTGGTGTGTTTAAATGAACAGCAAATTAAGATGGTTGGTTCAAATATGCTATTCTTTTTTTGTTTGTTTGTAATGGCCTCTGTAAACACCCATTAAACCTAATAGCCTCTACATATTATTCAGCCCATAGATCAAAAGCTCCAGTTTAACAAGACTGTACAACTCCAGAATAAGCACTAATAATAATTTAAAACTGTACCACTTTCTCTGATGGCAGTAACTTCCTTATCTCTGACCTTGCAAATTGACTCAGTTCTCATATTTTCTGATCATCTCATCATTTTTTCTAGGTGCTTGCAGTTCAATTGTGCCATTGTCTCTGCTTCACAGAATTCACATTAACATAAAGCAGCCAGGAGCAAACTCTGTGTCAGAACTTGGACACAAAAGTGTTGATAGCTATGGTTTTTTTAAAAAGTGAATGTTCTCTTTCTTTAACTATTTGGTTTCCCTCCCATTTTGCTCTTCAGAGTTTGTCCATGTCGTCTGATTTATATATTTTCTTTATTGGGTTTTTTTTTCATTTGCAGGTAAAATTATTGATAAACCTAGTTAAAAACAATTCAGCTTTCTTAAATCACTTCAGATAGCTTCAAACTCAGAGGCATATGTTGAACATCCAAATCCTTCGTCATTAGTAGAGCATACCAGGAAAGTAGAATGCATTCTCTAGTTAAAACCACTAATCAAATAGAAATTCCTATGTAGTTTGAACAATGAGGAAGCTCTTCCAAACAATTACAATGGAACTGAACACATCTACATAATTTGTGGAATGGAGAGAATGGTGATTTCTTTTAATTTCTCCAGAGGAAGAAGAAATTGGCAAACATACTGTACCTTAAAGGGTTCAATTCCCCCTTAATATCAACAATAGCACCCCTACTGAATAAACCTATGGAAAGATGCTCTTTCCTTGGATTTAGTGGAAAATGGGATGTTAGGAAAACTGGAAAAGAAGTATGGTGCAAAGAAAGACACTTCCCCAAGGTACTTTTTCCATAAAAGAAATGCGGGCATGCCAAATGTCACTCATGAGAATGCCTCTGAAATCCTCTTTTCCTTAGAAAGACTTTCTGTAGAGAATTCTCTTTCATCCAATTGAATAAGAACTGGTAGGAAATAATGCCGGAAATTTTCTAAGCATTAATGTGATTGGGATCCTTTGTCCTATTATTTGAATCTGTCTTATCTTTGAAGTAGCTGAAAACCAATTTGCTTTATCAGCGCTACAAAATCCCTTCTGATGTTGAATGACTATCCGCCAACCATTTAATCTTCTCTCTAGCATGCTAAATTTGCACAACTGGATTTAAGAAGAACTGTACTGGAATCAAGAAGGCTGTTGCATTCATTTGCCTGCTATCTGCCTGCTCGCTTACACAAGTGATTCCCCACTTGCACACTGCCTGCGGCTTATCATTCTTTTATGCAGGCAAGTATACCATGCTTTAAGGGTGATATGTGTTGGGAACTCTTCTCAGGGCTAGGCCCAACAAAGCACTGGAGAACTCTGCTGAAAGAGTTCTTATTACAGAGCAATTATACAAGGCTCAACGAGTACAAATGCACTAGAGTGCCTTCTGTCCCCTGTCCTATTGCTCTCCTATATCTCCTATACCTTTCTTCTATTCCTATATCTCTTCTTCTATTCTTTCATTGATATGTTCTATTACTATACCTTCTTTTCTATTATTTCTTAGATATATTTTACTATGAGTATCTCCTCTATAGCCTTCATCATGTATTTTACTATGTGTATGTGTATACCCACTAAAACCCTCATTGTATATTGGACAAAATAAATAAATAAATAAGTAAGTAAGTAAGTAAGTAAGTAAGTAAGTAAGTAAGTAAGTAAGTAAGTAAGTAAGTAAGTAAATAAATAAATAAAATAAATAAAATAAAACACTTAGTAGGAGTAATTCTGGTTTTTTATTGCCCTGAGTAATATCCTGTTACCTATCCTTTTCCTAGTGATGGGTTTTTCCTGGGGTTTAATTTTTGACCTCTCTCCTTGGTGTTTCATTCTTTGTTGAAGTCCTTTATTAAACTGTGCATGGTGAATGGGACATAGCAATTCAACTTTCTATAGCTTTATTAATTGATGGTGGTGGTTCAAATGATCTTTTTCTCCCAACCATATCTGGAAAGTATGGGAATTGAACTCAGGATCTTCTTCATGCAAAGTATGTGTTCTGTAATGTGAAGTTTCAATCTGAGGGCAAAATAAATTACCAAATGGACTTGATGTATCACATCAAAATGAGGTTGTTATATAGTTGTATAGTTGTTATGTTTTACTGGTGTATTGGCTGTATTTAATTTAAGTTTGATCTTAGCCTTCTGTTCTGCCTGTTTATAGATAGCCACACACTAAAGAAGTATGGTTTGGTCATGTACATGTGCCTTCAAATCAAGGTTGACTTCTGGCAACTGCCTGGATAAATCCCTGCAGCTTTCTTGTCAGGTTTTCAGAAGTTATTGGCTGTTGCCTTCTTCCTAGAGTTGAGCGAAAGCAACTGCCAAAACTGGCTTGTGTCTAAGGTAGTGCTAGAGCTCACTATATCATGATTTCTAGACTTGTGCCCACTGGCTCTCCTGCAGTAGTTTGAAATGCTTCTTTTAAATCAATCAACAATAGGGAAATATAGTAAAATATCTACACCAGGATATAGTAATAACCACACCTACCTGGCACACTTCCCCCTTAAGTCACTATCTTAAAAAGTAAAAGCTCTGTAATACTGCTTTTAGCATTTTCTAGAGCAGTGTTTCCCAACCTTGGCAACTTGAAGATATTTGGACTTCAACTCACAGAATTCTCCAGCCAGCGAATGCTGGCTGTGGAATTCTGGGACTTGAAGTCCAGATATCTTAAAGTTGCCAAGGTTGGGAAACACTGTTCTAGAATGTTCAGATAGAGAGAGAATCATCTCTCACACATATACTATTAGGAAAACTTAAAAATAAAAATAAAAATTTGTTAATAGAGATTCAGGTTTCCATTTCGCCCATAAACTACCAAGATTTACCGTATTTTTCGCTCCATAAGACGCAGTTTTTTCCCTCCCAAAGTAGGATGAAAAATCAGCCTCGTCTTATGGAGCGAAGATGCAGGCAGGGAGGGGGGGAGGCGCTGGTTACCAAAAAAAAAAGGCGCACCCGGGAACAACCCGATCCCGGGGGCTGCTCAGCGGTGCCGCGGAACTGGCTGAGGAAAAGAAAGGCGAGGGGGGGAGGTAGCCAAGCCTGTCTATCCGCCCCCGTTCCCCCCTAAATCCATCACTGTCGCCTCTGCCAGCGCCAGCCCGTGGGACAAAGCCGGCCACGTAGCCACAGCCGAATATGCCACCTGAGAATGGCCCAATCCCAGGGGCTAGCAGGCAGAGCAGGCAGGCGAGCCCGTCGGGGGTCCCATGCGAGGTGCCCCCTCCCCTTCCCTTTCACACGCAGCTTCGGGCCCCCTGAGCGTGTGCAGAGCACCCCCAGCGCCGCCCCAGCCGAGAGACCCCTGCCCCCCTTTTTCCCGACCGGACGGAGCCCGCCGGGGGGGTCCCATGCGGGGCGCCCCCTCCCCTCCCATGGAGCCCTACCCTGTTTGGTGCCCGCTGGCCTTCCTCCCTCCCTGCCTCGTGTTTGCAGAGCTCCACCGGGCAAAGTTCGGACGCCTTCCGGGTGCACGAACACATACACACCTCCACCCCCCCCGGAGGAATTCGCCCCCCGCCCAGAATTGGCCATCCCAGCAACGCTGCCCTGCTCCCTTCGGAGGTGCGGAGAGGGCGGGGAGAGGAATTTAACCCCAAAAGTGGCCGGGGTTGCGCAGAAATTCCCCCGACCTTCACTGGTTTCGGGCCAGGGAAGAGGGGGCCGTGTTTACCTGGCTGATTCGGGGATGAGAGACCACCAGGAGTTCCGCAAGGCTGCGTGACTTGGATTGGGAAGTCCAAAAAAGACCCCCGGAATGGGTGAGTGGAGGGAGAGGGAGAAAGAGCGAGGGAGAGAGGGGGGAGAAAGAGAGAGAAAGAGATAGCAAGAGAGGGAGAGAGAGAAAGAGAGAGGGAGAGAGGGGGGAGAGAAAGAGATAGCAAGAGAGGGAGAGAGAGAGAGGGAGAGAGGGGGGAGAGAAAGAGATAGCAAGAGAGGGAGAGGGAGAAAGAGAGAGGGGGGAGAAAGAGAGAGAAAGAGATAGCAAGAGAGGGAGAGAGAGAAAGAGAGAGGGAGAGAGGGGGGAGAGAGAGAGAGAAAGAGAGGGAGAGGGAGAAAGAGAGATGGAGAGAGGGGGAGAGAGAGAAAGAGAGGGAGAGGGAGAAAGAGAGAGGGAGAGAGGGGGGAGAGAAAGAGATAGCAAGAGAGGGAGAGAGAGAAAGAGAGAGGGAGAGAGGGGGGAGAGAGAGAGAGAGGGAGAGGGAGAAAGAGAGAGGGAGAGAGGGGGGAGAAAGAGAGAGAGAGGGAGAGAGAGAAAGAGAGAGGGAGAGGGGGGAGAGATAGCAAGAGAGGGAGATAGTGAGCCACTGAGCGTGACAAGTTTGGACAGTTGTGAGGAATTTTTGGGATTTCCCAATGACTAGAGACCTGATCTTTTACAGTAATGATGGTTCTTAATGCTGCTGTTGGCTATTGTTCATGTTAAGTTATTCTGTTATTGTAATAAATATTTTAGCCCACTTTTTGGCTCAAAATATTTTTTTTCTATTTTCCTCCTCTAAAATCTAGGTGCGTCTTATCAGCAGGTGCGTCTTATAGAGCGAAAAATACGGTAAATTAAATCTCACACTCAAGCTGTATTAAAGGTGAGTAATGTATGCAACCAACTACTTTGGAAGAAGATGAATGAAAATGACAAATGAATGCATTCCTAAGACATTGATGGCTGTAGTAACTAGACTTTGATAAATGAATCTCATAAGACAGGACATCACTTTTAAAAATTGTATATTCTTATATGGCTGGACAGCAACAAATTTTGCAGCCAGCAGATTGGTAGTACTTGTAATAAATAGTAGGTGCTTATACTAAGCAGTGGAATATTTTGAAAGTAAGATGAAATGACAGGAGCAGAGTTTGCAAACTGTAATGTAATTGGAATTGTTGTTTTTTAAGGCGGGATTGAGATATGTGAAATATACTGTCGTTATATGTTGTTTTCTTAAAATTCTTTATTAGAATATGTAGTACTATCACTTCAAAATATTTGTTCAGATTTCTAAAAGCCATTCAGGAATTCATTAGTAGGGACTAATAGTGCCTTTTTATACATTGGCTCAGATATAAACCACAGTGAGTCCTATTACTATTATTCATATTATACAATATATCACAGAAGTGAGTACACCCCCTCACATTTTGTAAATATTTAAGTACCGTATTTTTCGCTCTATAAGACGCACCTGCTGATAAGACGCACCTAGATTTTAGAGGAGGAAAATAGAAAAAAAATATTTTGAGCCAAAAAGGGGAGAGGAAGAGAGGAAGGAGTGAAAGAAGGGAGTGAGGGAGGAAAGAAGGGAGGAAGGAAAGGGAAAGCAAGAAATGGAGGGAGGAAAGGAAGGAAGGAAAGAAAGAAAGAAAGAAAGAAAGGAAGGAAGGGGGAAGGGACAGGAACAGAGGAAGGAAGCAAGGAAACTTATGAAAGGGGAGAGTAAGAGAGGAAAGACTGAAGGGAGGGAGGGAGGGAAGAAGGTAGGAAGGAGAAAGAAAAGAAGAAATAGAGGAAGGGAAGGTAAAAGAGAGAAAGAAAAAGAGCAAGAAAGAAAGCAAGAAAGAGAGAAAGAAAGAAAATGAAAGAGAAATAAAAATAGAGAGGGGGAATGAAAGAAATGGAAGGAGGGAAGGAAGGAGAGAAAGAAAGAGAAAGAAAGAAAGAAAGAGAAAGAAAAAAGAATGAAAGAGCAAGAGAGCAAGAGAGAAAAAGAAAGAAAGAAAGAAAGAAAGGCAACTTCAAAGAAAGGCTCACTGAGCATCTCTCACTCTCTCTCTTTCTATCCCTCTTTCTTTCTTTCTCTTCCTTTCTCACTCTCCTCTTCCTTTATCTCCTCTCTCTCCCTCCCTCCCTCTTTCTCTCCCCCCTCTCTCCCCCTTTCCCTCTCTCTTTCTCTCTCTCCCTCTCTTGCTATCTCTCCCCCCTCTCCCTCCCTCTTTCCTTTCTATCTCTCCCTCCCTCTTTCCTTTCTATCTCTTCCTCCCTCTTTCCTTTCTATCTTTCTCTCCCCCTGCCTTTCTCCAAGCCCTTCCTTTTCCCTCTCCCTATCTAACTACCCCCTCTCCCACCTTTCTATATCTCCCTCCCCCTTTCTCTCTCCCTTCCTTCATCTTTCTTTCCCTCTCTCTCTCCATCCCTCTTCCTTTCTCTCTTCCTTCCTTTGTCTCTTTTTTGTTCTTTCTCTCTCCCTCCTTCCCTCCCTCTATGTCTTTCCCTCTCTCTCCCTCCTTCCCCCCTCTTTTTCTCTCTCTCTTGCTTTCTTTCCCTCTCTTTCTCTCTTGCTTTCTTTCTCTCTCATTCTCTCTCCCCTCCTTTTTCTCTCTCTCTCTTTCTCTCTCATTCACCACGCCGGCAACAGAGAGAAAAAGAAAGTGAGAGAGCCGGAGAGAGTGGAAGGAGAGAGCCGGCGGCTGTTGTCTTCGCCTCCGCCCACCGGCTCTGCAGCTAAGAGGCAGCAGCTATCAGCCCCCTCACCCTCCCAGACGTCCCCAGCGCCCAGCCACGCGCCGCCTCCCGTTAACCCGGCTGACTTTCCTGCTGCCGTTTTCTCTTCATGGCACAAAGCCACAGTCCCGGACTCCCGGATCGCTCGCTTCTCCAGCCAGCAAGCCGGCTGCGCGGTGCTTTCCTGGGCAGATGGCTTTGCTGACCGGAGAAGCGAGCGATCCGGGAGTCCGGGACTGTGTGGCTTTGCGCCATGAAGAGAAAATGGCCCAGGCAGCAGGGAAAAGTCGGCCGTTTTCTCTTCATGGCACAAACCCACACAGTCCCGGACTCCCGGATTACTCGCCCCAAGGCAGGAGGCGGCGGAGGAGGAGAGGGGGCGGATCGCGCCCCAAGGCAGAAGGCGGCAGCGGAGGAGAGGGGGCGGATCGCGCCCCAAGGCAGAAGGCAACGACGTTGGAGAGGGGGCAGATTGCGCCCCAAGGCAGGAGGAGGCTTCCGAGTTCGCAGCCTCCCCCCCCTCCCTGCCTGCATCTTCGCTCCATAAGACGAGGCTGATTTTTCATCCTACTTTGGGAGGAAAAAACTGCGTCTTATGGAGCGAAAAATACGGTATATCTTTTCATTTGACAACACTGAAGAAATGATACTTGGCTACAATGTAAAGTAGTGAGTATACAGCTTATTTAACAGTGTAAATATAGTGTCCCCTCAAAATAATGCAACACACAGCCATTAATGTCTAAATTGCTGGTAACAAAAATAAGTACATCCATAAATGTACAAATGGGTCCCAAAGTGTCAATATTTTGTGTGGCCACCATTATTTTCCAGCACTATCTTAATCCTCTTGGGCATAGAATTTGCTAAAGCTTCAGAGGTTGCCACTGGAATCCTCTTCCACTCCTCCATGACAAAGCCACTGAGCTGGTGGATATTAAAGACTTTGCTCCAGTAATGGGCAGCTCCTGGAATGGGGGAAATGCTGTTCCGGTAGTGGAAATGGAGCTGCGCACACAGCTCCAGCATTGGTGGCTGGGCATGCACCATGCATGTGTGCAACCGGTGAGATTCCAACAAAAGTTGCCGGGGGTTTTGCTTCCATGCATGCGCAGAAGCAAAGAAATATGTGCAGTAGCTGAATCTTACTGTGTACCTGAGAGCCCAGAGTGGCAGAGCCCCAGCCAGCAGCAACAGCAGCGCCGCCAAACTCCAGCCACCCGGCCTGCTCCCGATGCCAGTGAGGCAGAAAGAAGAGGGTGAAGGAGTAACAAGCAGCGGTGGCCTCTTCCAAAAGGTAAGGAAGAAAAGTTTAAAGAGGATGGCTGGCGGGGGCGTGGAGGGGATTCTTTTGGAATGAGAGAAGGGGGGCGGATGCACAGTTAGTAGGGGAACAGGGAACCTTTTAGAATGAGATGGGGGGCCGCCAGAGTTGTCACCTATGCTTCCAAGAAGATGGCACGCAGCGCGGGAGAGCAGGCCAGGTGGCTGGAGCTTGGCGCCGCTGCTGTTGCTGGACCTGGACCTCCCCAGAGCTGTGCTCCCAATCAGAAATTTCTATGAGCCATGCCAGGCTTTTGGGACTCCCGAAAGCCTCACGTAGCTTGTGGAAACTTTTGCCAATTTCTTCGCTTCTGCACATGTGCGGAAGCAAAGAAATCACCCAAAATTGTCAAAATGAAATTTGGCTTCTGTGCACATGCAGGAAGTTCAAAGCACACCCACGTGCACACCCCCATCCACCCCTGGGAGCAATCCGGTAGTGATGGTGAGGGGCAGCCCATCACTGCATTGCACTTCTCCATGTCAGGATGTCGTACAGATGCTGAATAGGGTTTAGGTCTTGAGACATGCTTCCCAGTCCTTCATCTTTACCCTCAACTTCTTTAGCAAGACAGTGGTCATTTTGGAGATGTTTTTAGGGTCATTATCATGTTGAAATACTGCCCTGTGTCCCACTCTCTGAAAGGAAGGAATCATGCTCTGCTTCAGTATGTCAAGTACATGATCGCATTCATGGTTCCATCAATGAACTGTAGCTCCCCCAGTGCCGGCAGCACTCATGCAGCCCCAGTCCATGACATTCCCACCACCATGCTTGCCTGTAGGCAAGACATAATTGTCTTTGTACTTTGTACTCCTCATCTGGTTGATGCCACACATGCTTGACACCATCTGAACTAAACATGTTTGTCTTGGTCTCATTGGACCACAGGACAGGGTTCCAGAAATCCGTGTCCTTAGTCTGCTTGTCTGCAGCAAACTATTTGCATGCTTTCTTGTGTGTCATTTTTAGAAGAGGTGTTCTTCTGACATGACAGCCCTGCAGACCAATTTGATGCAGCATGCCATTTATGGTTTGAGCACTGACAGGCTGACCCCCACCACCACCTTTTCAACCTCTGCAGCAATGCTAGCAGCAGTCATATTTCCCAAAGCCAAACTCTGGATATAATGCTGAGCATGGACACTCAACTTCTTTGGTCGACCATGGTGAGGCCTGTTCTGAGTATAACAGGTTCTTGACCACTGTGCTGCAGCTCAGTTTCAGGGTCTTGTTTGTTTGTTTGTTTGTTTGTTTGATTGATTGATTGATTGATTGATTGATTGATTTTTATGCCGCCCTTCTCCTTAGACTCAGGGTGGCTTACAACATGTTAGCAATAGCAGTTTTATTTTATGGGGTGGGGGAGCTTTCATAGCCTCACATCTGGGAACTTTTTCTTAGAAGCACATTTTATGGAATTTAAAAAGTAAATGCTGGATTTTCAAAACTTTCTTGTGTCATTCAGTTTTCCATTCTTTTTATGTTTGTCTGGTTTGGTTGTTTTAGTTGCCTTTTTAACATTTTAGTCTTTTTCTTTTCTTTTGAATATTTTAAGACTTATTTCTGTTTATTTTTTCTGAGTCACTCTAAGAGGATTTTTTCTGAAAATCATTTTATTTTAAAACTAAAAATAACAGCAATAAACACACAGGAGAATGTTAAGGAAGTAGAATAACTATGGCTCTGTGAGACATTTCTTTCTTTCTTTCTTTCTTTCTTTCTTTCTTTCTTTCTTTCTTTGATTTTTATGCCACCCTTCTCCTTAGACTCAGGGCGACTTACAACATAGCAGTTTTTAACAGAGCCAGCCTATTGCCCCCACAATTTGAGTCCTCATTTTACCCACCTCGGAAGGATGGAAGGCTGAGTCAACCATGAGCCAGTGATGAGATTTGAACTGCTGACCTACAGATCTACAGACAGCTTCAGTGGCCTGTAGTACAGCACTCTACCCGCTGCGCCACTCCAGCTCTTATAGCCAGTGAAGGGCTACCAATATTTTTACCACCACACTGTGCGCATGGCTTATGCAGGATGTTCTGCATTTTCTTTCAACATCTTTCAGTGCGAATTGGGTGTTCTGGGTTGGAGCTCCATTTTTGCTACCCACTGCGTTTCCCCCTCCCATCTGGGTAGTAGCCCACCCCTGCTTATAGCCTAGGTCATTTTTATGTAGAGCAAACGTTATTTTTTTCAGATCCTCAGAGAGTTCATTGTCGTGAGGTGCCATGTTGAAATTCCATTGACCAGTATGAGAGAAGGAGAGCAATAACACCAAATGTAACACACCTGCTCCCCTTTCATACCTGACACTTTGTACCACTAATGAGTCACATAATACCAGGGACGGAAAATGTCTACTTGGGTTCCATTTGGACATTATCACTTAAGGGTATACTTTTGTTGCCAGCAGTTTAGACATTAATGGCTGTGTATTGTGTTATTTGGAGGAAGCAGCACATTTACACTGTAGACTCACTACTTTACATTGTAGGCAAGTGTCATTTCTTCAGTGTTGTCACATGAAAAGATATAGTTAAATATTTACAAAATGTGAGGGGATGTACTTATTTCTGTGACATATAATATTGTATATATAATATTGTATATATAATATTGATGCCTGAAATAGGATACCTGCAGTTATGTTCTATAGAACTTACCTGTAAGCCACTGTTTGGCAACTTTAAGATATGTGGTCTTCAACTCAGCATTTCTGGCAATGGAATTCTAGGAACTGAAGTCCAGATGTTAAATTTACTAAGGTTGAGAAACACAATGCTAAGCAGAGATGAAGTTGTAAGAATTCTGTTTATGAACAAGGCTTCTTTCCCTACTGGCATTTTAAACAAACATTTACCGGTGTAATTATTTTTTTGACAAATCTATACTCACATATACTTACACTATAACAATAAACAACATTAATCATAATAAAAGGTTGCTATTTCTGGTGTGAAAATGGTATGAGTCTTTAACCTTTTTTGAGCCAAACTATCCTAATTTTTATAAATGGAATAAGGCTCTCCGTGGTGCGAAGTCTGGCACATTTAGAATGTGGCAAGAGACAGTGAGCAAACCATAAGTATGCACCCTAGTTCATGAATTGGCAGGCGCATGGCATTGCCTAGCCAGCAATTGGACAAAATTCAAACCTAGAGACAGATTTATTTTGAAACCCTCAGCTGAGACTCAGGAAATGGGATTTGAAACAGTGCTGTTCTACTGGGTTTTCACACTTCACTGGTTTTGTTTTAGTTAACAGCTCACCTAACCTCAGCATTTTATGATTTCTCCCACCTCCAGTTTAGGAAATGATGTGGACCATTTATCTTTATTTTTAATTATTTTAGATCTTCATTGCTATGCTCTTTAGTTTGTAAGAGCTTGTGGAGCAGCTTAGAACAAAATCAATAGAAGCAATACAGTGTCATCAAGACAGTTAAAAGCAGAGCAGATAAATAGCACAGCTAAAAAGCAGTTCTAAAAACTTTGCTCTGACAAACCTAAGGACATAAAAATAAAGTTTTCATCTGAAATAAAACAGAAGAATTAGCTGCAGTTGTTCCAATTTCTCTAGGGAGAGAAGCTCAGCTAGTCCCTACTGAAATACAGGATAGAATAGAATAGAATTTTATTTGTGAATTTTATTTTAAGTGTGATTGGACACACAAGGAATTTGTCTTGGTGCATATGCTCTCAGCGTACATAAAAGAAAAAGATACATTTGTCAAGAATCATGTGGTACAACACTAAATGATTGCCATAGGGTTCAAATAAGCAATGAAGAAACAATCAATATTAATAAAAATCTTAGGATACAAGCAACAAGTTACAGTCCTAAGTGGGAGGAAAAGGATGATAGGAATGATGAGAAAAACTGGTAGAAATAGAAGTGCAGATTTAGTAAAAAGTCTGACAGTATTGAGGGAATTATTTGTTTAGTACAGTGATGGCGTTTGGGGAAAAACTGTTCTTGTGTCTAGTTGTCTTGGTGTGCAGTGCTCTGTAGCGACGTTTTGAGGGTAGGAATTGAAACAGTTTGTGTCCAGGATGTGAGGGGTCAGTAAATATTTTTTCCACAGTTCTGATTATCCTCTGAAGTCTGTGTTGGGTTGGAGCACCAAACCAGACAGTTATAGAAGTGCAGATGACAGACTCAATGATTCTTCTGTAGCACTGTATCAGCAGCTCCTTGGGCAATTTGAGCTTCCTGAGCTGGTGCAGAAAGAACATTCTTTGTTGTGGTTTTTTTTATAGTTGGGGAGATAACAGAGTTGGAAGGGACCTTCCCAAATGTCATCATGTAATGACCATTCAAAGTTACAATGTCAGTGAAAAAAGTGACTTATGACCATTTTTTCATACTTGTGACCATTGTTGCATCCCCATGATCATGTGATCAAAATTCAGACAGTTGGACACTGAGTCATACTTATGATTGCAGTGTCTTGGGATCATGTGATCACCTTTTGCAATCTTTGGACAAACAAAGTCCATAGGGAAGCCAGATTCACTTAACAATCATGTTACTAACACTTCAACTGCAATGTTTCACTTAACATGTATGGCAAGAAAGATTGTAAAATGGGGCAAAACTCACTTAACAAATGTCTCACTTAACAACATAAATTTTGAGGTCAATTCTGATTGTAAGTTGAGGACAAACTGTATAGACTATTTATAGGGGACTCCAGGAATAAGCCTCAAACCAGAAACACGAGAATGCTAATTTACTCCATTAATAGCTACTGGACATCATAAGGTTATGAATAGAATAGAATTATTTATTGGCCAACTGTGATTGGACACACACGGAATTTGTCTTGGTGCATATGCTCTCACTGTACATAAAAGAAAATATAGAATCATGAGGTACAACACTTAATGATTGTCATAGGGGTCAAATAACCAATGAAGAAACAATCAATATTAATAAAAATCTTAGGATACAAGCAACAATGTAATTGTTATATAATCATGCCAGAAAGTTTTTTTATGACTGTTTTATGAATATTTACGACCACTTTTTAAAATAGTCTATAAAATTCACTGACCATGACAATGTACACTCATTAAAATTAACCTATCCAGTGAGTTTTTTCTACATACCAGTATCAGAAATACTTTATTCCCAACCTGAAGCAGATGGATTTTGTCTCAACTACCCTTCCTTCTATACCATATGATCCAATTAGGCCTTACTAAATGTATTTATGAGGAATTGATCCAGATGATAACTCTTGCTTTTTGTGATGTATCTAAAAAATTTATCGAGGAATGCTGTCAGTACACTATTTTTCCAAGAAGTTATCGTCAAGATTATAGCATTAAAAAGTAAGCTGGCATCCTGGTATGACATGCAAAATGGATTGGGTACACAACAGAGCAAATAAACTTACAAATCTGTGGGAAAGGCAGTCCAGTAGTTTACAGAAACAGAATGTTGCATGTGTGAAATTTCAGCCTGCAATGCAAATTATTATTCAAAAATTGTAGGAAAAAAGCAGGCAGCTCTGGGGGACAGAATTTAATGTGTCATCAATGTAGAGCAGGAGTATCAAACTCGATTTCATTGAGAGCAACATCACAGTTGGGTTTGACTTCAAAGAGTTAGTGGTGGTGGTGGGACAGGGACTGTGGCCAGGGCAGAGGTGGCTATGGCCATGGTGGACATTTGATACAGGCTCGAGATAAGCTTTTTCCCTTCTCTTCTTTCTTTCCACAGTTCTTTACTATAACTTTCTCTTCTACCAGTGATCTCTTCTACCAGCTATTACTGGCAAACATCTATTACTTATTCTTCATACTCCACTAAACTTTTCATATCTAAATTTATACCCCATTGTTTAAATGAACCTACAGAATGCAAAATCTGGCATTAAATGGTAGTATTAACGTAGGATGTTGTTTGTTTTCTATGCAGATTAGGCACTTACTTGACTCTACATAATTGCAATCCAGTCCAATCTAGTCTTCTTGCAGCACTCTGCTGGCCAAAAATGGGCTGTGAAGAGGCCCCACATGGCCCATTTTGTCAAGGAAAGGCATCGAGGGCCAGTCTTTTGATAGTTCCAAGCTGGCAGGGCCAGACATCCCATGAGCCAACAAAGGCACTTATGGGTCTTGAATTTGATATCCCTGGTGTAGAGTTCTTGCATTCCCAGAAATGCTCCAAGTCCAACAGCTCCTGAATTCCATTGATCCTTATTTGCTGCCAATATAGCTGTACATAAGTTGGCTAGATTCTTTGTATAAGCTTGAATAAATCACCCATGTTGTAACCTTACGAATGGCCTTGATCCTTTGCACTTCACAATAGTACTTCAAGGCTACTAAGTAGAATTGGCAATGTGCTGAAAATACCTCAATGGCTAGAATTTGCTTCAAAATGTTGAGATTTGTCTTTAAAACCCACTTGCCTAGCCACTTTGGTGGTTTTTAACGGACCTCCTTTAGGACATCAAATGAAATGAAATGATTTGTTATATGGGAGAAGATAACCTTCTAATTCATTTCTTCATTAGGGAAGTAGCTATAATATATGATTCTGTAAATTCCAGAGGTTCACATATATTCAATACAAATAGAATAGAACAGAATATAATAGAATTCTTTATTGGCCAAGTGTGAATGAACACAAAAGGAATTTGTCTTTGGTGCATATGCTCTCAAGAACACTTAATGATTGTCATAAGGTTTAAATAAGCAATCAGAAAACAATCAATATTAATAAAAATCGTAAGGATATAAAAAAACAACTTACAGTCATACAATCATAAGTGGGAGGAGATGGGTGATAGGAAAGATGGGAAGACTAATAGTAATAGTAATGCAGCCTTAGTGAATAGTTTGACAGTTATGGTGGAATTATTTGTTTAGCAGAGTGATGGCATTTGGGGAAAAACTGCTCTTGTGTCTAGTTGTTCTGATATGCAGTGCTCTATACTGTCATTTTGAAGGTAGGAGTTGAAACAATTTATGTCCAGGATATGAAGGGTCAATAAATATGTTCATGGACCTCTTTTTGACTTGTGCAGTATACAGGTCCTCAAATATAAAGCAGGTTAATTGTTTTTTTCTGCAGTTCTGATTATCCTCTGAAGTCTGTGTATGTCTTGTTGGGTTGCAGAATCGAAAATACAATTAATTAAGATTATGGTGCTAGCCCAACTAACTTTGTCATCAAACCTGACACATACTTTTATTAAACAAAACCTTGGGAAACCTTTATTAATTTTCTGCTCAAAATGAACTGGTGCTATTTGGATTTGCTGATTAAAATGGGCTACATTTGGAAAGAAGGATGTTACATTATGCAATATGCAGGGACAGAAACAATATTAATTATGTTTGCAACTGCTGCAAAGATTGGATGTCTACTTAAATATTGCTTTCCCCCCCCCTTTCTTGTTAAGGAGCGTGAAAAACTCTTGAGTTATCAAGGACATGCACAGAGGAAACATGGAATTCCAGCGGATATCCAGGAGATAAGAGTAATTATTCTGTCATACAAAACAGATACATTAAAGTGTATAAAATAGTGTTTACTTTAGAAATAGCACAGTCAAGTTAAACAGTCTGATCATTCACATACAATTCAGTCAATATCTCTCATTATCATGACATCCCCAGCTGGTCACTACCAGTTCAGGTGAACTAGTATGAAATGGGAGGAACCTACCTCTGCTCTGGAGGCTGTAGAGTCCACACAGAAGTCCCAGATGGCCCCATCTCTGGCTCTTGCTCTCCCTCCCCAGCCTCCTCACTGCCCAACCCTGCTGCCAGTCCACAGGCTTCTGGAAGACCACAACACTCCTAAAGGAAAAGTGGGGGATTTTGATACATACATACATACATACATACATACATACATACATACATACATACATACGGTGAAGGGCGGCAAAATTTTTTACTACCACACTGTGGGCTTGGCTTATTTTGCAGGCGTGGCTTGCCAGCCATGTGACTAAGTAGGAGTGGCTTAACAATCATGTGACCAGGGTGGCTTAAAGGTCATGTGACTGGTTTAAAGGTGACCAACTTGATGTCACTCACATCAAGGGTTTGGATTAGGGTGCCTGGCCTCTTCTCGCCTCAAAGAGATACAGTTTCCCTATCTATTTACTATTATAGAACATCCAAAATATACTATTTAATTCTATGTATATGTGACACATGTGTACATGCATATTATACACAGGCACACAAAAGTATACATTATCTACTAAATAAACTGTATGTGTATGTAACACACACAAACATACATACACGCTCAACCTCATTTACTGTGATAGGAAAAACATGCTCAGAGCCCAGAAGGGGGAAAAAGTAAAAAATTCAAACTTTTTCTACCAGTACTGCGTACCTGATCAAAATGTTTCTACTGGTCCTGCGTACCTGACCGTACCCATAGGAGTCCATAACTGCATACATACATGCATAGTAGCAAATATGTAGCCAGAAAATCCTTATGGAAAATGGTTAATATTGATATTTTTTTAAAAACATCTTTGCAGCATTTCTACAAGGTTTTTTCTTCTTCTTATCATCAAATACACAATTTAGGCTTTGATTATGGCCGTTATATTTTTATAGCATCTTTCTCTGGGCAGCTTATTAATGCATTTTATTGCTTTTCTTGTTATATTAATATTATAGCTGCTGGGTAACTGCTGGATGGATTAGGATTATGCTAATTAACTAACAGTATAAAAGAAGACAGAAGAGATTTTTACATCAATAGTCAATCTTTTCCCCCAACAAACCGATTTGCCATTTTTGATTACAACAGAGTCTCAAACAAAGCAAATTGAACTATTCACATACTTCATTATGCATCTTAATTAATAATAATTATAGATGGTGAGTCAGCAATCATTAAATAAGTCTTTGCTCTAAGAAATGCAATCATTAGCTATAATAATTCCAAGCAAGATCAGAAGCTTTGCGAACAGACTACTTTCCTCCAGCAGCGCTACCTTGGCTCTTTCTGTTTCTGCCACAATTAATCATTTATAAAGGACTTTTATAGGCAAAATGCTTCACACACTTTAAGTGCAGTCCTACAGTTTTTATGTAAAGGTTAGAGGGGCGATGCATATGAATAACCAAGAGCTGAATTATAGTCTTCATTTTCATATTTTAAAACAATCATCTGGCCAGTTAAATTTCATTAGGCCAGAAAACTATATGAAACATGATGACTTTTCCAAATCCATTCAGTTGTCCATGCAATTTTACATGGTTTCAGCTTTTCAAAGTAGCTTTTATGACAGTCAAATGGCAGGTCAGCATAATTTGAAATAGGCATTTCTTAACGGGCTAATTCAGACTTGATTTAGATTCCATTATTCTGGTTCCATCTTTTTCCAAGCAATATCGGGATCCAAAACAATTTTGAAGACTCTATCCCTCAGGAATAAACAACAACATATTTTTAAAAACACCTTGTCCAGGGGGAACATGCCATCTTCACCAGTTCGTCGGGCGGCACCATATTTTCTTTTTCAAATTTTGGGGTCTTTTTTTTGCTTCCTGTGCACGTACAGAAGCAAAATCTTGCAAGAGGACACTTGTGTATGCAAGATTTTGGCAATTTTTTGCTTCCACGCATGCACGGAATACATCCTTTATGAATGCTGGTATAGTATAATGGTTAATATGATGAAATTGCAGTGGGATAACCAAGATTTTAATCCTCCCTTTAGCACAGAAGCCTGATCAGTGAGTTTGAGCCAGTGTCTTTCTCTCAGTCCTAATTAGTATCAAACTTTGAAACAAGCTGTCTGAAAAATAAAACTGTTATATGCACTAATGTCTTTACTACATGAACACAAGTAAGCACAATTCAAAAGAAGTGGGTTTTTGTAACCAAGATGGACAGATAACCTATGCTACTCATCTAGTATCTTTATAGATCTTATACTTATCAATTCCCTCCCCCCCAAAAAAAAGTGGAACAGCCCAGTATTAATTATCTAATAAGATTCACTTGTATCTCTAGATATTCTTTCTCAGAATTATGTCTACCAAAGTTGCCTGGCTCAAGTAACAGTCGTTTTCCCATCTCCACCTCTTTGCCTCACGGATTTGAAGCAGTTTTCTTATTAGAAACTTCTTGGCCAATGAAAGCTTGTAAAGTCTATGATTAGCCTGATAAAGTTATTGCTTTGTGGATTTTGGATTATATTCTCATAGCTACTATTATGTTTTCATGGAGACTTGAGTATAAACAGAAGTGTTCTTGAATATCTGATGCTATTAATATTGAGAGGTTTCTTTCTCAGGCCAGGCATGATGTCTTTATTGTCGCTATTTCTTAATAATCCTACTTTACACTTCACTCCTCTTGTCAACAATATTTATGTAATTTGCCCTTGGCAGATTGACCTTAAAATCGGCTTGCTTCTGGATTATTACAATGCAGAGCCAAAAGTGCTTAGTATCTAGTATCTAAGCAGAACTGTAACAAATTCTTAGAAATGGAGTAAATCCTCAACTTAGTCCACACCAAGTAGCCTCAATTAGCACCTAAACCTTAAGATTCTTAGAATCCAGGATTCATTTGTTGTCATGAATCTCACTGACTCTCTCTTGCCAATATCTGCACACACTTTTTTCTCATAAGTACTTTGGTGCAGCAATATGGCAAAAATACCATATTTGGGGATGTTTTATCTTTTTTTAATCTTTTTGTTTCTCTTGCAGAGATTATGTAAGATTGCATGAGACAAATATAATGCAACACAAAGATAAAAATATGCCAGGATAGGATGGTCACTAGTGTTGGGCAAACCCAACGAAGTTCGGGTTCGGCGAACTCACCCGAACTTTGCTGTGAAGTTCGGGTGAGTTCGCTGAACCCGAACCTGAACCCAAACTTTTGCTTACAACAAGCCACTACGGCATCCTTTTCTGTAAAAATAAACAAGGAGGTGGGGGATCCCCCACCTCCTTTTGCTTTCTTTTATTTTTACAGAAAAGGATGCCGCAGCGGTGCTGCAAGCAAAAAGAGGTGGGAAATTCCATGAAGGGATTCCGGGGGTGGGGCTTTGACATCACAGAGACTCCTTCCTCCCCGTTTTGGCCTGCCAGGAAGTAGTCAAACCCTCACCCCCGGAATCCTTTCGTGGGATTTCCCACCTCCTTTTGCTTGCAGCGCTGCAAAGCAAAAGGAGGTAGGAAATCCCACAATGGGATTCCCCACTCTTCTCCTGGGCGTCGTCGTTTCACGGTGTTTGACTGAACCCGAACATGAACCCGAACTTTACCCAAACTTTTAAAAAAGTTTGGGTTCGGGTTCGGCATGCCAAACACTGCAAAGTTCAGCACAAACCCAAACTTTGCATGTTCAGTTCACCCAACACTAATATCACTGCACTGCATTCAATTATTTGGCAATCTTGACTGGAAGAAATTGATATAGTGTTCAATAGTAGCTATAAATTGAAGACAAAGCTAAGACCAGTTGCAAAAAAGAGGTACTTATTAGGACCCTTAAAGAAAAAACTCTCTGCCAAACTTGTAAAAATGAAAGTCTTTTTTTCACCACCTCATATGACCTCCAACCAAAGGTGACCTTTGCATGCCGATTGATCACATGACCTTATGTGATACCCATTCAGGGTGATCATATGGTCTTATGTGACCTCCAACCAACATGTCTCCCTCCTTTTTGATCCTTGCATCATGTGATCTTTCAGTCACATGGCTAACCAAACATATAATCACACAAGACCACATAAAAGCAGAGAACTGAAACAGGACACTTCAAGTGAAATTCTGTTGATAATGTTACCTAGCTTGGTGATAAAATTTTTGGAAGCTGAATAACAGGTTCAGAGAATAAACCATCACCAACATAAGACTTTATTCCCTCAAAATTCCAGCTTTGTTGAAGGCTCTTAGAACCCAGCTCTCATTTGGCTCCATTCTATATCTGTTTCTCTGATTTGAAATTTTGGATTGGACCTCTCAATGTCTTCACCCTAAGGGCTGACTTCTCAGGGTAGCCTTCCAACTTTGGATCTTCTATGATTGGCATTCCATGCTGCATCTTTTTCTCATTCATAATACAGAGCCACAAACCTGTGAAAGTCTCTGCTATTCTCAATTCTAATGCATTGTCTTGGTGACCTGTAATAAAGAGTCTTGGTGACCTGTAATAAAGAAAAGTAATTCACCATCTCATCACCTCTCAGTGACCCTTTTTAGACTCCAATGCCTATCCTTCTGCCTCTTAGAGTTATAGCATTCCAATGTACTATATATACATAATGTAAGGTAGCCAACAAATAGCAGCAATGTTTAAGACAATCCTTAAGCACTTATTGCCACTTTATAGTGCTAACAGGGATAATCCCTATCAATCAGTATTATTTTTCAGTACCATGTAGTGAAAAAGCAATGAAGATGGTCCACAAAGTTCAAAGAGGAGGTAAACAGTTCAAGCATAAATAGATTTCAGCACAAAGTAGCCTTGGAAGAAGAAGTTTCTAACCTCTAGATGGTGCTTAATGACAACTCCTACATTCCTCCTCATTGGCCATGTTGACTAGGACTCATGGCAATAGTAGATTGTGCAACATCTGAGCTAAAAGGATTTGTTCTCCATAAGCTCAACAAAGGGTCATATACAAATGTCAGTATGTAGATAGTGAACTTATCCACATATAGGGCATAGATGTTGATTTCTATATACTTTCTACAGTGAAGGGCTACAAAAAATTTTACTACCACACTGTGGGTGTGACTTATTTTGTGGGTATGGCTTGCCAGACATGTGATCAGGTGGGAGTGGCTTGACGATTATGTGACTGGGGTTGGCTTAAAGATCATGTGACTGGCTTAAAGGTGGCCAACTTCATGTCACTCATGTCAAAGGTTTGGGTTAGGGTTAAGGTGCCAAAAGAGATATAGTTTCCATTACTATTTCCTTACTATTTACTAAGGTACCTGAACACACTTGTAAGTGGATCAAAAGCTTCCTAGCAGACAGGAAGCAGCAGGTGAAGCTAGGAAAAATCACATCACATACCTGTACAATTAGCACAGCCCCCCACCCCACCCCAAGGCTGTGTAATCTTACCATTTCACTTATCTCTATACACCAATGATTGCATCTCAAATGATTCATCTGTTAAACTACTGAAGTTTGCAGATGATACAACAGTGATCTGTCTCATTCGAGACAATGATGAATCTGCATACAGACAGGAGGTTGAACAACTAATCTTGTGGTGTGACCGGAACAATCTAGAACTGAGCATACTCAAAACTGTAGAAATGGTGGTAGACTTTAGGAGAAATCCTTCCATCCTTCCACCTCTCACAATACTAGACAACACAGTATTAACAGTAGAGACCTTCAAATTTCTGGGTTCTATCATATCTCAAGACCTAAAATGGTCACCTAACATCAAAAAATCATCAAAAAAGCACAACAAAGAATGTTCTTTCTGCGCTAACTGAGGAAACTCAAACTGCCCAAGGAGCTGCTGATACAGTTCTAGAGAGGAATCATTGAGTCTGTCATCTGCACCACTATAACTGTCTGGTTTGGTTCTTCAACCCAGCAAGACTGACACAGACTTCAGAGGATAATCAGAACTGCAGAAAAAACAATTGCTGCCAACCTGCCTTCCATTGAGGACCTGTACACTGCAAGAGTCAAAAAGAGGGCGGTGAAAATATTTACTGACCCCTCACGTCCTGGACACAAATTGTTTCAACTCCTACCCTCAAAATGTCATTACAGAGCACTACACACTAGGACAACTAGACACAAGAACAGTTTTTTCTCGAACACCATCACTTTACTAAACAAATAATTCCATAAACATGCTCAAACCTTTTACTAATTCTGCACTTCTATTTCTACTAGTTTTTTTCTCATCATTCCTATCACCCTTTTCCTCCCACTTAGGACTGTATGACTGTAACTTGTTGCTTGTATCCTAAGGTTTTATTAATATTGTTTCTTCATTGCTTATTCGACCCCTATGACAATCATTAAGTGTTGTACCACATGTTTCTTGACAAATCTATATTTTCTTTTATGTACACTGAGAGCATATGCACCAAGACAAATTCCTTGTGTGTCCAATCACACTTAGCCAATAAAGAATTCTATTCTATTCTATTACTGAACATCCAAAATATACTATTTAATTCTATGTATATATGCCTTATGTGTACATACATATTACACACAGGCACTCAAAAATATACATTATCTACTATATAAACTGTATGTGTATGTACACACACATGCACACACACATGGACAGCTCTTCTAAAATTATACACATTTAACCTCATTTACTGTGATAGGAATAACATGCCCAGAACCCAGAAGGTAAAAAAAGAAAAAAATTCTACCGGTTCTGCAACTTCCCTTTGGCTTTCTACCTTCGATCTGTGGAAGAAATGATGCTATTGCTGTGTGTTGCAAGGCAAACAATCGATGGTTCATTGCCTTTGACTATTTCCACTTCAGGAGTGTCTTTTAAAATTTCTGCAACAAGAACAGATACTAGGAAAAGAGCTTAAGAGCTATAAATAAAAATCAGCTTCAGTTGTAGGATGTCAGGAGTAGAAGTGTTTCAGCTAAGGACTTGGAAAAAATGCTCAGTGAGGCAGACAATTCCCACAGCCGACTTACCGGCCGGTGGGGTTTGCGGCGATCGGCGGTGTAGGAGGCCGCCATGTTGGGGGCGGAGTCACGGCACCCACGTCGGGGTGCCGTGATCACGTGGTGCGGTGCGTGGGCACCGATTGGACGGGCGAGCCAGGCAGCCCTATAAAAGGGGGCTGCCTCGTGGCGCAGCAGTCTCGCCCGGAGCATCGTGAGGCGAGGCTGCTGCTGCTGGCGTCGTCCCGGCTTGCTGCGTCACAGGCCCGAAGGCCTGCGGAGCAGCCGATCGTCGCTGGAGCTTCGGCCTTCGAGGCCAGAAGAGCCGCGAGCGGCGGCTGGAGGCTTAGTTCGCTTCGGCGACACCCCCACAGGGTTTGGAGGCGCATTTGGTCACAGTTGCATGGCGGGGGGTGGACGGAGTCGTTCGGGGGCACGGCGGAGGGCCTCGGGGGGGCAGGCCGGAGGGCCAGGGGTCCCCCCATTGAGCCACGCCGCACTGGGAGGAAGCGGGCCCCCAAGCGAAATTGGAATGAAGCCCCGGGGGCACGGCCGGCAGGGAGGCCGGTGGAGGAAGGCAGCCCCAGCGGGGAGGTGAGCCCCCGGGGGCGCGCAGTGGGCCGCAGGGGGGCCTCCTCAGGGGCGAGGGGTCGCCGCCAGGGCCGGGCCCTGCCGGTGGAAGCGCCGGGGGGAGCGGGCGAGGCCACTGGGGCAGAGGAGGTGACTTTCAGCGGGTCAGAAATGGGGCTGTCTGGGGCTGAGGCCCCTGCTGCAGGGCATGCCAGGGGGGAGCAGAGGGAGGGGGATTCCCTTTCGGTTTCCTCACATCTTCTGTCTTCCTTGCTTGAGAAACTTGATGAAAGGCCAAGGAAGCGGGGCAGGTCACGGCGGGGCCGTGCCACGTGCGTTGCCAATGCAGAGGGGTCTCGGAGCTCATCTGAGTCTGCAGACAGCCCGCGGAGGGCGCGCGGGACTCGGCGCGCGAAACAGAAAAGCAGGCGGAGGAAGGCCAGGAGAACAGTGTCCGGCTCCGAGGACGCAGACGACGACTCTTCTCACTGGGGTGAGTGCCCTGTGCCTAGGCACCGGTGGTCCCTCCCAAGAGGGCCTCGCGGCAGGCTACGGGCTACAAAACGCACGACACATGGGGGTCATAGGACCTGGCGCTCCCGCACAGCTGCTCAAGTTTGGAGGAGGGGGCGTAGAAGGGTAGTCGCCGGGAGGCACAAGAGGAAGAGGGATATCTCGAGGGATAGCTCAGGGTCGACCACCTCTGGGTCCACCAGCACCTCTTTTGACAGTGATAATCCTTTCGCACCTGGCCTACCGGACACTCCGCTTAGTATGCACATGTCCCAGGCCCTCAAGCGTAAAATTTGGCGGGGCGCTTATGTGGACATTTTTCAGATTTTGCTACCTGAGAAGTCTAAGAAGGATAGGGATAAAGAGGGTAAGAAGGGGTCGGATGACCCGAAAGGCACCAAAATGGACAAGGGAATTCTGTCGTGGGCGTATGCATTTTTGGCCTACCACTCTGTGGTTGTGGAAGATGACGTACATAAGACACATGAGCTCATCTTGTACATGAACATGATTCTGAGAGCTTATCAGGAGTTTGGGGGAGAGGCTTGGAAGCGTTATGACGAGGACTTCCGTAGGTTCGCCGCCCACAATAGACACTGGCCTTGGGATATGAGGCATAATGATTTGTGGCTTCAGGCCACGCAGCAAGCGTCGACTCCGGCCAGTGGGCGAACGCCCACAGGTCATCTGCTTTTGACGACGGGCAAGGAGGCTACTCTTCCCCGCCCGGTGGTGGGGACGGGGACCCCGGCCTCCGGCCAGCGTAGCACGACTGGGTCATCCTTTCGAGGCCCGCCGTACTGTTACGAGTACGGCGCCAGGGGGGCCTGTTCCAGGTCATATTGTCGTTTTCGCCACGCCTGCGCCTTGTGTAGTGGTAGGCACCCGACCTCCGCTTGTTACAGGGGAAGGGGAGGGGCCGGCTCCAAGGACGCCGGGACCCCTGCCAAACCCCAACCGGGGGGAGCTCAAGGTAAGGGGCCCAACCCCCGTTAGATTGGACAGGTTGCAGTATTGGCTCACCGGCTACCGCCCCAAGAAGGGTGCTGATTTTCTGCTCGCGGGGTTTTCCGCGGGCTTCAGGATCCCGTACGGGGGGCCGCATAGGGCCTGCATGGCGGATAACTTGAGGTCTGTGGCAGGTATGGGCCACGTAGTGTGGGACAAAATTATGAAGGAGGTGCGCGAGGGCCGGGTTTTGGGCCCCTTTGCGGAGCCCCCCCTGCCCTTCTTGCAGGTGTCCCCACTCGGGGTGGTGCCCAAGAGGGCCGCGGGAGAGTTCAGGCTCATACATCACCTGTCATTCCCCCCTGGTGAATCGGTGAACGATCACATTCCCGAGGAGCTCTGCTCGGTGCGCTACACACCATTCGAGACGGCTGTCGCGATGGTCCAGGCGTGCGGAGTGGGGGCGCTGATGGGGAAATGTGATATCAAATCGGCCTTTCGGCTTTTGCCCATTCACCCGTGGGATTTCGACCTGTTAGGCTTTCAGTTTGAGGGCGGGTTCTTTGTTGATAGGGCCCTGCCAATGGGTTGTTCTGTATCCTGCTCGCTGTTTGAGAAGTTTAGTTCATTTTTGGAGTGGGCACATGTTAAAAGTACAGGCATTGCGTCTGTCGTGCATTATTTGGATGATTTTCTCTTCGCGGGGCCGGCGGGCTCCGACGATTGTCAGCGGGGAATGACAGGTTTCCAGGATTTATGCTTGGATTTGGGCGTACCTTTGGCTCACGAAAAGACCGAGGGGCCTTCGACCAGACTGACATTTTTAGGCATCGAGGTGGACTCCGTTGCGCAAACATGTAGGCTACCCGATGATAAACTGACGAGACTCAAGGATGCGGTGAGGGTTGCCCGAGCCGCGAAGAAGGTGACTCTTAGACAGGTTCAGGAGCTGGCTGGCCTGTTAAATTTTGCTTGTCGTGTGATTGCGCCGGGTAGGGCTTTTATGTTTAGACTGTATAGGGCAACGGTCGGCTTGACGAAGCCGCACCACAGGATCAGGTTGTCGAAGAGCGTTAGGGAGGACCTTGTGGTGTGGCAAGGGTTTCTGGACGGGTACAACGGTGTGTCATTATGGAGACAGGATATGCTGCTGAAAGCGGACTTTCAGGTGAAGTCCGATGCGGCGGGCACGACCGGTTTTGGTGTGGTGTGGCAGGACAAATGGTTTCATGCTGACTGGCCGCAAGAGTGGCGCGGGGAGGCCGTCTGCCGGGTTTTGACGTTTTTGGAGCTATTCCCAATTGTCGTGGCCATTGAGCTGTGGGCCACCAGTTTTGCCGGTAAGACAGTCCACTTCTGGTGCGACAATATGGCGGTAGTACACGTAGTGAATACACTCTCCTCTCGGAATGAGCGGGTTATGGGTTTGGTCCGGCATATGGTAGCGAGATGCCTCGCCAATAATATGCTCTTCCGGGCCCACCATGTTCCAGGGGTAAGAAACGGGGTGGCTGATGCACTGTCAAGGGGGCAGTTGGCTAGGTTCCGGCTGCTTGCCCCACAGGCCGAGGAGCACCCGGAAGCAGCCCCACAGCATCTGTGGCTGATTGGAGGGTCGACGTAAGCAGGGCCATGGATTTGTCCATAGCCCCCAGCACCAGGAGATCATACCAGCGGGCAGGTAGGGAATTTTGGGCTTTTCGTCATGATAGGAGATACGATCAGCTTTGGCCTGCCCCGGTCGAACACCTCCTCGAATTCTGCGCGCTTAACCGTCGCCGGGGGTTGTCTGCCCGGACGATTAGGGGCAAGCTGGCAGGCTTGGCCTTCGTCGCCAAGTCTCGGGGTTTTTTGGATACCACAGGGGATTTCAGGATTAGGAAGACATTGGAGGGGTGGCTTAGGGAGAAAGGTCAGGCCCAGGGTGACAGCAGGCGTCCCCTAAAGCTCGCCCACCTGATGGGGCTTTACGAGCTGTGGGGTCGGCTCTGCCGCTCTGAGTATGAGGCATCACTGTACCACGCGGTTGCGGTGACCTTGTTTTTCGGGGCTTTTCGGGTTAGCGAGGTTCTTGCAGCTTCACGAGCCGATAGCTCCGGCCAGGCATTCACCACAAGGGACATCAGGTTACGTCGTGGCTCGGTGTCCCTGAGGCTTAGACGGTCCAAGACCGACCAGAGGGGTCGAGGTGTGACGGTCCAACTTTCCCGGACTAACAACCGGCGGGTGTGCCCGGTGGCGGCTCTGGTGGCATATTGGGCCCATAGGGGTGAAGAGCCGGGTTTCTTGTTTTGTCATGTGTCCGGTGAACCCCTTACCAGGTACCAATTCTGGGCCGTCACGTCCAAGGCGCTGGCAAGGCTGGGCTTGGACCCCAAACGTTACGGGACTCACTCATTTAGAATAGGTGCAGCGTCGTTGGCAGCAGTCGAAGGTTTCAGCAGGCTGGATATAAAGACAGTGGGCCGCTGGAGATCTGGGGCCTTCCGGACGTACATCCGCCCCTAGGTGAGTGGGGCGGGGCGGGGGGTTTTGCCGGGCCGCCACGTCTGATGCTGCTCTGCTTCCTCCCTTTCTCTAGACCGAGTACTTGACTGGCGCCGCAGGATCCTGATATGTGGCCACAGCATGGTATACTGGGCCGAGAAGAGGGCCCGTGAGACGACGCCCGGCACGCAGTTGGAGTTGGATCGAGCGGTTGTTCAGTGGCTGGGCCGTCGTGGCCTACGGTGGCGCGAGGTTCTTCCCCTGTTGTTCAACAGCGGGAAGGTGCAAGGGGTGCCGGGCTGTTTGGTTTTGCACGTTGGTGGGAACGATCTGGGAGCGATGACGGGTGTCGATCTGCTGTGGCACATTTGGGAGGGTTTGCAAGTGATCTGGGAGCGGTGGCCAGATACGTGTGTGTGGTGGTCCAACATCCTGCCTAGGAGGAGTTGGCGGCAGGCTAGAAGCCCTATTGCTGTGGATAAGGCTAGGAAGAGGATAAACAGAGCGGTTAAGAAGTGGGTGATTCAGGCTGGGGGTGGAGTGATAGACCATCCAGACATCAGGGCATCCCTAATAGACTTGTATAGACAGGACGGGGTACACTTGACCGACAGGGGGAACGATAAATTTATATCTGACCTGCAGAGGTGCCTGCACATATATGTGCAGGGGGGGGAGCAGGGGGAATAAATTAAAATTTCACCCCCTGCTGTGGCCGATAGGGGGCGGAAAATAAAGTAAATAGCAACTGGTGATCTCCTTTAGGGGCACCTCTACTGAGGTGAGGGGCGAGCTCCTTCTCGGATTACAGGGCTCGACCGGCCTGGGTTCGGGGAGGGGGTCGCTCCTGTGGCTCGCTTGCTGGAGTTTAACATAGATCAGTAGCGAGCCATCCCACACGCCAGGGGTGGCGTAGTAAGGGTGCAGGGGGTAGGTGTAGTTTACCATGACCCGCACCCAGTTTCAAGGAGTTTTCGCCCGAGGGTTGCTCTGTCTGAATTGGATTAAGTTAATTCCGCCCCCATTTGATTTTTGCACCCTGCAGGTCATGTGGGGTTAATGGTTTAAATAAGTTAATCGGTTAAGAAGTTAAGTTGTTGAATAAAAAGTGACCCCGTTATACCCACACCTTGTGTCCGACTATTACTCCGCCTGCGCCGCAATTAAATGATTATGTTTAAACAAGTAATTGAATAACATTTTTTAAAACTTTCTCTGTGGTTTCTCTATAGATCTTGTTTGTGGGGTTTTTTAGCATCCTTTCCTGGTGTGAAGGCAAAAAAAAAGAAAAAATGAGATTCTGGATTTTGTGAGAGACATTTTTTTTTGCAGAAATGTTAAAGATCGCATAACTTGCTAAACTTTGGTGCTGGCAAAACCTCATGGGGGAAAGAAGGAAGTGTGGACTACAAACTACTTCACACCTTCAAGTATAAAGGGCTTTGGGGGATTCTGCAACTTTTAAAATATATTTTATTTCCTCTTTGCTGTGTGTATGCAAAGAGAGAAAGAAAGAAAGAAAGAAAGAAAGAAAGAAAGAAAGAAAGAAAGATTGAAGGCAGAACAACTCCTTATGAGTAGAGGAGGTAATACCCGGCCAACGGTTTTAACCGTCGGCCGGAGTTGCCTCAGGGGCGGGGGCGATGATGAATCAGCTCTTTCGAGCTGCGAACTTCCGGGTTCTTCGGAAACCGGAAGTTCGGGTTTTGGCAGCGCGCCAATGAGAGCGCGCTGCCGGCTGGCTAAGGTGGGCCCACAGATCGCCCTATTTAAAGGGCGATCCGCAAAAGGGCCCGCACTGTTTGTCCTTTTGCAAACAAGGCAAACAGCTTTGCAAACAGCTTTCGGTGCCGGCTGTGTTGGATGGCGATCAGCGGCGGCGGCAGCGGATCGCTTCTGTGGGAGGACGGGGCCTATCGAGGCCTCGGCAGGTTACAGGGTCCGGGGCTTGCGGGCCCCTGACTCGTTTATTTCTTTGCTTTTACAGCGGAGAGTAGGGTAGCCTACTCTCCAGGGGGGTGGGGGTAGGTCGCGGCAGGGCCCGAAGGCCTCACCCGGTAGGCAGTCGCTGATTCAGAGGCTTTTGCCTCTGAGTCTTGGTTCAGGAATTTTGTTTTGTTTTTGCTGGTTACTTCTGTTTTGGTTTTGGGAAAGGTTGGTGCCCGGGGTAAATGGGGTTGTAGGTAGGCCCCTTCCCCCGGGGGTGGAAAGCTAGCCCACCCACCCCAGCCTAGAACCCTCCGAAGGGGTGGACAACCCCCTCCCTTTTTTAGTTAGGGGGCATAGGGGTTTTTGGGTTTTGTGAGGCCAGTGGGCCTTGTTTTGGGGGTGGTGGGATTAGGTAGGGTGACCTAGTGGTTCCCTACGGTCCCAGGGGCTCCCATTAAGAGGCCACGCCTTGGTAGGCTTTGGGCTTCCCTTGGGTGGGGTTTGCCCAGGGTTTTAGGACCTCAGTACCTCCCATCCGGGTGGCTGAGGGGGAATAGGCCCAATTTTGGGGTTTATTTTTGTATTCGGCTTGTGATTGGGTGGCCTGTTTAGTATGGGCCCCAGGAAGCGCGTAGCCAATCAGGCTCCGCAGGGCCCTCGCTCTCGGAGGGCCAGGGTCCCATCTTTACGGGCTAGGGAGGCAGGGGTTGTAGTTCCTACCCCCCAGGTGCCACCCCCTCCTGCCGCCCAGGCCCCTCGAGGCCAGGAACCCGTGGTATCTGCTCAATCATTCTCTGCTCTCTTAGATCGCCTGGACCGCATGGACGCCCGCTGGGAAGCCACCTTCGGGGCACGCAGTGGATCCGGGCCCTCAGTGGCGTTGGGAGCCCCTCCTGTTGCTGGGCATGCACAAGAAGCTCCGGACCAGAGCGACCCTGTGGCATGGGATGCCAGTTCTGCGGCTGGGGCCCTCGGGGCCCCATTGGATGGCAGGGGTGAGTCTCTTTCCATCGCACCCGCACCGGTTGTTCAGGGGTTACCCACCTTAACCCCCCGGCAGGACCAGCCGGCTTGGGCCCTCCTTTGGGGTCCAGCACGCCCATGGTCTGCTCCCAGGTTTGGGGGGCGACCGCACTGCCGGCTTTGGTTCCAGCCGGGGCGCCAGTGGTGAACACGGGGTCTTTGCTTAGCATGACTGGGGTGGCAGGGGTCCAGGTAGCCCCCCCGGGGGTGGGTGGTTCTGTGGTTTTGCCTGGATTAGCCAGCCTTACGGCGGCCGTGTCTTCTGCAGGGTTGGCCAATAACAGCGTGGCCACCTCGACCGACCCCATGGCGGCTGCCATGGGGGCGGTACCTGTGGGCCTTCCCTCGACTCCTTTAGGGTATCATTTGCACCCCTCAATTAGAGATAAGATTTGGAGGGGGGAATATATTGATCTCTATACCCTATTAAATAGGGAAGTTCCCAAAAAGGAAAGGGATGAAGAGGCCCGTACCGATCGGGCCAAGAAGGTCAAGGTACCTAGGTCTTTCAGGTCTTGGCTTTACGCCTTCCTGGCCTATGCAACCGTTATCATACAGAAGGAGCCGGGCAGGGCCACAGCGCTCCTTAAGTACATTGACGAGGCGTTCCGGATGAGGGTGGCGTTTGACCCTTCTCTGCCCTGGGATCGGGAGGTGCCCGATCTATGGTTTCAGGCGACCCGCAAGAGCGGGTCGGGTCAAAGGACCGATAGTGGTCATTTAATGGAGGAGGAGCCGGCTGCGCTCCGCACGGTTGCGGGGCAGGGTGTTCGAACCACCCCGCTTTGTTTTGAGTACGGCGCCAAGGGCTCTTGCGCTTGCTCCTCCTGTAAGTTCCGACATGCCTGCGGGAAGTGCGGAGGTTCCCACGCCACGCACATGTGCCCGCGTCCCGGGAAAAGCAGGAACGGCAGGGACAAGAACAGGCCCGCCGTTCCTGCGACTCAAGGGCCCCAGTCCGGTCAGGCTTGAGCGCTTGACTGAACTCTTGCGGGGATATCGCCCACCCGAGAGGGCGGCTGCTATCCTGCAGGGCTTTAGTGAAGGCTTCAGAATTCCGTATCAGGGTCCCCGTAGGGCCTTTATGGCAAAGAATTTGAGGTCACTTCAAGGTAATGAGGAGTTGGTTAGGATAAAGATTAAGAAGGAGGTAGACGAAGGGAGGGTCCTGGGCCCCTTTCCCTCCCCTCCCATCCCGAATTTAAGGGTATCCCCCCTTGGGGTGGTACCCAAGAAAGCCCAAGGGGGGAGTCGGTGAATGACTTCATACCGGAGGAGCTGTGTTCAGTCCGCTACGCCTCGTTCGACGCGGCAGTAGCTATGGTCCGGGCTTGCGGGGTCGGGGCACTAATGGGCAAGAGCGACATTAAGTCCGCTTTTAGGCTCCTGCCCATACACCCCGACGATTTCGATCTCCTGGGTTTCTGCTTTGAGGGAGGTTTTTACATGGATCGAACTCTCCCCATGGGGTGTTCGATTTCATGCGCTCTCTTTGAGAGCTTTAGCACTTTCCTCGAGTGGGCGCTCAGGAGTCAAACTGGGTCCAGGTCGGTCATCCACTATTTAGATGACTTCCTGGTGGCGGGCCCGGCGGGCACACCTCAATGCCAAGCCCTAATGGCGGCATTTGAGTGGCTATGTGCTTATTTAGGGGTGCCCCTAGCGCCAGAGAAAACGGAAGGGCCATCCTCTAGGATGTCCTTCTTAGGTATAGAGCTAGACTCCTCCACGCAGTCTTGCAGACTGCCGGAGGACAAGCTGTTGAAGATGAGGCTCAAACTGGAGGAGGTAGCCAGCCTGAAGAAGGTGACCCTCAAGCAACTCCAGGAGCTTACAGGGCTGCTTAACTTCACTTGCCGGGTAATTGCTCCCGGTAGGGCGTTTTTACACAGACTGTATTCCGCCATGCAGGGTCTGAGCTCGCCCCATCACCATGTGCGGCTCAGTGTGGGGGCCAGAGAAGACTTGCGGGTGTGGCAGACTTTCCTGGCCCATTTTAATGGGATCTCCTTCTGGCGGCAAGATTTGCTTCTCCAAGCAGACTTGCAATTGCACTCCGACGCCTCGGGTTCCCTTGGCTTCGGGGTGATGCTAGGAGGGAAGTGGTGCCACTCCACATGGCCGGCCGAATGGGCTGCGGCCGGTATAGGTAGGGATCTCACATTCTTAGAATTTTTTCCCTTAGTGGTGGCGGTTGAACTGTGGGGCAGTCAGCTCGCCAATCGGGTGGTTCATTTCTGGTGTGACAACCTGGCGGTTGTCCACGTGGTAAATTCTTTGTCTTCAAAGAATGAGAGGGTAATGCACCTGGTCCGATTTTTTGTCAGTAAAGCCTTGGTTCTGAACGCACTGTTCTTGGCACGCCATGTGCTGTGGTTGGAGAACGGCGCGGCTGATGCTTTATCCCGTGGACAGCTTGCCATGTTCCGGGCATTGGCGCCCTGGGCGCAACACACACCAGAACAGATGCCAGGACACTTATGGAGCCTGGCGGGGCTGCAGAACCATGGAGGCAAGAGGCAAATCGGGCCATTGGGCTGTCGATAGCCCCAAGAACCCGGGCTGCGTACCTCCGGTCAGGTAATGAGTTTATGGAGTTCAGGGTTAGTAAGGGCTATAGGCAGATGTGGCCCGCACCGGTCGACCAGTTGTTAGAGCACTGCGTGCTGCTACACCAACGTGGTCTGACCGTGAAAACCATTAGGGGCAAGTTGGCAGGCCTGGCATTCATCGCCAAGGCTCAAGGGTTCCCTGACACGTGTAGTGACTTTCGGGTTAGGAGAATGTTAGAAGGGTGGTCCCGGGAACGGCTGACACCAGCGGCTGATGCCCGGCAGCCCTTATCCATATTACAACTGTCGGACTTAAGCCACACGTGGATCAGGCTGTGCACTTCACACTATGAAGCCTGCCTTTTCCATGCGGCAGCGACTACGCTCTTTTTCGGGGCTTTTCGGGTGAGCGAAGTTTTAGCCAGCTCTGTTCGGGACAATAGCATGCGCGCGCTCCAGCGGAGCGACGTGCAGCTACGAACTAGTGGGGTCTCCATACGCCTGCGACAGTCCAAGACGGACCAGCATGGTCGCGGTGTGGAGATTGCTTTAGCACCAACGACTGATGGTGCCGTTTGCCTGGTGTCGGCTCTAACCGCTTTTTGCGCTAGTCGTGGGGAAACCATGGGATTTTTATTTTGTCACTGTAATGGGGCCCCCTTGACTAAGTACCAATTCTGGGCGGTTACTAAGCGGGCCCTTGAACAAGTGGGCGCGGACCCCTCCAGGTTCGGCACACACTCGTTTCGTATAGGCGCGGCTACCGCAGCCGCCACTGCTGGTTTGGCAGATCGCCACATTATGGCCATAGGCCGTTGGAGGTCTGCAGCCTTTCGTACATACGTCACGCCCCCCCGATAGGGACCCGTTTTGGCCGTTTTAATTTTCTGTTTGTTGTTTCAGCTGTTGCTGGTTCCCGGCCCGCAGTTTGACTCATGGGCCACAGTTTCGTGTTTTGGGCCGGCCATTTTGCTTCACGGTCTCCTGTCGGATCGCAGCTTTCCCTGGGCTTGAAGATGGACGTTGTATGGATGGGCCGCAGGGGAATGCGCTGGGAGGGGCTTTGCCCCCTGTGTTTTGGACGGTGTCGATCCGAGGGAGCCCCCGAGTTGTTGGTGATCCACCTCGGGGGCAACGATCTCGGTGTTTTGAGCGGCTTGTCGGTGAGCATCCAGGCTCGCGAAGACCTTTGGGCCATCGCAGCCGCGTATCCAGGCACACGTCTTGTGTGGTCTGAGATCC
Organism: Erythrolamprus reginae; assembly: GCF_031021105.1. Taxonomy (NCBI): domain Eukaryota; kingdom Metazoa; phylum Chordata; class Lepidosauria; order Squamata; family Dipsadidae; genus Erythrolamprus; species Erythrolamprus reginae. The sequence goes on along the minus strand of NC_091950.1, from coordinate 343,525,937 downwards.
TTCCCAGACTTGTCTGGCGGGATGCTGTTTCACCCAAAGCCGTTAACAAGGCCAGGTTGAGGGTCAACCAGGCCATTGGCAAGGGAGTTAGGGGGGGGTGTAGTGAAGCATCCCCATATAAAATTTGGAACCCCCTGGCTCTACCGAGCTGACGGCGTTCACCTCTCAGAGGAGGGGAACGCCATTTTCCTGTCGGACCTGCAGAGGTGCCTCCAGGAATTGGTGTAGGAGGCTGGGTGGGGGTTGGGGGGGCAAGATTGAGATCTGACCCCCCCTCCATGGCAGGTTTGGGGCAGAAATGGGCAATTAGATGCAACTGCGCATGCTCCTTTCAGGGCATCATTAAAGGGTGATGGACCGCCTCTCTCCAGGAACCAGAGGTTTGAGCAACGTCGGGGATTGGAGAGAGGATGTCCATGGGAATCACCGGATCCAATGTCCCACGGGGATTGGAGGGTGATCTCCTCCCACAGGCAGAGGCGTGGCTAGGATCCAGGTGAAGGTGGTACCTTCACCTGGATCAGCAAGGAGTTATTGCCCAATGTTGCCAAAGAATGTTATGGTAGGAATTTCCGCCCCGTTAGTTTTGCTCTGCAGGTCCTTAGTTTGTTTTGAATTAAATATTCAAATTTATTTAGTCAAATTTATTCAAATTTATTTAAAGTTATTTAACGTTATTTAAATATGTTAATTAATAAATGACTCTTAATTAATCCACAATCCATGTCTCAGCGTATTTACTCCGCCTCCGGGGGCAAATACCCGGCCAACGGTTTTAACTGTCGGCCGGAGTTGCCTCAGGGGCGGGGGCGACGATGAATCAGCTCTTTCGAGCTGCGAACTTCTGGGTTCTTCGGAAACCGGAAGTTCGGGTTTTGGCAGCGCGCCAATGAGAGTGCACTGCCGGCTGGCTAAGGCGGGCCCACACTGTTTGTCCTTTTGCAAACACCCGCCCACCCTCCGCTATCACCAGTGTGTCCTCCAGAGGTCGCCTCGGGGCCGAATAGGAATTTTTTGCAGCCTCCCCTTTAGAGGCGGCCGTTTTTTCACCTATTCCACACTGACGGGTGCGGATTGGATTGGTTAGGGGGCGTGGTGCATTTAGATAATAAATAGGCCTCCCTTTGGTCATTGGGGTTGGCAGGTTTGGGGCGGAAATGGGCAATTAGATGCAACTGCGCATGCTCCTTTCAGGGCATCATTAAAGGGTGATGGACCGCCTCTCTCCAGGAACCAGAGGTTTGAGCAACGTCAGGGATTGGAGAGAGATGTCCATGGGAATCACCGGATCCAATGTCCCACGGGGATTGGAGGGTGATCTCCTCCCACACGCAGAGGCGTGGCTAGGATCCAGGTGAAGGTGGTACCTTCACCTGGATCTGCAAGGAGTTATTGCCCAATGTTGCCAAAGAATGTTATGGTAGGAATTTCCGCCCCGTTAGTTTTGCTCTGCAGGTCCTTAGTTTGTTTTGAATTAAATATTCAAATTTATTTAGTCAAATTTATTCAAATTTATTTAAAGTTATTTAAATATGTTAATTAATAAATGACTCTTAATTAATCCACAATCCATGTCTCAGCGTCTTTACTCCGCCTCCGGGGGCAAAACTTCTCCATCTCAATATTGTCACTAGCTGTTTATAAGCAGTAGATACTTGCTATGTTTTAATTATGTTGTCTGCAAGTCACTTTAAAAAAATAAGAGCGAAAAGTCTGTCTCCTTTTTTTGACCCAGTGGTAAGACATGAAGGGGAAAAAAAAGAAAAAGGGAGCACTTCAACTATATGATCTGAAATAGACACTTTATAATGTTTTTCTTTAACTTTTAATTTCCCCAACATTGGTTCCCATCCCACCCCTCCAATACACAATATGATAGAATTATAACTGTTTAAAGCACTGTGGAATTTTCTAAGTGTAGCTTGATGGATTCATTCTGCAATCAATGATGAAAACAAAAGCAAAACAAAACAAATCAACTCGGGGAAGGATAATTGGGGAAGGAATTGAGTATGTCTAGTTTAATGAAAAGAAGAACTATGGGTGGCAGGATAGCAGTGTTTCGATATCTAAGGGGTGCCACAAAAAACAGAGAAACAATCTATTCTCCAAAGCATCTGAAGGCAGGACAAGGAACAATGGATGGCAACTGGTTAAGGAGAGAAGCAACCTAGAATTAAGGAAATTTTTTCTGACAAAAGAATTAATCATAACCTTAAGAAAGGATCATATACAAATGTCAGTATGTAAGCATAGATTTCATCCAAGTATATGGCAATCAATAGAAACATAGAAACATAGAAGACTGACGGCAGAAAAAGACCTCATGGTCCATCTAGTCTGCCCTTATACTATTTTCTGTATTTTATCTTAGGATGGATATATGTTTATCCCAGGCATGTTTAAATTCAGTTACTGTGGATTTACCAACCACGTCTGCTGGAAGTTTGTTTCAAGGATCTACTACTCTTTCAGTAAAATAATATTTTCTCATGTTGCCTTTGATCATTCCCCCAAGTAACTTCAGATTGTGTCCCCTTGTTCTTGTGTTCACTTTCCTATTAAAAACACTTCCCTCCTGGACCTTATTTAACCCTTTAACATATTTAAATGTTTCGATCATGTCCCCCCTTTTCCTTCTGTCCTCCAGACTATACAGATTGAGTTCATTAAGTCTTTCCTGATACGTTTTATGCTTAAGACCTTCCACCATTATTGTAGCCCGTTTTTGGACCCATTCAATTTTGTCAATATCTTTTTGTAGGTGAGGTCTCCAGAACTGAACACAGTACTCCAAATGTGGTCTCATAATCCATGTTGATTGCCATATACCTTCTCACTGGCTAAATGGTTGAGAGACTTGTGGGTGCTCCAATACTGGAGGTTTTAAGAAGAGATTGGACAACCATTTATGGTATATTATTATTTATTAAATTTATATGCCGCCCCTCTCCGAAGACTCCAAACGGTTCCTAATTGAGCAGGGGGTTGAAATAGAAGATCTCCAAGGTCCATTCTCTGTTATTCTAATATTCTGTTAATGTTACTTTCATTATTAAGACCCTTCCTCCAAATGCCAACTTATCGTGGACAATGTACTGCAGAACAACAGTTACACTAATCTAGGTAAAACAGGAAGAAATGTAAATGGAAAAAATTAAAATATTTTTATTTATTTTAAATAATTAAATTGTATTGTTAAATTGTTCTGAAGTGAGTTGTCCCATGGTGAGTTTGCTGTGGTGAGTTGGGCATCGCAAGTTGACCACACCAAGTTGGTGAGTCATCCCATTCTGGGTAAGACGTTCTGGGAAGAGGTGGGTTCCTCCTGGTTCAACCCAGATCGCCTGGGTTAGCAACCCACTGCTGATGTAATTTTGGCTTCATGAATCCAGTTCTATCTGTTCTGGTCCATGGGCACCGCCATCTTTTGGTGACCTTTTCATTGTTTGTATGGCTTCTCCTCATCCTAAACTGTGAAAAAAGGCCTCCCACCAACTCCGAGTTAAAACTGACCTTTATTTCTTCATCCGTAGAGCAACTGAACAGCTTATCAGCTGTGTTTCAGCCTGAAACCACCTTCTGAGCATGCACAGAAGTGAAATTGTAGAAAGGGACATGTGCATGAAATATTGTGATGTGCACCAGTAGCGAAGGTAAGTGGAATTCACACCTGGTTCTGAGTAAGAGTTTCTGGGTAAGAGGTACAGCCTCATCTTTTACGGTCACATGGAGGAGAACAACTGCAATGTTTCCTTGCATTTTTGGTGAACCTTTCATGATCATTTCACTTTGCTCTATCAATTCTGGGAAGTAATTATTGTTCTGGCTAAAGTCTATTTACTGTTTGAGGCATTGTGCTATGGGGAAACAAAAACTTCTCTCATATTCATTGCTTTCTTTTCTGTTCTTTCTTCTCTACTGAGTCAGCTTGGATCTGCAGCTGTTAGCTATTAAATTTTGCCTCTTGACACAGCCAGAAAGGATTGCCAGAGTGATATCCAAGGAAGTACACATTTTTTAAAAAATGGAATATTTTGCAAGAATGAATCCAAAGGCATCTATATGCCACAACATATTATGTGTCACTAAGGGAAGTATATAAAAGAACCTTGATATTTATCCCCCTCTTCAAAAGCTGTGAATGGGCTTTCTCAGGTGAACTCATGAGTTATCCTTGTCCAAATATGGGATTGCTTATTTGAAATGCAAGAAGTGTTTCTTCTGTTTTCTCTTCCTCATTTAGCACTCTGAAGGCAAAAAATAAGAAATGTTAAAGCAGTAGCATCCTTTATCCAGAGGTCTTCAAACTTGGCAACTTTAAGACTTGTGGACTTTAACTCTCAGCATAGCTAGCTGGAGAATTCTGGGAGTTGAAGTCCACAAGTCTTAAAGTTGCCAAGTTTGAAGAGAAAACAGAAGAAACACTTCTTGCATTTCAAATAAGCAATCCCATATTTGGACAAGGATAACTCATGAGTGTAAACAATGACACATCTATTTTTTGCCAGAGCTGTAATATGGAGTGTTCCTTCATCTTGGATTCCATCTAGGTGCAACCTAAAGCTCAGTTAAATTTGAGTGCAAAAGGAAATCCTAATTTTCTACTCCTTAACAACAAGTGGACCATTTATATGGCTCAGTATACCTGATGAAAGAGATTCTGAAAAAGACTGACACAGGTAGGGTTGCCAGCAGCTCCTCCAGGAGGGTTTTATTCGTGCATCCAGTATGCACTTTTAGTTACAGTGAATTATTTAAAGGATGAGAGCAGGATGACAACAGAGTAAAAATGAACTAACAAGAACAATCCATTTCAGGGGCGGTGGGAAAACAAACAAGGAAAAATATTGACAGACCACAATGGCTGGGAAAGGGGAAAAAATAGGTCTGAAACCTATATGATCAGATATATCACAGAGAAGAGATAATTCTATCAGACAGCTGCCACTGGAGGAATTCTCTATGCAAAAGTGCACATAGATGTCTTGCACAAAATTGGATATCTCTGTGTTCTAAGGTGAGCTCTGTGCTACAAAGTGTTCACTAGCTTTGAAGACAAGTGCTGCCAAATTGGATAGAAAACCCTGTGTTATAAAATAACACCCACGTACTTCCAGTGGCCCCAGTGATTCCTGATTTCCAGACCAGGACTGTAGAGTCATTTTGGGGGTTACAGATGAAGTACATTCTTTTTCAAACATGAAACTTCCTACAGGTCCTAAGGATGATGTGGAAGAATGTTAGGAAACATAGTTCAGAAAATACACAGTAAATCAAGAAGTTGGGTCCTAGCAGACCAATGCATTCTTCTTCTTGCGCGATATCCGTCATTGGACATTGGTTTAGGTTTAGGTTTATTGGATTTATATGCCGCCCCTCTCCGCGAACTCAGGGCGGCTCACAACAATAATAAAAAACAGTACAGTACATAATACCAAATCCAATGCCCACCCATCTAGTTACAAATTAAAATTAATAATCTCATAAAAACAGTATATATAAAAAAACAGGCACACAGTCAATCAATCAACAAAACAACATGGGCAAGGGGGAGGTGTTTTAGTTCCCCCATGCCTGACAGCAAAGGTGGGTCTTAAGGAGTTTACGAAAGGCAGGGAGGGTGGGGGCAATCCTAATCTCAGGGGGGAGCTGGTTCCAGAGGGTCGGGGCCCCCACAGAGAAGGCTCTTCCCCTGGGTCCCGCCAGATGACATTGTTTAGTCGACGGGACCCGGAGAAGGCCAACTCTGTGGGACCTAACCGGTCGCTGGGATTCGTGCGGCAGGAGGCGGTCCCGAAGATATTCTGGTCCGGTGCCATGAAGGGCTTTAAAGGTCATAACCAACACTTTGAATTGTGACCGGAAACTGATCGGCAGCCAATGCAGACTGCAGAGTGTTGGAGTGATATGGGCATACTTGGAGAAGCCCATAATTGCTCTCGCAGCTGCATTCTGCAAGATCTGAAGTTTCCGAACACTTTTCAAAGGTAGCCCCATGTAGAGAGCGTTACAGTAGTCGAGCCTCGAGGTGATGAGGGCATGAGTGACTGTGAGCAATGACTCCCGGTCCAAATAGGGCCACAACTGGTGCACCAGGCGAACCTGGGCAAACGCCCTCCTCGCCAGTGCTGAAAGGTATTTTTCTAATGTGAGCTGTGGATCGAGGAGGATGCCCAAGTTGCGGACCCTCTCTGAGGGGGTCAATAATTCCCCCCCAGGGTAATGGACGGACAGATAGAATTGTCCTTGGGAGGCAAAACCCACAGCCACTCCGTCTTATCCGGGTTGAGCTTGAGTCTGTTGACACCCATCCAGGCCCCAACAGCCTCCAGGCACCGGCACATCACTTCCACTGCTTCGTTGACTGGACATGGGGTGGAGATGTACAACTGGGTATCATCGGCATATTGATGATACCTCACCCCATGCCCTTGGATGATCTCACCCAGCGGTTTCATGTAGATATTAAATATCAGGGGGGAGAGGACCGACCCCTGAGGCACCCCACAAGGGAGAAACCTCGGGGTCGACCTCTGACCCCCCACTAACACCAACTGCGAAAGACAGGAGAGGTAGGAGGAGAACCACTGAAGAACAGTGCCTCCCACTCCCAACCCCTCCAGCCGGCGCAGAAGGATACCATGGTCGATGGTATCGAAAGCCGCTGAGAGGTCAAGGAGCACCAGGACAGAGGACAAGCCCCTGTCCCGGGCCCGCCAGAGATCATCCATCAACGCGACCAAAGCAGTTTCCGTGCTGTAGCCGGGCCTGAATCCAGACTGCTGAGAACCTAGATAATCGGCTTCATCCAAGGACTGCTGGAGTTGAAGTGCCACCACCTTCTCAACAACCTTCCCCATGAAGGGAAGGTTGGAGACTGGACGGTAGTTATTAAGCACGGCTGGGTCCAGGGAAGGCTTCTTGAGGAGGGGGCGCACAACCGCCTCCTTATAAAGGGGCAGAAAGGACCCCCTCCCCAAGGAGGCGTTGACAATCTCCTGGACCCAGCTCCGTGTCACCCCTCGACTGGCCGAAACCAGCCAAGAGGGACACGGATCCAGTAAACAGGTGGTGGAACTCACAGCTCCAATGGCCTTGTCCACTTCATCAGGTGTCACCAAGTCAAACTCCTCCCAGACAGATGGACAAAGACGTTTAGCCCCAGTCACCTCGACTGACTCATTGTATATTACTGGTGTATATTACTCATTTCAGGGGTTGCATCAAAAGGATGTCACCTCCTAGTATTTAATGTCAATTGGCCTAAAATCAAGAAATCTATAGGTTTCTAGGAAGGTAAGTGCTGCTCAGGGTTGTTGGTTTTTTTAAACTCTTCTTTAGCAGAACTAAAGAGAATTTCAGGGATGATTTCTCCTTCATGTTCTACATGAAAAATATAGATTTTTGAATGAGCCTGTTTGGGGATAAAGGAAAATCATTATGAGGAATATGTTATATATCACAGGAAAGCCCTTAGCAAAAAGAATGAAAAACAACTGAAAGATAAGTGTCCAAATCAGGGAATTATTATGAAGAAAAATGGTTTTAAATGCCTGCTATCTGTACAGTTATTACCATCGTCATCTGTGATGTGACAAGAAGTGAGTGACAGAAGTAGATGAGCATGAGCAAAATGTAGCAATGCCAAAGGTCTTGGATCAAACATTTTTCAAGCAAACATGCAATATTGTACTCTCTCAGATCCCATAAAAATGCATACAATTTCTCTGGAGTTGTTCCTAGTGGCAAAGAACTTAAATATTAGTGCTCTGCAGGAAAAAAATCTCTGACACTTTTGCAACTGATCCACATTCCACACATCAATTAATTTCCCGGTGGAAGATATCACAAGGGAGATTTTCCCCTTGGGCTTTTTTATACAGGGAAACATGGGCAGCTAGAGAAGGTTCAGTGTTAGCACAAGCTCCCTCCAGCAATAAATTAAACTTGAAAATCCAGTCAAAGTACATTTGAAAGGCATTCTTAAACTTTCCAAAAACACAGTGCACACACAGCACACGCACACACCTACACACGCACACACACAAACCTGAAGCCTCTTTTGTAGGAGAAAAACACTTTTGAGAAATAGCAAGGCAGATGTTGCCACTGCTAGGCAACAATCCTCTACCACATTGCTCAAACTTTCCTCCCTGAAATAGTGTGACTGGAACCCTGATAAATGATTTATTGTGAGGAGAGTTCAGAATCTTCCTCTTGTCTTCCTCCCCTTCCAAAACAGTTTAATAACAAGACTTTACCTACAAATGCCTCAATTTCAGCAGACGCATTGCTCACCTCTGTGTTCCTACAAACCTTCAAACCTTTTATAAAACCTTTTAGGATGGTTCACATTTTGATTTAGTCTGTTTTGATTCAGACGTCCTGATCATGGACATGTGCTGGGATGATAGGTCTTCCTCCACAGTCACGTTCTTCCCAAAGTTTGGCTTTGCCAGATTACCAAAAGAAATGTAATCTGGCTATAAGGGATGTCTCCAGGGGTGGGCTGCTGCCTGGATGGGGGGGACGCAGTGGGGTAGCAAAAATGGAGTTCCATCCAGTTTGCACTGAAAGTTGAAAGAAAACGCAGGGCATCCTGCCTAAGCCACGTCCACAGTGTGGTAGTAAAAATTTTGGCAGCCCTTCACTGGATATCTCCATCAACAAAATAATCATTCTTCCACTTCCATTGTCTAGCAGCATGGGTCAATAATGTATCAGCCTTTAGATGGTTTGAAATCTTGGAATTCAATGGAGTGACCACCTTGTACAGGGCTTCCTAAGTATCAGGATCTGACAAGCAATTCAATTTTGTCCTATACAACAAGAAGAATACATTATGCAGACAAATGAGAAATGCCTTTTTTGGTTATTATGGAAAGACATTGTCCTGCCAGAGGCTAAGCTGATCCCTAGCTTTTAGTCCAGAGAGACAATGTGACTCTGTCTGTAAATTTTGGGGTCTCTGTGAATTTAAATAACTTCACTGTACTTTGTTATTTGTTGTCCTATTATATTAATTGGTCATATTTTGTCCTTGATCTATTACTATAGATCAAAATTCAGATATTTTAGTTAAATAATTAACATTTCTAATGGTATTATAAAGAAGAGCTGCAGAAAGAGCACCAATAAAAGTAGACAATAGAAGGGGAATTGAAATCTGGCTGCCACAAGTGCAGAGCTTTTCTCTTATTGGAGTCAGTCCCCACCCCCGAATCTCTCAGACTAAAGACATAAATATAAAGTCAATTATACAGCTTGCAAGAAATAGTTTCCTTATATTGACATGCTTTCTCTAAAACCTTTCCTTCTCTCTCTGTAGACTAGAAAAGGAGCATCCTTGAAAGAGATGTATGAGGCTCCTTGCTGAGATCCTCACAAGAGAGAAATCTGAGCTTCAGCAACATGCTGGTCTATTTAAGAATGGAGATATCCACTTCCAGTGATTTTTATAGAAAGGCATAGTAAGAACAGAGACAGCAGGAATCCAGATAATTGAATTTTCAAATCGCTGTTGTTACTCCATAGCCACATCATTCAGCAGCTGGATACCAATACCAATAATCCAGTATCTCTTTTGTGATGCTCAAATGACATCTTAGTTTTTCTGAGGCATTTTGGGAAAGACATATTAAAATTTCAGTTGATTCAATGGGAACATGATTGGTATTGTTATGGCCTCCTAGGAAGTCTTAAAAAGAGTGGGGGAAAGGAAAAGGAACGTTCTCCTTGATTCAAGATTGAGTCTCTCCTTGATTAGTTTCTATCCATTGCTTCTCCTGCCTTCTGGTGCTTTGAAGACTGTTTTAGCCTCCAGTCCCCTTTATTTCTTTTTTCTTCCCTATTTCAAGAGTCTCAACTTCTTTTTAAATTGTGGTGACCAAAACTGGCTGCAATATTCCAAGTGTAGTCTTACTGAGTCACATATATGGTATTAACACTTTGTTTTATTTTGATTCTATTTTTTTGTTAATGCAGTCTAGGACTTTTATTTTATTTTTATTTTTTTTGGCAGGTACAACACTCTCCTGGGTCATATTTAAGTGATTGTTCATTAGGACTCCACATTCCTTCTCACAGTTGAACTGGATATCACCTATTCTACACCTGTGCATTTGGTGTTTTTTTTTGCCTAAATGTATTAATTTTCTCAATATTGAATTTCATTTTCTTAGATAGGGCCTAGTGCTCACATATGTCAAGATCCTTCTTCTTGAGTCTATATTCTGGAATGTTGACTATTCCTGTCAGGTTGGTGTCATGTGCAAGTTTTATGAGTTTCCCTTCTATCTCCTCCTCTAAATCATTGATAAAGGCATTGATGAATAATGGGCTTGAGTGTTGGGTTACTCCACTGCACAATACCCAAGTAGCTGGCACCCAGACCCTGCCCCTCCTGTCGCATCTATATGAAATGGATAGACATAACTGAGATGAAAAATTCTCTCAAATAAATTCAAGGAAAGCTCTTATCTGGAACTCCAAGTTATGCTACTCTATTTGCTACAATCAAACTAATAGGGATTGTTCTTCTGTAGATCTTGAAAAATGAACGCAGCTTCCTTTGTGACCAAGGTTACCATCTCAGTCAAATCACTCCTCTGAGAAACTTGAAGATGTTAATTTAGCACCTTGGTGGAAAATCTGTGACATATTGCTTTGAGAACTTCTGCTGATGAAAGGAAGGCTTTCTGATGCTGAATCAAACTATAATACCAAATCTATTCAAGAAGTTAGGAATCTAAAGGTCAATTGATATTCATTTTAGAACAGGGTTCTTCAAACTTGGTAACTTTAAGACTTATGGACTTCATCTCCTAGAATTCCTTAGCCAGCCATGCTGCAAGTCTGCAAGTCTTAGAATTGCCAGGTTTGGAGATCTCTGCTCTAGAGGCTAATCAGAATCTGTTTAACCATAGTGCAAATGAGCTCAAATAACTCTTATATTATATCTCATGACTACCCTTGCATCCATTCCCCCTTGGAAATGAAAGAAAATCTTTCACAGCATTGAGTGCATGTGATGGATTTGTCTGAAAATAATTTGAAAACAATGCCTTGGACTATCTGCAATTAGGGGCAAAAGATCTCTTTGTTTTTCATCCAAACAGTTTTACTTTTTTTGGAGTTCCATGTAAACTCACTTTTGTGAGCCGTTCAAAGTCCTCGGAGAGAGGCAGCATACAAGTCTAATAAATAATAATAATAAAGCAATAAATCACTTTAATTTTATTAAATTGATTCCTTAAAGCTATGGCATATGCCTAAAATAGAAAGTGATGGCTTTTATCAAGCTGTGATTTCCTTTATGCTGATATCATACAAAATTTATTTGTTACTCGTGTTCCAAATTGGATCACTAAAGAGTGTCCATTACACTAAGGCTATTCATCTTCTATTGTTGCTACTAAGAATAATCAACTGCTTTTATATTGGGACTTGGGGGTACATGAATCAGTCTTTTCTTTCCAAAACTAACCGGGATAATATCTGCAGAAAGCTAAAGCTTCATTAGGTTTTTTGAATTAAACTATCTGCTTTGTGCAAATTTCTACTCATTTGTTATTTATGAAGGATCGGATATCTTGGAATAAGTTGATAGTACTGTACATCATATGTCAAATATGGTCATGCTGTTATATTCAAAACCAAATATCACCATATTGCTCTTTTATGTATCAGGTTAATATTACATAAATGCCATCCTCTAATGATCAATCAGGGTTTTTTAGTATTCAAATCTAGTGGCCTCAGATTTTTACCCATCATTTGTCTCCATGCCACCTAATTGGCAATGGAAGAAACAGACAACAGTGCTATTACTATATATTTATTTTTCAGAAATTAAGATTCTAATAAGCATTCTCATACCACACATTAATTCCTTAACATTAAGCCAGGGAAATTATTCTGATATTGCTTATTTTTAATGGGTATTCATTAACTTTACAACATTTCATAGCAAAATTTATCAAAAGCCTAATCCTCCCCTCCAACTGATTTACAGATTTCTAATTTCAGTTATTGGAAATGGAGCTAATATTTTATAACACTCACATATACAAAAGAGATCCTCCCATGTACTTATTTATATGACATTCTTTGGCCTTGAGTAATTAACAGAAGGTATTTGTCTATGACCCCAGTTCAGGGCTGTAATTATTACAGTGGTTAGAAAAACCTTCTCATTCTAATAAAGAACTGGACTTTGAGATACTTAATATATTCTTCTGTGCTATGTTTTTGCCTGTCTCTTCTCTTCTTGGGAAGAGTGAAATTATATGAGGAAAAGATGTTTAAAATAGAGTAATTATAGGCCAAAGGCAATGTTCCCATTTGCTGCAGTGCTGTGAAAAGGGGAAGCTGACTGTTTCACAGGCATTCCTGTCAAGAGCAGCTTTGGAAACAGATGGAATCATTGTTCCAGAGCCCAGAACAGCAAGCTAACAAGAATTATCCCCTACAAACATAAGGTCTGTGGCCTCAGACTTTCACTGAAAAGTATCTCCATTCTTACTGAATAACAACATTGCAAAAGAGAATTAAAGGAATATGCTCACTCGTCAAGTATTTTTGAGTTAATCTATATGTATGGCAGTTGTTTGGGGGTGAAAGCTCAAAGAGTTTTATATACAACTCTGTATCTGGGAATTAGAATAACAGAAATACCTTCTGTAATTAATTGCTCCCATGGCTAGATGTCTTGAACTAGGCCTGAACTTCAGATTGACTTATTGAATACTGATCTGGTTTGTACTTTGCCTTTTTTCCTCCTTTCCTTGTGCTTTCTGAACTAGAACTCTTGAAAGCTACACTTGGCTGGGAATTTATTAATCTACACAACTATATTTGCCTTCACTTGCCTGTGGTCTCTGGCTAAAAGAGAGGGGCGGCATACAAATATAAATAAACAAACAAACAAACAAACAAACAAACAAACAAACAAACAAACAAACAAACAAACAAACAAACAAATAAATAAATAAATAAATAAATAAATAAATAAATAAATAAATAAATAAATAAATAAATAAATAAATAAATAAATAAATAAATAAATAAATAAATAAATAAATGAGGCCAAACATGAAAAAGAAAAAAAACCCTGGCTTTCACTACAAATATTTAGGACTGCAGAGACCTGGGTAAGAACATAATCTTCTTACTAACAAACCATAACAAAAAGAGCTTTGAATCAATTCTTTATTCTATTCCAATAAAGCATATTTCATTATTTGCTGCTTGTTCACAAGCAATTAACAATAGAACTAATGTGATTGCATTCTTTTCATTCCTCTTTGTTTTTATATTAAGGCATTGCTAGTGGAGCTAAACATGTGGAACTGTTATTTGGGAATATCGCCGGCTGACTTACCGGCCCCACGGCGCTTTTGCGGAAGGGCCGGGCAGACTCGGACCCTTCCATGGCGGCCGCCATTTTGTTTTCGGCCGAAATCTCGCGAGGCGAGATTTCGGCCGGGAATGCCTTGCCCACGTGGCTGGGCATGACGTAGGGTCCGGGCGGGGCTTGCTGGCCCTATTTAAGGGCAGCAGGCCTTGAAGCAGGCCTTTTCGCCCCGGACCCAGCTCAAGAGCAGACACTCGGCTGAGTGCTGCTCCGGCGCCATTTTGGGTTGCCCTCGTGTCGCGGCCGCCATTTTGTGGCCGACAGAGGGAGCGAAAAGTTGTCTTCATCACTCTTGACTCTGAATCTGCCGATTGAGGCTCAAATCCCTGTGGGCTTGGAGGACTCGTGGAGCTTTCTTCAAGAGGATCCCCCTCGGGCCCGAGGGGGACTGGTAACCTCCTCCCGGCCGGGAGGAGGGCGCGGTTGGGGCCCCGCCTGGACTTGGGGTGGGGGCGGTTTGGCTTCTGGGGTCCCCGGTCCTGGGTTGATTGGAGGCCAGCTTTTAGGCCTTAAGGGCCTACTCGTGAGGGGAAGCTTACGCTTTTGGGGCCTCGGAAAGGGGGCCTAGGGGGTTGGCAAGGGCTTCTCCCTTTACATTGATTAACGCTAGGTAGTGGCCCAGTGGTGGGGGACCAGCTGAGGTTGCTCCCCGCATTCTAGATTTTAAGGATTTGGGATGGCTCCGAAGAAGAGGCCTGCCACTGCCCCTATGGCTCCGCCGGCTGCGCGTCCCAGGAGGGCCCTTAGGCCTTCTGCCCGGGCTCGGGCCAGTAGGGAGGGGCCTACGGGGGTGGTCCCCGAGCAAGGGGGGTGGTTTCGTTGCCTCCTACCCCTCAACCTGATATTTCTCCTGCCATGTCTTGGGCCAGGGTGTTGGAGAGGCTCGACGAGCTCGAGCAGTGGAGAAGTGGTTCGGGCTTCGGAGGGTCCCTTGATCAAGTTCCGGCGGCGTTGGGAAGAGATCCTGCGGCGGCCTAGGCTGGGCAGATGGCTCCTGCTGGACGACAGGCCCCGGCAGGGCCGATGGCGGCTGTCCCGGGCCCCGCAACAATGGGCCCCCCGTGGATGTCATCAACCCCGTACGGGGCAGGTGAGGCTGCACCACACACTACACCGCTGTCCTTTCTTCCTTCACCCACCCCGGGTTTTCCCCCGGCGGGGGTTGGGAGTGGGTCCAGTTTTCTGGGGTCTTCCACGGGCACCTGCGGGCAGGTCTGGGCGCAGCCGGTTCCTCCTTCGGGGCCGCTGGCGGCTGGCCCTGCTCCGCTGCCCGGGCCAGGTCCTACGGGGATATCTGCGGTGCCCGGGGCAGGGGGGTGGGTTCCTCCAGCCCCTGCTGTTATGCCCCCGCTCCCTGTCTTGCCCTACCCCCACGGTGCGGGAGTTTTTGGTGTTGCGGCCAACACGGTATGGGACCCGTTCGCTTGCATTAAAGCAGGGGCCATCCCGTGCGGGTTGCCGTCCACCCCTTTAGGATGCCACCTTCACCCTTCAGTGAAGGAGGCTATATGGCGGGGAGAATACGTGGATCTTTTTTCGCTTTTGAACTGAGAGGTTCCTAAGCAGGAGAAAGAGATTGTCCCGGGGGAGAAAATGAAGAAAACCAAAGTAACGAAATGCTTCAGCTCCTGGCTGTATGCTTTTCTTACTTATGGGTCTGTGGTGATTCAGAGGCAGCCGGCTATGGCCTCTGCCATGTTTAAATATATAGATTTGATTGCCAGGGCCCACTTCGAATATAAGGGCACCATATGGCGCCATTATGATAAAGGCTTTCGTATGAGGATGGCGGTAGAGCCTAACTTGCCTTGGGATATGGTGGTTCCGGACCTTTGGTTCCGGGCCACGCATATGTCAGGGAAGGAAGGGTGTGAGCGTACGGATAGTGGGCACTTCATGGAGGAGGAGCCTGGCGCGGCTTCGCCGGCCAAGGCGACTCCTGGTGTGGCTGGCAAGGGGGCCTCGCCCGCTTGTCATGAGTTTGCTGCAAAAGGGGCGTGTTTTCGTCCCTTTTGTAAGTACAAGCATGCCTGCGGGAATTGTGGGGGGTCCCATGCAGCTTCAGTCTGTCCCCGCCCCAAGAAAGGGGCGGAGAAGAAGGGCGGGGGTCCAGGAAAACCTCCCCCACCAGCTGGGGGAAAAGGGGCCCAGCCCAATTAATGTGTCTGTGCTCGAGGGTTGGTTGGTCGACTACCACCCTCGCCCGAGAGCCGAGTTGCTCTTGAGGGGCTTCTCCGAGGGATTTAGGATCCCTTATGTGGGCGTTAGGAAGGCTTTCATGTCGGACAACCTCAGGTCGGTTGTCGGACATGAGGACATTGTTCGGGCTAAGATTCGAAAGGAGGTTGCTGAGGGCAGGGTCCTTGGGCCTTTCCCGGAGCCGCCCTTTTCGAATCTTAGAGTGTCCCCCCTGGGGGTGGTCCCCAAAAAGGCGAGTGGTGAATTTCGGTTGATTCACCATTTGTCTTTTCCAAAAGGGGAGTCAGTGAATGACTTCATTCCTGACGAACTTTGTTCAGTCCGGTACGCATCCTTTGATGCGGCCGTGGCCATGGTTAGGGAGTGTGGGGTGGGAGCCCTTATGGGTAAATGCGACATTAAGTCGGCATTCCGGCTCCTCCCCATTCACCCAGGCGACTTCGAGCTTCTGGGCTTCCATTTTGAAGGTGGGTTTTATGTGGACAGGGCATTGCCTATGGGCTGCTCTGTTTCCTGCTCCCTTTTTGAGAGCTTCAGTACTTTCCTGGAGTGGGTGCTCAGGAGGCGTAGTGGCCTGGGTTCGGTCGTTCATTACCTTGATGATTTCTTGATGGCCGGGCCGGCGCACTCGGAGCAATGCTTTGCTTTGATGCGGGACTTCGAAGCCCTTTGTGCTCAATTGGGGGTGCCTTTAGCCCCTGAGAAGACCGAAGGCCCTGCCACCAGGATTACCTTCCTCGGTATTGAATTGGATTCAGAGGAGCAATCTTCCAGATTGCCCCTGGATAAGTTGATTAAAATTAGGACCAAGCTTGAGGCGGTCTTGGGCTGCAGGAAGGTTACTCTTCGGCAGCTCCAGGAATTGGCCGGGATCCTTAATTTCGCCTGTCGGGTAGTGGTGCCTGGTAGGGCTTTTTCTCGCCGGTTGTATGACGCGATGAAGGGGCTACGCTTGCCCCACCATCGTACCCGCTTATGCGCTGGGGTCAGGGCTGACCTCTGCATGTGGCGGGAGTTTTTGGAACATTTTAACGGGTTGTCTTTCTGGCGGCAGGAGCTTCTTTTGGAAGCGGAGCTGCAGTTGTGTTCCGACGCCGCAGGGACTTGTGGTTTTGGGGTAGTGTTAGGTGACCAGTGGTGCTGGTCGGCATGGCCTCCGGAATGGAGTGCCTGTTCATTGGTTAAGGACTTGACCTTTTTGGAGCTTTTCCCCTTGATAGTGGCCTTAGAGCTCTGGGGTGAGCAGTTTAGGGACAAGACTGTGCATTTTTGGTGTGACAATCTAGCGGTTGTCCATGTTGTGAACGCCCTGTCCTCTAAGAGTGACAGGGTAATGCGGCTTGTCCGCCATTTTGTGCACAGGTCCTTGTCTCTGAACGCCTTGTTTTTGGCTAGGCACGTCCCGGGGCTAGATAACGGGGTGGCTGACGCCTTGTCCCGTGGTCAGTTGTCCAGGTTTCGGACCCTGGCCCCGTGGGCCCGAGAGTCGCCAGAGGTGTTTCCAGCCCACCTGTGGAGCCTGGGCGGGCTCCCGAGAGCTGGAGAGACGAGGCCTCCAGGGCGATCGCCTTATCTGTAGCACCTGGCACCCTGCGAGCTTACCAGCGTGCAGGTAAGGAGTTTGGGGATTTCAGGCAGGGTAAGGGTTACCCCCATAGCTGGCCTGCCCCGGTTGAGCACCTAGCTGAATTTTGTGTCCTGCTGAAGGGGCGTGGCCTTTCAGTTAGGACTATCAGGTCTAGGTTAGCCGGCCTCGCCTTTCTGTCCAAGGCGGGGGGGGTTTGGTGATTTTTCGGGTGATTTTCGCATCCGGAGGATGCTGGAAGGCTGGGTGAGGGAGCGACAGGGGTTCCCTTCTGACACTCGTCAGGCCCTGACGGTTCAGCAGCTGTCTTTGATTAATCAGGCATTTGACAGTCTGTGTGCCTCTCTGTACGAGGCCCGTCTTTTTAGGGCAGCGACTTGTGTTATGTTTTTTGGGGCCCTCAGGGTCAGCGAGGCAATGGCCTCCTCGCAGTCTGACTTGTCGCTCCGGGCTTTCCAGCTTACTGATCTGACCTTTAGGCAGGGGGGTGTCTCCCTTTTGGTGAGACATTCCAAGACAGATCAGTTACACAGAGGGGTTAGAATTGAGCTTAGTGCTGCCACCGATCAGTCTGTGTGCCCGGTGGCTGCTTTGCAGCAATTTTGTGGCTTGCGGGGGTCAGGGCGTGGGTACCTTTTTCAACACCAGGATGGTACCCACCTGACCCGGTATCAATTCTGGGCGTTAGTGTCAAAGGCAATGTCTCAGGTAGGCATGGATCCCGCCGGCTACGGAACGCATTCGTTCCATATCGGCGCCGCCACTAGCGCGGCACTTTCTGGTTTCCCGGCCCAACGGATTCAGGAGATCGCCCGCTGGCGGTCAGCGGCATATTGGGTTATGTTAGGCCCGCTGAGGATTCTGGGCAGGGTTTAGGCTAGGTAACCTCTCTGTGTGTGTCCTCTTCCAGGTTCCCAGTCCAGGCAGAAACCGACGGCACTGCTGTGTGGCCACAGCATGGTCTTCTGGGCCGGCCGCTCAGCAGCCAGAAGCGCCATTGGGACCCAGCTGTCGTGGGACGGTGGGTCAATGTTGTTTGGATGGGCCGGAGGGGTATGCGGTGGGAGGGGCTCCTACCGACGTTGCTGGGTACTCAGCATCTCAGGGCGGTACCCGGCGCTGCTGGGCGGGCGGCTACCCAGGGTCGCGCCCAGATGGGACTGGGTGGTCGGCAACCCATAGCCGCACCCAGATGGCTGGTCTTGCACCTCGGTGGCAATGACCTGTGCCTGCTTGGTGGTCTTCCATTGATCATCCAGGCGCGCGAAGACCTGCGGTGGCTTCGCAGGGTATGGCCCACCACGCAAGTGGTGTGGTCAGAGATCCTCCCAAGGATCGTTTGGAGGGACGCCATTTCCCTTAGGGCCATACACCGGGTCAGGCGTAGGGTGAATAAGGCCGTGGGAAAAACAGTCAAGGAATTAGGTGGGGTTGTAGTGGCCCATCCCCTCATCACCGTAGATCGGCCGTGGCTTTACCGGGCCGATGGCGTTCACCTGTCAGAGCAGGGGAACGCCATTTTCTTACAGGACCTGCAGCGGTCTCTGCGTGAGCTGGCGCAGATAGAGGGGGGAGTCGGGGGGCCAAGATAGAGATCTGACCCCCGCTCCGTGGCAGGTTAGGGGCGGAAATCTGGGTGGTGGTTCAGCAACTGCGCGTTCTCCCTTGGGCATCTTTGGGGATGATTGACAGGTTCTCTCCAAGCCCATGGTGGGTGCTACCTGCGCACTTGGGGGGAACCTGTCTTTGGGTCCCGCTATTGAAGTCCCAGGGTAGGGGTGAGCCGGCGGGACCCCCCTCATGCGAGTGCATGGCAGGGTCTCAGGTGAGGGAGAGGTCCCTCACCTGGACCAGCATCGACTACGCCCTTAGTTGCCCAGGAATGTTGACCTTTTACGTCATTTCCGCCCCTGAAGTGTTTGTTTGACCCTGCAGGTCCACTGTTTCCGGGTCATAGTTGAATATGTTGATTTATGCAAATTTATGCTAATTCATGCTAATTTAATTAATAAATTATGCAAATTTATTATAATAAAAATGACCCAAGTTTAAATCCAGCTCTGGTGTCCGAGTCGTTACTCCGTCTCTTCTGCAATATCGCCGGCTGACTTACCGGCCCCACGGCGCTTTTGCGGAAGGGCCGGGCAGACTCGGACCCTTCCATGGCGGCCGCCATTTTGTTTTCGGCCGAAATCTCACGAGGCGAGATTTCGGCCGGGAATGCCTTGCCCACGTGGCTGGGCATGACGTAGGGTCCGGGCGGGGCTTGCTGGCCCTATTTAAGGGCAGCAGGCCTTGAAGCAGGCCTTTTTGCCCCGGACCCAGCTCAAGAGCAGACACCCACCCGCCCTTCCCTATTTTGCAGTGTGCCTGGTGGGTCGCCTTCGGGGGCCGAATGGGAATTTTTTGCAGCCTCGCCCATTAGGCCGGGCTGTTTTTTCGCCCATTCCACACTGGGGAGATGGACGTGCGGTTAGGGGGTGCTTGCATTTAATAGGTTAATTGGCTTACCTCTGGTCATTTGGGTAGGCAGGTTAGGGGCGGAAATCTGGGTGGTGGTTCAGCAACTGCGCGTTCTCCCTTGGGCATCTTTGGGGATGATTGACAGGTTCTCTCCAAGCCCATGGTGGGTGCTACCTGCGCACTTGGGGGGAACCTGTCTTTGGGTCCCGCTATTGAAGTCCCAGGGTAGGGGTGAGCCGGCGGGACCCCCCTCATGCGAGTGCATGGCAGGGTCTCAGGTGAGGGAGAGGTCCCTCACCTGGACCAGCATCGACTACGCCCTTAGTTGCCCAGGAATGTTGACCTTTTACGTCATTTCCGCCCCGGAAGTGTTTGTTTGACCCTGCAGGTCCACTGTTTCCGGGTCATAGTTGAATATGTTGATTTATGCAAATTTATGCTAATTCATGCTAATTTAATTAATAAATTATGCAAATTTATTATAATAAAAATGACCCAAGTTTAAATCCAGCTCTGGTGTCCGAGTCGTTACTCCGTCTCTTCTGCAAAGACGTTTTATTATTATTATTTGTATGGCCACCTATCTTAAGGGACAATTCTGGGCAGTTTACAACAACAATAAAATTACATAGTCATAACACTATTAAATTAAAATTAGAAGCCTAATGCCTCAGTCATCTTAATAGGATGCTGAACAATTGTCCATAGACTCACATCATACGAACATAAGAAGAGTCAGGCTGAATCAGGCCAAAGCCCATTGAGTCCAGCATTCTGTGTCACACAGTGGCCCACCAATTGTACATGTGGATCTTGAGCAGAAAGAGAAGGCAAAACCCTCCCTTTCCCCTGACCCCCAACAAATGGTACTCAAGGGAATCCTGCCTTGAGCGGCACACGGACATCACTTCTACCCGAGCTCCTATTTGAAAAGTCATTTCTATGGCCTTTAGGGAAATTGAAGGGTGGGAGCCTGCCAGATGGCCAGATTAGGTGTGGGGTGTCCACAAGATAGAAGCAGCCATGGTAAATACATGCTTCATGGGTCACACTAGATGGCCACATTTAAGGGGTGGAATACAGAGTGTGCCTACCTTATTCACCCTGGTGAACTGGGCAGATACTCTCGGGGAGATATAGTCCTGCAAATAAGATGGTACTGTGCCATGTAGACCTATAAATGGGATAACCAATATCTTGAATTACACCTGGAAGGAAACTTGAAGCCAGTGAAACTCATACAACAGGTGTGAAAGCCTAAGGGTGCCCAACATTGTGGACTAGTTGTAGCTTGCAGGTGGTTTGAGTGCAAATAGGAAGTAACCAACTGATGAGTGACCCTGTTGTCCAAATAGGAAGTAACCAAGTCATGAGTGACCCTGAACAATGCACTCTCAGTCCAGGAAAGGGAGACATTTGTTCACAAGGTGGATCTACAGTATGTAAAGTTCTCCTAGCCATAGCTGTTATCTGTTCCTCAAGCCAAAGTGATAATTCTAAATTGCTCACCCGTTCAGGGGGTGGATTAATATCATCTGCCCAACCCAGACTGGAGATGCACAACTTGGTAAGATATTCAAATCACTTCCTTAAATTTTCAGAAGTAACACTAATACTGTAAAACATAATCAGATTCATTTACAAACTAAAATTATGCAAATAGACTTATTCCTACTGCAATTACATTAAAGCAGTGAAGAAAATGAGACATCTGTTGACCATCAAACTCCAGCAAAGAAGCATTAAAATGTGCCTCTTGAAGCAGTTCCATATTCTCAATCCTATAATAGCAAGGGTTGTTCTAGCTAGCTGTTCATTAGAGGTTGAAATAAAAAGATTCCCTCATCTGACTTTCAGCTTCACCTATGAGGATTCATAATGGTGCACGGAAAGATCAACTTGAAGAACAATATTGTAATGCTCCTAAACTGTCCAGGGTCTAAGATGTAAATGCGAAGTTACATCCCATCCATTAGAGCAGAGAGAATGATGATGAGCTTGGGAATGTAGGGAAAATGAACACAGTAGTTAGAAAATCATTAGAATTGGAAGGGACATTGGAGGTCATCTAGTCCAACTTCCTCCCAAGCAAGATACCCTATGATGACAAACCTATGGCACATGGAAACTATGGCATATCAGAGGGAATGAAAGACTTTGCCCTATGTCAGCTCCAGCGCATATGGGTGCACTGGCCATTGAAGCTTCCTTGAAGCCCCGGAGTGCAAAAAAACAGCACAATGGCAAACTGGAAGTGCATTTTCTGAACTTCCGGTTTTCCCATTATGCGTTTTTTTGCACTCCGGGGTTTCAGGAAGCTTCCCTAAACCCTCCAGAGAGCAAAAAACAGCACAACAGTAAACCAGTTCATTTTTCCAAGCTTCTGGTTTGCCCATTTGGGTGTTTTTTTCATGTCCTAGGCTTAAGTGAGGTCTATGTGCATGCACAGGGACGAGGGGAGATTGTGCGCATACACGGGACAGCACAGTGGTGTGTACATATGTGTGAGGGGAGGGGAGGGTGTGGGAATGTGCACATGTGCTAGCACACACACACACCACCATCCTTTTGGCACACGAACCAAAAAGGTTTTGCCATCAGTGCCGTATACTATTTCAGACAAACGGATGTCAAGTTTCTTTTTAAAAGCACCAGTGAGGCAGTCCTACAACTTCTGAAGGCAAACACTTCACAAGTTAATTGTTTTCACTGTCAGGAAACATCTTAGTTCTTCTTGTCTCACCTTCTGGTGCTTTGGAAAAGAAGTTGTTTGTGGTAGTCCTTTACAAGTGCAGTAATGGCCTGCCGGCCGACTTACCTGCCCACTGGGATTTGCACTGGGGCTGGGGGAATGTGGCTCCTGGCATAGCTGCCATTTTGGAGGGCCAAGATCTCGTGAGATTTTGCGAGATCTTGGTCCATGCCGGCGATCGCACTGGTTGATGACGCTGCTGGTGGTGGGCCTGGCCAGCCCTATAAATAGGGCTGCACTGGCTGTTGGCCCTCCTTTTCAGCCCAACAGCCAAGCTGCAAACACCCGCCCGCCTTCCTTATCTTTCAGTGTGCCTTTCGGTGTCACCCTAGGGGGCCAAATAGGAATTTTTGGCGGTCACGGCGTTTTAGTTGTGACCATTTTTTTGCCTATTCCACACTGCAGTGCAGGATGGATGGTTAGGGGGTGTTGTGCATATAGTTGATTCGGTCAATTGGCTACCTTTGGTCACTGTGTAGGCAGGTTAGGGGTGGAAATTGGGCAGTGGTTAGCAACTGCATGTTCTCCTTCGGGCATCTTTGGAGATGATGGACAGACTTTATCCAAGAGCGCATGGTGTCAGCACTGGCCTGAGCGATTGGGGAAAGGATGTCCCTGGGTCTCACCCCGCCCAATTGCCTGTCAGGGATTGGATGGAGAGACCTCCCAAATGCATGGCATGGTGAAGTTCCAGGTGAGGACATGGCCCCTTCACTTGGATAGGCAAGGAGCTACGCCCATAGTTGCCCAGGAAGTTTTTGTGACATCATTTCCGCCCCGTAGTTCTTTAGTTGACCTCTGCAGGTCCCAGTTAATTGTTTCCTTATTTAATTAAAGTTATATTTAATTAATAAAGTGACTCAAGTTAAATTCAGCTCTGTCTCCTTGTTCTCACTCCGCTTCCGGTGCAATGTTACAGAGGAGAACCAATTTAGTGTTAAGACACCAGGAGTACAAAGCCTGCTGGGTAAACTTGGGTCACCAGTTCTCTTTCACAGCCCTATGAAAAAGACAAAGGCAACCAAGATGCAGTGGTGCAGCGCAGTGGTTAGAGTGTTAACTCAGCCTTCCCTCCTTACGAGGTGGGTAAAATGAGGAGCCAGATTGTTGGGGGCAATATGCTGATTTTGTAAACCGCTTCGAGAGGGCTGTAAAAGCATTATGAAGCAGTATATAACTGTGAGTGCTACTGCTAACCATCTGAAATGGTTCCAGAAAAACTGCAGAAACTAGTCCAGGGGTTTGTTAAGAGTCCATACTGATGTGGCACCCAGAAAAAGTGATACAGAGGAATTCCTGCTGCACTTGACACAGAGTAGCTAGTTGAGGATCTTTAGTGGACCATAGATTGAAACCATTTCAAATAATTGATTACTCTATGAGAATATGAGTGTGCATTCCTTTCTTATACCCTCACCAAATTAAACTTAGTGGTAAGAGATTTTGCTTAGGCTGAGATAAAGCAAATAACCAGCAGAAGAGGAAATCCAATACAGGTTTTGTATTAGTCCCTCATACATTTTAGGAAAAAGGTTCCAAAATTTCAAATATATCCCACCTTAAGAAAATTACCAATAAAGGAAGGCTGGAGGATTCCTATTACAGTTTTCAAGATTTTATGTTCTACCCTAATTCTTAGATTCAAATTAATTAATGAAAGTCCATATGTTTCTTGTTTCCTTAATCATACTGTGCAATTAAGGCTTCTGATAGTATTGTTTCATTAACTTTTTTTAAGGCTTAACAAATATCATTGTTTGTCTTCCTTATTCATAGTGCAAAGTGGACATTATATAGCCATATTTGGTACTCCTGTCCTGGGAAATTATTCTTGATGTTTCTCCCATGCCAGGAAAGGAGTTGGTGGCCATAATTTTAACTGAGCTTTAAATGTTCTGTCTATTTTTGTGTTCCTTCTACACACCCATACTAAGAACATACAAATTTAGACCAAATCTTAAATGAAAAATAGAAATACTTTACAAGCCAATATTAATGACTCTATCATGATTACTGTCAACCTCCACAATGCCTGCTTGCTTCAGCTTCCATAGAAAATGGGGGTGGAGGCATGGTTGGATATTTGTATTTGTATTTATTAGATTTGTATGCCGCCCCTCTCCGAAGACTCGGGGCAGCTAATAACAATATAAAAAGACAATGTAAACAAATCTAATATTAAAAACAATCTTTAAAACCCCAATTTAAAGAACCACTCATACATACAAGCATACCATGTATAAATTCTATAAGCCTAGGGGGAAGGGAAATTTCAATTCCCCCATGCCTGATGACAGAGGTGGGTTTTAAGGAGCTTGCGAAAGGCAAGGAGGGTGGGGGCAACTCTGATATCTGGGGGAGCTGGTTCCAGAGGGCCGGGGCTGCCACAGAGAAGGCTCTTCTCCTGGGTCCCGCCAAACGACATTGCTTAGTCGACCGGACCCGGAGAAGGCAAACTCTGTGGGACCTAACCAGTCGCTGGGATTTGTGCGGCAGAAGGCGGTCCCAGAGATATTCTGGTCCGATGCCATGAAGGGCTTTATAGGTCATAACCAACACTTTGAATTGTGACCGGAAACTGATCGGCAACCAATGCAGACTGCGGAGTGTTGGTGTAATATGGGCATACATTGGGAAGCCCATGATTGCTCTCACAGCTGCATTCTGCACGATCTGAAGTTTCCGAACACCTTTCAAACATAGCCCCATGTAGAGAGCATTACAGTAGACGAACCTCGAGGTGATGAGGATTGGGAGTGGGGGGGATCTGTGCTGGAGATGTCTCTTCTTGTGTTTTATTAGGAGCCTAGGGACGAAAGTTCTCATCACATAATGCCAGATTACATGGACATGTTTATAATGTTCTCAAGGTCAATGGCTTTGACAGACCAGATGTGGAAGCTCAAATGGCTGGGCTTCTTGGGACATTGGGATTGGAGTTATGAGGGGACCAGTTATGAGGGGAAGGTTTGGGGATTATTTGTATGTGCCTTTTGCCTCAGATCCTGCTTTCATTTCATCACTATCAGTTTTCATCTAGTAAAAGTACTTTATCGACATGGAGTTGCGGGGGGTCTTTCTTTCCTGGACTTTGAATGAAAGCACACCTGACAATTACTTTAATTGTTTAAGCCAAGTTTGGGGAAATAAATTGTGGAACAACATTAAGATTAATTAATTTTTTTTCTTCAGAACTTCATATTTCTGTTCAGCTAATATAGAAACCAGAGTTCAACATGTAGGAAGTTAATTAGTTCATCATTCTTGACTGGAAAACACTAGTGCAATTTCAATTTTACTCATATAAGATTCTCATTAATGAAATTACCTGCGTGGGTCATCATTTTGGAGCTTGTGATTTAAAATTAAAAGCTAGAGTTAAGAAGAACATTGATAAGTTTCATTCTCTCTTTGATAAGAAATGATCCTCGAACTAATTAGACGTTATTAGTGAAAGAGAATATGAAATAAAATCAATGCATGGTTGATTGCCACATACAGTGCAACTTGTTTAGTTTTATTTACTAATGCTTGAAATTCTATGGAATTGAATAATCTGTTCTAAACCTTTATGGGGGACTTAAATTTTCAATTATTTAAGAGAAACGTCTACATCTATAAAATTATTTGTAGAATCAGAATAACATATTAAATGTCTTCTAGATGTAATATTCCAACTTTTCCAGGCAATGAAGGCTGGAGATCTGTTGTGAGAATCCCTATCTAAGTAACTAAGAGGCACAGATTAAAATACCAGAAAAATCATTTTCCCATGATCTAAGCAGTTTCTCCAGGACTGAAAGAGAAATGGTCCATTTGGATGCAGGTCTGCTATCATTCTGTTTTTCAGGAAATATTTTTATTTTATGTTTTATTTTATTTTATTATTTTTGTCAAGCATACATAAGATTACAGTAAAAGTATAAACATGTATACATGAGTTGATTTTGAGTACATGGGAACATTAGGACAGGGAAGCTAGGCATGACATTTACACATTTACACACACTTATGCATGACATTTACACACCTCTTAAGAATGGGGTGAGGTCAACAGTAGACAGTCTAAGTAGGGGTAAAATCTTCCCAATTCGGCCCGGTGCTGGTGAGTAGGTGGTGGTTTTAGTAGCTGGTTCGGAGAACCTGTAGCGATGGCAGTGTGAGGCTCTGCCCACCCACCCCAACATCTTCACTTCCTGTTTTGGTTGGGGTTTTTTTGTTTTTTTAAAAAAGCCCTTTTAAAGCCTTTTTTTCCCCTGAAAAAAAGAAAGGGGGAAGGGAGGGGAAAGAGAAGGGAAGGGGAAAAGAAAGAGAAAGAGAGAGGTAGGTGTTAGAAGGAAAAAAATCAGGACTCGCTTTCCAACCTGGAGATCGCTTGGCAAAGAAGAAAAAAAATTGCTATCCGTTTAAATCAGGACTCTCCAAATTTAGCCACATGGCTGGCTGAGGAATTCTGGGAGTTGAAGCCAACAATTCTAAATGTTGCAAACTTTGAAGATTCCTTCTTTAAATTGAAAAGCCTTTGTAAGCTCCTCAAAGAAGGTTTTTAATTGCAGAATTAAAGTGACATTCTAGGTTAGATGAACAAAAAACTGTATAAAAGGAAGGATTCTTATAAGGTTCTATAATTTTGAAATTTTGAGATTTGTGCAATATGGGCTTTGTGTTTCTAAAAGGGTTTGGATGATTCCCATTATAGCTAAATGTCTTTCGCTCTGTGTTAGGTCTTGAGTGTGTGGGGCTGCTTATTCTGATTCTACTACTGTGTTTTGTCAGCTGCCAAGTCTTGCCATGGGGAAATTTCAAAATATCCTGTCTTGAATGGGTTTTCTAGGGATCTGTTTGCCTGCTTGTGTGAATGGAGCCAAATGTCAGGCTTCTACTTTCTATATGGTCATTTTCTCATGACCAGCCAACTGGTATTCATGGATTCTATTTTTTAACTGTCATTCTATCTGCCCAAGGTAGAACTGGTTACAAGTGTTGAAATGAATCTATATATTATGTTGGCACTGTCTTTTTTCCATGTGTTCTGTCTTTGATATTCCTGCCTAAGTGTAAACATGGGTTTGTGGGCTATTGTTATTCGTAGGGTTTGCAATAGCCAGGCAGCCTCTTCTGATGTGCCTTTGATGTTTGGCAGAACTTGTTTCTGTGCTGTGTCTCACTGTGTGGTTTTTTTTCAGGATTGGGTGCTATGCATCATAATATAAAGTTCTCGGCATAGCCATTGTGGAGGAAAATGTTGAAAAGCTGGTTTCTTTTCTGCTTTTCTTAGGGCGTTGAGGTTGCAGGGTGTTCATTGTACACACGCACACACACACACACACAAACACGGAAAAAGGAATGAGAAGAAAATGAAATACAGAAATTAGTATAAGGGCAGACTAGATGGACCAGGAGGTCTTTTTCTGCCGACAGACTTCTATGTTTCTATGTTTCTAAATAAAATGAAAGACTAAAACTCAGGTGCATTTTACAACAATTGTGGAGTTCTTACATAGATTATTTTTAATGGAATCAATTCAGGGGATATAATAATAAAATGCACATTTTAACTCAATCAGTGCTAAAACACCTCTTTTTTTGGTAGACTCCAATTTAATTGCTTTATTTTAATCATCTTTTGTTGTTATTGGAGTTTTTGCAAATTTAACTGTTGCAATTAATCTTAACAGGCAAATATGAATAACGAACTTCATAATTACACTTCTTTCACAGGATTATGAAACTCTAGTACAAGCTTTCCAACTTTGGCAGAGTTAAGACTTGTGGGCTTCCACTCCCAGAATTTCCCAACCAGCAGGATACGCCTACCCTAGAATAACGCCGGCTGACTCACCGGCCCCACGGCGATGTTGCTGAAGGGCCGGGCAGACTCGGACCCTTCAGATGGCGGCCGCCATCTTGTTTTCGGCCAAAATCTCGCGAGATGAGATTTCGGCCGGGAATGCCCTGCCCACGTGGCTGGGCATGACGTCGGGTCCGGGCGGGGCCTGCTGGCCCTATTTAAGGGGCAGCAGGCCGGGAAACAGCCTTTTCGCCCGGACCTGGTTGCCTGAGCAGACACTTCTTTGGTGCTGCTCGGCCGCCATTTTGGGATCCCCTCGTGTCGCGGCCGCCATTTTGTGGCCTGCCGAGGGGGCGAAAAGTACTGCAGAGCGTCGTTGAGGCCTTACTCCTCTCCACTTGCGAGCTGTTGTCAGCGATCCCCCTCGGGCCCGAGGGGGACTGGTAACCTCCTCCCGGCTGGGAGGAGGGCGTGGGGGGGGGTGTTTGGTCTGGGCCCCCGGTTGGGTTTGGTTGGAGGGCCGGATAGCAGGCCTTTGGGCCTACCTAGCCAGGGGGGTTTTGCCAATAGCCCTGAGGGAGGAGCATACAATAAGATACGTGCATAAGGGCCTAGGGGGTAGCAAGGGCTTCCCCCCTTTTCTGTCCCGGGCCCTAGGTAGGGCCCTGCGGTGGGGGACCTGTGCCTGCCACTTAGTTAGGGGGTCGGTCCTCAGTTGTTTGTGGCTCTTTGTATACTTGGGGGAAAAGTTGAGATGGCTCCAAAGAAGAGGCCTGCCACCGCCCCTATGGCTCCGCCGGCGGCGTGCCCCAGGAGGGCCCTTAGGCCTTCTGCCCGGGCTCGGGCCAGTAGGGAGGGGACTGCGGGGGTGGTCCCTGAGCAAGGGGGGGTGGTCTCGGTGCCTCCTGCCCCTCAACCTGATCTTTCTCCTGCCGTGTCTTGGGCTAGGGTCTTGGAGAGGCTCGACGAGCTTGAGCAATGGCGGAGCGGTGCGGTCCCCGGAGCGTCCAGCGATCAAGTGCCCGCGGCGTTGGGGAGAGATCCGGCGGCGGCCCAGGCTGGGCAGACGGCTCCGTTTGGACGGCAGGCCCCGGTAGGGCCGATGGCAGCTTTCCTGGGCCCCACACCATTGGGCCCCCCGTGGATGTCTTCGACCCCGTACGGGGCAGGTGAGGCTGCACCACACACTACATCTCTGTCCTTTCTTCCTCCCCCCGCCCCGGGTTTTCCCCCAGCGGGGGTCGGGAGTGGGTCCAGCTTTTTGGGGTCCCCCGCGGGCACCTGTGGGCAGGTGTGGGCCCCGCCGGGGCCTCCTCCGGGGCCACCGGCGGCTGGCGCTGCCCCGTTGTCTGGGGTGGGTCCTGCGGGGACACCAGCGGTGCCAGGTGCAGGGGGGTGGGTTCCACCGGCCCCTCCTGTCATGCCCCCGCTTCTGGTTTTCCCCTACCCCCATGGGGCGGGAGTTTTTGGTGTAGCGGCCAACTCGGTATGGGACCCCTTTGCTTGTATTAAAGCGGGTGCCATACCGTGCGGGCTGCCGTCTACCCCTCTAGGATGCCACCTTCACCCGTCGGTCAAGGAGGCTATTTGGCGGGGTGAATACGTGGATCTTTTTTCGCTTTTGAACCGAGAGGTTCCCAAGCAGGAGAAAGAGATTGTCCCGGGGGAGAAAACGAAGAAGACCAAGGTGACGAAATGCTTCAGCTCTTGGCTGTATGCTTTTCTCACCTATGGGTCTGTGGTGATCCAACGGCAGCCGGCTATGGCCTCTGCCATGTTTAAGTATATAGACTTGATTGCCAGGGCCCACTTCGAGTATAAGGGCACCATATGGCGCCATTATGATAAGGGCTTCCGTATGAGGATGTCGGTGGAGCCTAATTTGCCATGGGATATGGTGGTCCCGGACCTTTGGTTCCGGGCCACGCATATGTCTGGAAAGGAAGGCTGTGAGCGTACGGATAGTGGGCACTTCATGGAGGAGGAGCCTGGCACGGCTTCACCGGCCAAGGCGACTCCTGGTGTGGCTGGCAAGGGGGCCTCGCCCGCTTGTCATGAGTTTGCTGCAAAAGGGGCGTGTTTTCGTCCCTTTTGTAAGTACAAGCATGCCTGCGGGAATTGTGGGGGGTCCCATGCAGCTTCAGTCTGTCCCCGCCCCAAGAAAGGGGGGGAGAAGAAGGGCGGGGGTCCAGGAAAACCTCCCCCACCGGCTGGGGGAAAAGGGGCCCAGCCCAATTAAGGTATCTGTGCTCGAGGGTTGGTTGTTCGACTACCACCCTCGCCCGAGAGCCGAGTTGCTCTTGAGGGGCTTCTCCGAGGGATTTAGGATCCCTTATGTGGGTGTTAGGAGGGCCTTCATGTCCGACAACCTCAGATCGGTTGTCGGACATGAAGACATTGTACGGGCTAAGATTCGGAAGGAGGTGGCTGAGGGCAGGGTCTTTGGGCCCTTCCCGGAGCCGCCCTTTCCGAATCTTCGTGTGTCCCCCTTAGGTGTGGTCCCCAAAAAGGCGAGTGGTGAATTTAGGTTGATTCACCATTTGTCTTTTCCAAAAGGGGAGTCAGTGAATGACTTCATTCCTGACGAGCTTTGTTCTGTCCGGTACGCATCTTTTGACGCGGCCGTGGCTATGGTTAGGCAGTGTGGGGTGGGAGCCCTTATGGGTAAATGCGACATTAAGTCGGCATTTCAGCTCCTCCCCATTCACCCAGGCGACTTCGAGCTGCTGGGCTTCCATTTCGAAGGTGGGTTTTACGTGGATAGGGCATTGCCTATGGGCTGCTCTATTTCCTGCTCCCTTTTTGAGAGCTTTAGTACCTTCCTGGAGTGGGTGCTCAGGAGGCGGAGTGGCCTGGGGTCCGTCGTTCATTACCTTGATGATTTCTTGATGGCCGGGCCGGCGCAATCGGAGCAATGCTTTGCTTTGATGCGGGACTTCGAAGCCCTTTGTGCTCAATTGGGGGTGCCTTTAGCCTCCGAGAAGACCGAAGGCCCTGCCACCAGGATTACCTTCCTCGGTATTGAATTGGATTCAGTGGAGCAATCTTCCAGATTGCCCCTGGATAAGTTGATTAAAATCAGGTCCAAGCTTGAGGCGGTCTTGGGCTGCAGGAAGGTTACTCTTCGGCAGCTTCAGGAGTTGGCCGGGATTCTTAATTTTGCCTGTCGGGTAGTGGTGCCTGGTAGGGCTTTTTCTCGCCGGTTGTATGATGCGATGAAGGGGCTCAGTTTGCCCCACCATCGTACCCGCTTATGTGCAGGGGTCAGGGCTGACCTCTGCGTGTGGCGGGAGTTTTTGGAACGTTTTAACGGGTTGTCGTTCTGGCGGCAGGAGCTTCTTTTGGAAGCGGAGCTGCAGTTGTGTTCCGACGCCGCAGGGACTTGCGGTTTTGGGGTAGTGTTAGGTGACCAGTGGTGCTGGTCGGCATGGCCTCCGGAATGGAGTGCCTGTTCATTGGTTAAGGACTTAACTTTTTTGGAGCTTTTCCCCTTAATAGTGGCCTTAGAGCTCTGGGGGGAGCAGTTCAGGGATAAGACTGTGCATTTTTGGTGTGACAATCTAGTGGTTGTCCATGTTGTGAACGCCCTGTCCTCTAAGAGTGACAGGGTGATGCGGCTTGTCCGCCATTTTGTGCACAGGTCCTTGTCTTTGAACGCCTTGTTTTTGGCTAGGCCCGTCCCTGGTTTAGATAACGGGGTGGCTGACGCCTTGTCCCGTGGTCAGTTGTCCAGGTTTCGGACCCTGGCCCCGTGGGCCCGAGAGTCGCCAGAGGTGTTTCCAGCATACCTGTGGAGCCTGGGCGGGCTCTCGAGAGCTGGAGAGACGAGGCCTCCAGGGCGATCGCCTTATCGGTAGCTCCTAGCACCCTGCGAGCTTATCAGCGTGCAGGTAAGGAGTTTGGGGATTTCAGGCTGGGTAAGGGTTACCCCCATTGCTGGCCTGCCCCGGTTGAGCACCTAGCTGAATTCTGTGTCCTGCTGAAGGGGCGTGGCCTTTCAGTGAGGACTATCAGGGCTAGGTTAGCCGGCCTCGCCTTTCTGTCCAAGGCGGGGGGGGTTGGTGATTTTACGGGTGATTTTCGCATCCGGAGGATGCTGGAAGGCTGGGTGAGGGAGCGACAGGGGTTCCCCTCTGACACTCGTCGGGCCCTGACGGTTCAGCAGCTGTCTCTGATTAATCAGGCATTTGGCAGTCTGTGTGCCTCTCTTTACGAGGCTCGGCTGTTCAGGGCAGCGACTTGCGTTATGTTTTTTGGGGCCCTCAGGGTCAGCGAGGCAATGGCCTCCTCGCAGTCTGACTTGTCGCTCCGCGCCTTCCAGCTCGCTGATCTGACCTTTAGACAGGGGGGTGTCTCTCTTTTGGTGAGACACTCCAAGACAGATCAGTTACACAGAGGGGTTAGACTTGAACTTAGCGCAGCCACCGATAAGTCTGTTTGCCCGGTGGCTGCTTTGCAGCAATTTTGTGTCTTGCGTGGGTCAGGGCGTGGGTACCTTTTTCTACACCAGGATGGCACCCCCCTGACCCGGTATCAATTCTGGGCGATAGTGTCTAAGGCTATGTCTCAGGTAGGCATGGATCCCGCCGGGTATGGAACGCATTCGTTCCGTATCGGCACCGCCACTAGCGCGGCACTTTCTGGTTTCCCGGCCCAACGGATTCAGGAGATCGGCCGCTGGCGGTCAGCGGCATATTTGGGTTATGTTAGGCCCGCTGAGGATCCGGGGCAGGGTTTAGGCTAGGTAACCTCTCTGTGTGTGTCCTCTTCCAGGTTCCCAGTCCAGGCAGAAACCGACGGCGCTCCTGTGTGGCCACAGCATGGTCTTCTGGGCCGGCCGCTCCGCAGCCAGAAGCGCCATCGGGACCCAGCTGTCGTTGGGACGGTGGGTCAATGTTGTTTGGATGGGCCGGAGGGGTATGCGGTGGGAGGGGCTCCTACCGACGTTGCTGGGTACTCAGCATCTCAGGGCGGTACCCGGCGCTGCTGGGCGGGCGGCTACCCAGGGTCGCGCCCAGATGGGACTGGGTGGTCGGCAGCCCATAGCCGCACCCAGATGGCTGGTCTTGCACCTCGGTGGCAATGACCTATGCCTGCTTGGCGGTCTACCTTTGATCGTCCAGGCGCGCGAAGACCTGCGGCGGCTTCGCACGTTATGGCCCACCACGCAAGTGGTGTGGTCAGAGATCCTTCCAAGGATCGTTTGGAGGGACGCCATTTCCCTTAGGGCCATCCACCGGGTTAGACGCAGGGTGAATAAGGCCGTGGGGAAAACTGTCAAAGAATTAGGGGGGATTGTAGTGGCCCATCCCCTCATCACTGTAGATCGGCCGTGGCTTTACCGGGCCGATGGCGTTCACCTGTCAGAACAGGGGAACGCCATTTTCTTACAGGACCTGCAGAGGTCTCTGCGTGAGCTGGCGCAGATAGAGGGGGGAGTCGGGGGGCCAAGATAGAGATCTGACCCCCGCTCCGTGGCAGGTTAGGGGCGGAAATCTGGATGGTTTCAGCAACTGCGCGTTCTCCCTTGGGCATCTTTGGGGATGATTGACAGGTTCTCTCCAAGCCCATGGTGGGTGCTACCTGCGCACTTGGGGGGAACCTGTCTTTGGGTCCCGCTATTGAAGTCCCAGGGTAGGGGTGAGCCGGCGGGACCCCCCTCATGCGAGTGTATGGCAGGGTCTCAGGTGAGGGAGAGGTCTCTCACCTGGACCAGCATCGATTACGCCCATAGTTGCCCAGGAATGTTGACCTTTTACGTCATTTCCGCCCCGGAAGTGTTTGTTTGACCCTGCAGGTCCACTGTTTCCGGGTCATAGTTGAGTATGTTGATTTATGCAAATTTATGCTAATTCATGCTAATTTAATTAATAAATTATGCAAATTTATTATAATAAAAATGACCCAAGTTTAAATCCAGCTCTTGTGTCCGAGTCGTTACTCCGTCTCTTCTGCAATAACGCCGGCTGACTCACCGGCCCCACGGCGATGTTGCTGAAGGGCCGGGCAGACTCGGACCCTTCAGATGGCGGCCGCCATCTTGTTTTCGGCCGAAATCTCGCGAGACGAGATTTCGGCCGGGAATGCCCTGCCCACGTGGCTGGGCATGACGTCGGGTCCGGGCGGGGCCTGCTGGCCCTATTTAAGGGGCAGCAGGCCGGGAAACAGCCTTTTCGCCCGGACCTGGTTGCCTGAGCAGACACCCACCCGCCCTTCCCTATTTTGCAGTGTGCCTAGGGGTCGCCTTCTGGGGCCGAATGGGAATTTTTTGCAGCCTTGCCCATTAGGCCAGGCTGTTTTTTCGCCCATTCCACACTGGGGAGATGGATGGGCGGTTAGGGGGTGTTTGCATTTAATTAGGTTAATTGGCTTACCTCTGGTCATTGGGTAGGCAGGTTAGGGGCGGAAATCTGGGTGGTTTCAGCAACTGCGCGTTCTCCCTTGGGCATCTTTGGGGATGATTGACAGGTTCTCTCCAAGCCCATGGTGGGTGCTACCTGCGCACTTGGGGGGAACCTGTCTTTGGGTCCCGCTATTGAAGTCCCAGGGTAGGGGTGAGCCGGCGGGACCCCCCTCATGCGAGTGTATGGCAGGGTCTCAGGTGAGGGAGAGGTCCCTCACCTGGACCAGCATCGATTACGCCCATAGTTGCCCAGGAATGTTGACCTTTTACGTCATTTCCGCCCCGGAAGTGTTTGTTTGACCCTGCAGGTCCACTGTTTCCGGGTCATAGTTGAGTATGTTGATTTATGCAAATTTATGCTAATTCATGCTAATTTAATTAATAAATTATGCAAATTTATTATAATAAAAATGACCCAAGTTTAAATCCAGCTCTTGTGTCCGAGTCGTTACTCCGTCTCTTCTGCAATATATTTAAGGGAAGGGATTTCCTTCCTGTTGCAGTTTCTATTGCAGTGGTCCTCTAACTTTAAGTCTTGTGGAGTTCAACTCCCAGAATTTTCCAGCCAGCTAAGCTTGAAGACCTCTTTTTCTGTTCTATTGTTCAAAACCTAAGTGCAATTCAATGTGGTAAAAAAGAAAACGTTCAGGATTATATGGTTGTTCAAATTAAGTAGAATTATAAATTTGGTTCAACAATATAAAGCATTTATCCAATAATTCTCTTCTTTTAGACTGTCAAAGATTTTTTCCATCAAGTCTTATTCAGTAGATATAACTGAAGACTTGCATTTAGGTTTAATTGAAAAAGCCAAATATGTTTCAGTCCTGCCATACTATCACTTTTTAATATGAATAAAAAGCTACCAAGATGACATCCAGGGACAGTGGAGTATATTTCCTTCCCCTTCATGTCTCCATGGGTAGTTACTGAAATTTTCCAAATTAAACAGGAAAATAGTCTTAAGGGGGAAAAATACCTTCATCATACTTCCATTTTATTGGGATTAATTCCCTAAATGCGCAAGTATATTTATTAAATTACATTATATGTGAGAGAGATATGAACAAAAATTAAACAACATGTGTATTATTAAGGCTGAATATAAAAACCTTAAACCTAGAAAAAAAGCTCTATTTTAAAAACATAGTTATGGAAGTGAATGATAGATTAAACCAAAGTTAATTTTGCTGTTTGTAAATTAGATCAAACTATCCAATTTTGTCAAATCAAAAGGCTTCTTTGAAATGTATATCTAATAATTCGATCATTCAAAAATGTCCAGGCAGCTCTGTATTTACAAGATCAGGCAGACAGTTGTGTATCACATCAAGAAGCATTACTCTTGATGTGTATTGATAAATGATTATGGTATATATACTTTTGAATTATGTATTTAGCCATTGAAATGACTCTTTTAAGCCTTTACAAAGGAGGATGAAAGGAAATTTTGCCTAAACATGTCATGGAATAGACTGCTTCCCCATAAGTATATACTGATACATATATTGAGTGTTTTATTACTGGGAAGGTAAGGCATCATCACTGCCAATGTACTATAGCTTCCAACTAAAAACCTGAGGTTGGGAGTGCAAAGGAAATATTAAGTTGCAATATTTATCCAGATTATTGCAACCATTGGTATCGGAGATACAGAGAACAAGCACCATAATGCTGCTTAAAGGGAACATACTGGGAAAATAGCTCTAAAGCAGTGATTCTCAACCTTTCTAATGCCGCAGCCCCTTAATACAGTTCTTCATGTTGTGATAACACCCCCCAACCATAGGTCTAGCCCCAATACTCCCAAAAGAGCTTTAAGCTGATTGGCAGGAAGGCCAGAGCGATACCCCCCCTGTAAAGACCTAATTGTTTGGATTGTAAATATATGTTCCAACCAAGATGCCAGAATAGAAGCTTTAATTCCTAACCCCATGGGAAATTTGTCTTTTCCCATAGTCTTAGGCGACCCCTGTGAAATGGTTGTTCAACCCCCAAAGGGGTCCTGATTCCCAGCTTGAGAACCACTGATTTATTGGCACCAGTCTCAGTTCATTTAAAAAAAAGTAAAATCTGAGAAATGTAAAATCTGAGTAAAGTTAAGTTCCACCTTGAAGGTGTCTTCATTTTTTTACTTTCTATATGAGTGTCAAGAAATTGCTACATTTATATTGGATAAAGAAAGTGGAGTGTTGGTTATAATGGGGAGATAGGAAGAATGGAGAGGAGTGGGAAACTGATACCATGATTTCCCAAAAATAAGACCTGGTCTTATTTTCTTTTTCAGCCCCAAAATAAACACCAGATCTTATTTGGAGGGGATGCCTTACCTGCTTACTTTAGGGCCACCGTAGACACACTTTCCATGCCATGACACCTGTTGCACTGCTGCCCAACCACACAGGGAGCTGCATGACGCATTGTGCCATTGCATGCACAAGTGGTGGCACTTATACAACAAGCCTCTTGTCATTCTGCTACAAGTGGTGGCAACAGCGAAATGCACCACATGGTGTCCAGCCACGAGCAGCCACAACTGGTTGGACAGTGGTGCAATAGGTGTCAGCGCATGGGAGGCCTAGTTGCAGCAGTCCTAGGATAAGCAGGTGTGGGTCACACGGGGCAGCTCCGTCTCCCCATCCCCACCCTAACTTGATTTTTACCCCGTGTCACACCCTACCTCATACAAACAGACAGTAGGCAGAGTTTATTTTCAGGGTATGGCTTATACTAGGCACAGGCATGAAAATTGGTCTACAGCTAGTTTTCAGGGTAGGTCATATTTATAGTTCAATGCCTGGGGAGGGAGGCCCTCTGGAGGCCATAAACAGCTTGTTTCTGGTGGGCCTGGTAGGCCCATTTTTCACTCTTCCCAGGCTCCAGAGACTTCCCTGGAGCCTGGGGAGGGCAAAAATGCCCTCCCTCACCCTCTGGAGGTCCTTTGGAAGCCAAAAATTCCCTCCCAGAACCTCCACGCAAGCCAAAAATCAGCTGGTTGGGATGCACATGCATGCTGGAAATGAGTAGGACAACAACTCGTATGCCAGCAGATATGGCTGCACATGCCATGGGTTCGCCATCACTGGTCTAGTGTAGAGTGGAGTAGGTCATCCCACTCTGTCCATTGGGGTTCTCCATGGTGCTGCAGGCTAGAACTGTAAAGTAGGAGACATTTATAGACCTTCTGCCTTATTGACTAGATTCTTCATTTAGCATTTCATTAAATATGAGTGTCTGCTGTTGCATTTTAATGGCACTATTATTACAGGAATACTTTTAATGTATAATTCAAATATATTAATTATACCTTGAAATCAACCAAATCACTAAAACCACTAAAATTAGACTCTTAAAGCAGTAGGTTTTTTTTAACAGGCATGCATGGAAATCTGAAAAAAAAAATCAGGCTATAATAATGAATTGTTTAGTGCATTCATGTTTGCACAATGTTTCTGGTGAATTCATATGGGATTGCAGAGACCTAGGATTTACTTGTTGCCTCTTCCTAAACTAATCAAGGTGATTTTGAGCATTCCACTGGATTCTGAAGAGATTCTCAGTCATCCAGGTCATGGTTGTCCCAAAGGTGCTTTTTCAGGAGGCAACTTGACTTTCTTGATTTTTTTTCATTTGAAGACATTTTGCTTTTCATCCAAGAAGCTTCTTCTTGGGTGAGAAATGAACATATTAGAGCTCAGATATTTCTAAATATCATCTATGGAAGTGTTTTTCAACCAGTATGCCGCGGCACACTAGTGTGCCGTGAGACATGGTCAGGTACACCGTGGGGAAATTAAACATGGGTCCCCAAACTATGGCCCGCGTGCCGGATATGGCCTGCGGAGGCCATTTATCTGGCCCTCCGCCAACCACCTCCATATGAACATAAACATTCCCCTCACAATCCCTCCAGCTATCAGCGACAGGAAGAGTGGAGGCACAGGGAACGCTCACTGGCCAATCACCTTCTAGGATTCATCCAGACCACTAGCGATGAACCAATAGCAGGCCACCTCTCATCCACACCCAGGAAGGTCCCCGCTCAGGCTGCCACACACTTGTCATTGTGTGGCCATGGCAAATAGTTGAAGCTGCTACTCCTCCCCATGGTCCCAATTTCTAATCCTGGTCAGGACTGGAGGTAAATGTTGCCACCACTAGATGAAGCCTCAGCTGGTTATGTCTATCCTGATGGTGTATATAGATATTTGACCTTTTTATTTTTATAAGAGGCCCCCGCAGAGGGTGATATACAATGCATCACAATGCATCACAATGTGTTAGAGTGTCATTTTGTGTCATTTTGGTTGGTGGTGTGCCCCAGGATTTTGTAAATGTAAAAAATGTGCCGTGGCTCAAAAAAGGTTGAAAATCACTGATCTATGGTCTCTGGAAGTCTGAATCTGAAACGTCCAGCATGTAACATGCATACTCTTTCATTATGATGTAACTCACCCCTGCCCCCCATTCCTCTTTCTCATGTATTTGCATTGAAGATCATCTGAAAAATCTTGGAGAACTTTTCTGTACCATTCTTTCAGGGAACCAATGCTAATGCAATCAAATCCTTAAATGGAATCAACTTTCTGAAAGAAAAAAAGGCATTTGCTTCAATATTAGTTTGGAAAATTGAATTGGCCTGATTTGATGCTTCAATTTAACTCAGCTTTCAGAATTCAGTCAAAACACTGAATCAGGTGGGGAAAAAAATCAAAGATCAACCTGCCCAGAGTCCCCTTGTATGGGCAGCATACAAATCTGAATAATAAATAAATAAATAAAACTGAGCCCTATCTTCATTTTCGTGGCATGCAATCTTACTGAAATCCCAACATTACCATTTCCTCTAGAAGCAAGAGCATTTTATTGTAAATCTTTCCACTATTGTGTGAATAAGAAAAAACAAACAAACAAACACCAAGTAGTTTTATCCTGTCCCTCTGATAGGTTGGTTATCACTGGCAGGCAGTAACCATCTTTGGGGAAAAAAAGGACAATAAACTTATCATAGGAAGATGTATTAAAAGTACAATCATCTCACCATCTACATGCAGAATAGCATATTTCCATTTCAAATGTGAATCAGTTTGAACCTTTCATATTTTGACACATGATCTTGGGGATTGAGGTCCCCCAGGAACCATGATCAGTATTCTCCTTGAGACTATATCTTCAGGATCAGCAATTTGATGTTTAAGGAAATTGGGCACTGGGGCTTTTGTTGAAAACTAGATATGGCATCTAATGTTCCTGTTTTGATCACTGCTCCAGTAAACACGGAGATTGTTTTCTTTCTCATTCTGAAAAATACAGAATGAAATGCCCTACTCTATTTGCAAAACACCACAATAAACCTTTTAAAAAAGAGTTAAATTAATGAGACATCTGCATCAGTAAACTGCAAGGCATTGCCGATGGAGTAAGTATTAATTGAACATGACAGAGAAGGGTCCATATTGTAATCCCTGTTAACATATAGAGCAGAGTCTTAAAGATTTTGGAACTTGACAATAAAAACTGGAGCCATTTGTATGTGTGTTCCGTCTTTAAAAAATGTATCAAGTGTTATGTTCTTTTAAAACTACATTTGGGAGAATAACAACTTTGGACATCTGAAAGACAAGGAGATTATATTAGAAATTGTGTATTAGAGGAAGAGAATTTATGTTTTCTCATATCTAACTCACACAAATGGCTAGATCTAGTCGTTACCTGCAATTAATTGATATTGGCAGATGTTAGATTTACAGTTCACTATAATTGAATTGTTGTAAGAATATCCAACTAACCTCCCAATGTTTAGAGCTTTCACAGCTTCTGTAGGCAAGGTGTTCCATTGATTAATTGTTCTGTCAGGAAATTTCTCCTTAGTTCTAAGTTGCTTCTCTAATTGTTTAGTTTCCACCCATTGTTTCTTGTTTACCCTCAGGTGTTTTGGAGAATACTGACTCCCTCTCCTTTGTGGCAACTCCTGAGATATTGGAGCACTGCTATCATGTCTCCCCTGGTCCTTCTTTTCATTAAACTATACATATCCAGTTTCTGCAACCATTTGTCATATGTCTTAGCCTCCAGTCCCCTAATCATCTTTGTTGCTCTTCTCTGCACTTTTTTCTAGAGTCTCAATATCCTTTTTACATTGTGATGACCAAAACTGAATGCAGTATTCCAAGAGTGGCCTTGCCAAGGCATTATAAAGTGGTGTTAACACTTCACGGGATACCCATCCACTCATCCATTTTTGCTCCAACATGGGCAAGATCATTATTCTTTAATTGGTATAGAATTCACTTAGAATATAAAGAACAAGTTGTATGAAGTGGGATGAAGTACCATATCAAGGCTGGCTAATAGCTTTTACTATACAAGATTTTATTATTACACTTCCTCGGAGTGCTCATGATTCTTCTTGTCAAATTTTCATTTTAGAAATGAAAAATACTTCCTCTCTCATGCAATTAATCTTGTGACATTTTTCCATTTTCTCTAAGACAGGGGTATCAAACTCATGTTGTCACAGCGGCATCATGTGACATATCAAGACTCCCCCCCCCTCGTTAAAATGGGTGTGGGCATGGACTGAGCGTGAAACATCTGGCCCTCAGGCCAGGAGTTTGACAGCCCTGCTCTAAGATACCAATATTGTTCAGCCACAAGAAAACTTCACTCAAAAGCTTTTGTACTTTTCAGGCAATTACTAAAGGCAATATTACAATGCAAGTACAGTAAATGGTTTGTAACCACAGTGAAGGCTGATGTAAGCCATAATCAGCATGTAATCATGGGTTTGCTAATTGTGCTGCAATCGATTGGCTGTAACCTATATAAAAGGAACACCCTTGCATGGGTGTGGTTTGTAATAGAGTGGTTTGTTACAGTGGCTTGTTATAGAGTGGTTTTGTGCTGGGTTGTTTGTAGTTAGTGCTTAGTGCTTAGTGGTTGCAGTGGTGGATGTAATATGAGTTATATACAGTGGAACCTCAGCTAACGACCACAATCCATTCTGGAATGTTGGTCATTAGCCGAAATGTTCAGTATCTGAAACAATTTTCCCCATAAGGATTAAAGGAAATGGATTTAATTGATTCCCAGCCTTTATTTCTTATGGGGAAAATTGATCCCTTGTTTATCGCAGGTGTTCTGTTCCAGGACCACCCGCGATGAAGAATTTTTTTCTCCCTCCCACACACCCATTGTCCCTCACTCCCCCCCCTGCCCTCCTTACCTCTTTACTTCTTATCCCTCTGCCTTCATCTCCTTGGCAGGCAGGCGCTGAGTTTGGTGGTCCCAGGGGGGCTTCTCATTGAGGACAGCGGCGGTGGCCCCAGCAGCTTCTTTTTGAGGACAGTTGTGGTAGGGGGGGCTGGGGGCCTGGGCATGGACATGATGTTCCCGGCACTGCTGCTCCTCGAAAGGAAGCTGCCGGAGCCATCTCAGCAGTTGCCGCCACCGCCGGGACCAGCTGGTGGTGGCGGCAACTGCTGAGGTGGTTCTGTCAGCTTCCTTTCAAGGAGCAGCAGCGCCAGGAACATCATGTCCATGCCCAGGCCCCAGGCTCCCACTGCCGCCACCACCACTGTCCTCGAAAAGAAGCCACCGGAGCTGCTGCTGCTATCCTCAAACAGAAGCTGCTGCCTGAACCAGTAAACTCAGTGCCTGCCTTGTCACAGCCAAAGCGACGCTTTGCTGCTCCCCTGGCGAGGAGACGAAGGCAGAGAGACACGATGTAAAGAGGTAAGGAGAGAAGGGAGTGTGGGACAATGGGTGTAACATTTCAAATAACAACCAAAAAATTCTGTTCAATATCCGAATTTTTGTTCGGTATCCAGTGCAAAGTTTTAACAAAAATTTTGGTTGTTATCTGAAATGTTCGCTATCCAAGGCATTCGTTAACCAAGGTTCCACTGTACTAGTATTTTGGATAGTTTCCTATAGTGGTTAAATGTAAAAGTAATAGTTTACTTAGAGAAGTATTTTGATAAGAAGAAAAGTAAAAATATTTTTACAAGAAAGCCTACTGCAGTGTTTTTCTTTGAAGACTTCAATTAGGTATAGTGGCTACTTGGTGGGTTACCTTCCACATGCACAGAACTTTCCCAACAGGGAGTAGTAAGTAGTAAGTAGTAAGAAATATAGAAGGAAAGCAGACTGGAGACAAAAATATTAAAAGAGCAAACTATGGATATTTGTTTAGGAGATTTTGGATAGAAATAGATTACTATGGATGTTTTGACAATATGATATATGTGTGTATATTTGGGTATGTTTGGTGAAAAATAAAAACATTATTTTTTTTAAAAAAAAATTGTTCTTGAACAATTGTCAAGTGATGGATAACCTGTTCCTTAATACTGAACCTCCAAAAGTGGAGATTAGGAAAAGGAGCATTGAAATATTTTTAACTTGTCACAACTAGGGTTTCTTTTATTTAAATCAAAACTACTGGAAGGTATGAATACTGACAGGTACATTCACAATCATTCTGGAAACAAGCGGAATCTTGGTTCTTTCATCATTTCTCTGTCAGCCAGCTGTTAAAAAGAGCTCCCACTGAAACTATATAAGAGTTAGTCGGGGGGGGGGGGTTGTTATGTGCATGTGTGTCTGGAAATTCTAGTTTTACTGAAGAAAAGAAAGAAAAGAGGATATGACAACAATGAAGAGGAATGTTGAGAGGAAAAGAAAACAAACAAAGGTAGTGGTCAGCCCACTGGAGGAAAAGTGGAAGAATCTTTCAACAAATAGAGTCACAAATAAAATAGAAAGAGTTTTACAAAGAGTTAATGATTGACTTACCCATCAGTCAGCCAGAAAGAAATCTTCAGAGAAAAATAGATCCATAGCAGAGTACTGGGAGAGTGAAAGGAATCCTCGCTAAAGTGCCCCCAACTATACAATAAATGCAATAAATGAGAAGCTTTCCATGTTCCTACTTCCAATAAGAGCAGCCATGACAAACTACTCCTAAAACTCAAATCCTATGGCATCTCTGGATTCCCCCACAGCTAGATTACTGCATTCCTGTCAAACAGGCAACAAGTGGTCAAAATTGGAAGCGCCATTTCCACCCCTGTCCCGGTTAAAAGTGGCATTCCCCAAGGCAGTGTACT
Organism: Erythrolamprus reginae; assembly: GCF_031021105.1. Lineage (NCBI taxonomy): Eukaryota > Metazoa > Chordata > Lepidosauria > Squamata > Dipsadidae > Erythrolamprus > Erythrolamprus reginae. The sequence goes on along the minus strand of NC_091950.1, from coordinate 343,482,217 downwards.
AGGACCTACTCTATTTATTCTCTACATCAACGACCTATGCAATCATATCACAAACAACTGTGTTCTTTTCGCCGACGATGTAAAACTTTTTAACACCACGGACAACACATCTACTCTCCAAAAAGACCTCAACTTTGTCTCACATTGGTCTAGCACATGGCAACTTCAAATATCAACCAGCAAATGTTCTATCCTCCACATCAGCAAAAAGAATCTGAACCTCATATATAAACTGAATAAACAAAATCTCACAGCCAAACCCCCACTCAGTAAAAGACCTTGGAATACTAATATCAAATGATCTAAGTGACAAAGCCCACTGCAACAATATTGCCAAAAAGACTTCTAGAGTTGTTAACCTGATCCTACGCAGCTTCTGCTCTGGCAATCTCACGCTACTCACCAGAGCCTAAAATACTTTTGCCAGACCCATCCTTGAATACAGTTCATCTGTCTGGAACACATACCACATCTCGGACATCAACACGCTTGAAAATGTCCAAAGATACTTCACCAGAAGAGCCCTTCACTCCTCCACTCGAAACAGAATACCCTATGAAAGCAGACTACCAATCCTAGGTCTAGAAAGCTTAGAACTACGTTGCCTTAAACAGGATCTAAGTATTGCCCACAAGATCATATGCTGCTACGTTCTACCTGTCAATGACTATTTCAGCTTCAATCGCAACAACACAAGAGCACGCAACAGATTCAAACTTAATATTAACTGCTCCCAACTTGACTGTAAAAAATATGACTTCAGCAACCGAGTTGTCGAAGCGTGGAACTCATTACCTGACTCAGTAGTGTCAACCCCTAACCCCAAACATTTTCCACTTAGACTGTCCATGATTGACCTCTCCAGGTTCCTTAGAGGTCAGTAAGGGGCGTGCATAAGTGCACCAGTGTGCCTTCTGTCCCCTGTCTAATTGTCTCTCCTTATCTCATTTATCTTTTCTTCCTTTCAAATATGTTCACCTATACTTTTATATATTTTCTTCTATTCTTTTCTTTACTTATATTATTACATATCTTTCTCTTCAATGTGTATTTTGTAGTGGACAAAATAAATACATAAAATAAAAAATAAACTTATTATTAGAACATCATTCCTATAGTCCTGAATCTGTCTTCTTTGCATCCTCATGAGATTATTCAGCATCCTATATACTATGATGTAAAAGAAGAAAATAGGTTATCACATTGAAAATCTCATAGTTAAACTCACTGCCTTTTTCTGAATCTATTCTTATGTTTCTGAATCTTCTAAAAGTATAATCTAGAGAACTGAGAAACAGTATTCAAGATGTGGCTAATCCAGTAAAATATATAGTAGAAACATTGTTTCCCAAGCTTTTAAAATTATACTTTTATTTATGCAATCTAAAGTTATTTGTCTTTTTAGTAATTACATTAAATTGCTGATCAGGAAGAGTTGAAAAAGACAAGATAACAGTCACACTTGTGTGATTGTCCTACATCTAATGTATATGTGAGGATTAATTCATATATAAAGGGGTGAGCCACACTTGCCATTTTCATTTTTTACACACACAGAGAGAGAGAGAGAGAGAGAGAGAGAGAGAGAGAGAGAGAGAGAGAGAGAGAGAGAGAGAGAGAGAGAGAGAGACTAACACTAGTGCTGTGATTCATCACACCTCAAAAAACTGCTACCTTAAAAAAAAAATTATTGGCAAATAAATTGTGGCAATAAACAACTCCATTATCTATTTTTATACATGTTATTCCTAAGAAAGATTTATCTCGCTGTTCTTCTTAAATTACATTTCATTCTATTATTTTCAGCTTCTTTTTCTATCTGATCAAGTTTATTTTGAATTTTGTGAAGTACTTTTGTCCTCCTTATTCCAAAGTGTTAAGCAGACTTATTATGCATTTATATGCTTCTTTTTTGACACATGATCTAAATCTTTCATAATAACATATAGTTCTGTGTTTCTGAAGAAAACTAGAGCAGAAACCTAGATGATATTGTGGACTAGCTATTATGGTGTTCAAGTTCAAAATACTCAACCATAGATGCTGAATAATTGACTTTGGGTCAGTTCCTTCACCAATCTCAGAAGGCTGGTGCTACGGGAAAATGAAAAAGTTATATTAAATATGAGCTGCTAGGGAAAGGGTAGATAGTGTAATTGGAATAGATCAGGGGTGTCAAATTGACAGCCCATGGGCTGGATGTATTACATGTAGGCTACACCCATCCCAGTTCCATAAAGGGAAAAAAATGTGATACAGTACATGATAGCAACATGACACGGCAAGTTTTACACCATATAATAAATAAGTCAATAAATCCTCTCATCCAGGTAGATTCCTCAGCATATAAATAACCTGTCCTCTCTTGACAATTTAATGAATCATCTCATAGATACAAAGGAACTAGAAGATGACAAGACATTATGATGAGATTTCAAGTTCAATAGGTTGATCCAGAGAAAGTCTACAATCTCCAAGAATCTCAATCAATAGGGATGTTGTAAAACTCATTTGAAGAAATATCTTTTCCAACAAAACATGTCACATAATGAATGCTGGTAGGCTGAAAAATCTCATATTCTCAGCAAAACTCAATCGCAGGTCATCAGATAGGTCCTAGCAGAGTGCCAAACATGAGAAAGATGTTACAAAAAGTTTTTAAAAGAAGGTAAAACTGTCAAACTCTAATACAGAATAAAGAAACAATGAAAGAAAAGGAGAAAAATAATTCTTTTTTGTCTAATCTAATTAGCATTCTTTTTTTAAACTTATAGGCAGCTTCAGTGTCTCTTTTTTTTTTTTTTTTCCAATTTTTTTATTATTTTTCATAAAAAAGACAAACAAATACAAACAAACAATGAACATAAAGTGGGGGTGTATTTCCCCCGCTTCTTATGAAAGTATAAATTCAAATATAGAAAAAGAATACATATGTGTTAACTGTTATAAAAAAAAAGAAAAGATTAATAAGTTTGGGTTGAAGTTTACAAATCTTAATGTGGGTATTAAGGTTAGTATAACATAGTTACCAGAAAGGAAAGATACCTTTAATATAATCCTAATTACTATAATAAAATAGTGTTAAACCTTCAATCTAAACAGTAAGACTAAATTCAACTATTATACTTCAAAAATCTTAATATATTGTTTATACTTATACATACATAGCTATATCATAATCATCAAAAAATCCTTTTAAAGTAATATTACTATTGTTATCATCTAGATAAAAACTAATACAGAATAAAGAGAAAGAAAAAACAACCACTAAAAATATATCTTATTTTTCCTTATCTATCCATTTGTAAACGTTATTCCATGTTTCGTAAAATTTAGTATCCTCTTGATCGTTTAATCTTCTTGTCATCATATCCATTTCAGCGCAATCTAATATCTTAGCTATAACCTCTTCTTCCTTGGGGATTTCCTCCCCTTTCCAGTTTTGCGCATATATTATTCTAGCCGCAGTTAATATATGTATGATTAAATAAAAAATTTCTTTCTTATAGATCTGGGTTGTGACACCTAATAAATAAAATTCCGGGGTATTATCTATATCTTGTTTTATTATTTCTTTTAATATTTTTTCAATCATCTTCCAATATAGTTTTGCTTTGCTACATGTCCACCATTGATGATAGTAAGTTCCTATATCCTTCTTACATTTCCAACATATTGGGGATGTTTTAGGAAACATTTTTGCTATCCTATTTGGTGGGAGATGCCATCTATAGAACATTTTGATTTGGTTTTCTTTTAAGGAAACTGATTTAGTCATTTTCCAATTATTAATCCAGACTTTCTCCCATGTGTCTATATCTATTTCCTTACCAATATTTCTACACCATCTTATCATAGTATCTTTTAAAGTCAACTCTATATTTTTATGAGCAATAAGTAGTTTATATATTTTCCCTATCATTTTTGTAGAGTTAGTGGTTATTAAGGTAGTTAAAGAATTCTTACTTTTATTAAAAATGTAAAGAGTTTTATCCTTCTGATATCTAGATCGGATCTGGGCATAGTGCCACCAGTCTATTATTATCCCTTCTTCTTGTAGTTCAATTCTAGATTTAAGCTTCATCTGATCATTTAATAGTTCTTTATATCTATAAGTCATTTTCTTGTCCTTTATAGACTTTGGATGCGTTATTGCTTCTAAGGGGGCTAACCAATCTGGGATGCTTAAGAAATGATTCTTCTTTATATCTTTCCATACTTCTAGTAAGTATTTCCTTAATGTATGCCTTTTAAAGTATGAATGGTTTTTGTCCTTATCATACCATAAAAATGCGTGCCATCCAAGCATTAAATCATGTCCTTCTAGTTCGAGTGTTCTTTTATTATCTAAGATTATCCAATCTCTAAGCCATGTTAGTGCGGCGGCCTGATAGTATAATTTCCAATTTGGAAGGCCAAATCCTCCTCTTTCTTTGATATCTTCTAAGCAATTCATTTTTATCCTTGCTTTTTTACCTTGCCATATAAATTTTTTAACTAAGTTGGTTAAAGTTTTTAAAAAGATACCCCCTGGGTTTATTGGTATTGTCTGAAAAAGAAATAAGACCTTGGGTAAAATATTCATCTTAATTGTTGCAATTCTTCCTAAGAAAGATATTTTCAAATTGTTCCAGGTTGCTAAGTCTTTTTTAATTTCTGCTAACAATTTCATATAATTATCATTTTTTAATGTTATTGTTTTCGCTGTTAGATTTATTCCTAAATATTTTACCTTTTTTACAGTCTTTATTCCAGAAATAGTTTCTAATTTAGTTTCTAGTGTTTTGTTCATATTTTTAGTCAAGTAATGTGTTTTGTTTTTGTTTATCTTTAAACCTGCTACGTTTCCATATTGTTCAATGGTTTGTAATAAAGTAGGAACTGTTGTAGTCGGTTCTTCAATTATAAACATTAGATCATCTGCAAAGGCCTGGAGTTTATAGATTTCATCTCCTACGGTTAAACCTTTTATTCTGGGGTCCGCTCTTATTTTAATTAATAAGGTTTCAAGGGTCATAATAAATAGCAATGGTGATATAGGACATCCTTGGCGAACTCCCTTATTTATATCAAGTATTGGTAATTGACTGTTATTTAATATTATATTCGTTGTTTGTTTTGAATATATGGTATCTATTAGATTAACAAATTTTGGGCCAAATCTCATTTTATTTAATTGCATTTTTATAAATATCCAATTAACGTTGTCGAAGGCTTTTTGAGCATCCAAAAACATTAAAGATGCCATCTTATCTGGGTGTTGTTCATAGTACTCTAGTATATTTATTACAGTTCTAATATTATTTTTAATTTGTCTCCCTGGAAGAAACCCATTTTGGTCTTGGTGTATTATTCCATTTATAACTCCTTTGAGTCTCTCTGCATAAATGGCAATAAAAATCTTATAGTCTACATTTAATAGTGATATAGGCCTATAATTTTTAATTTTTTCTGGTTCTGTACCCTGTTTATGTATTAAGGTTGTCAGTGATTCTGACCAAGATTTAGGAATTTTTCCGTCAAGTCTACAGGAATTAAAAGTTTCTAACATATGATTTCTTATTGTTTCATTATCTATCTTGTACCATTCTGCAGGTATGGCATCTGGGCCTGTGGCCTTGTTGCTTTTCTGTTTTTTAATTGTTATTAGGAGTTCCTCCATTGTTATTGGTCCATCCATGGTAGCCTGTTGATCTTCTGTTATTTGTGGTAAATTTGAAGCCTCTAAATAATTAAAAACTTCATCTTCAATGACATGATCTTTAGCATATAATTCCTTATAAAAATTATACACAATGTCTGCCTTACCTTCTGTATCGAATTTTATTTTACCATCTTTATCTTCTAATTTTTGGATTAATTTTGATTGACTCTGTTTTCTAAGTTTATACGCTAGCCATCTGCCAGGTTTATTTGCATATTCAAAGTATTGTTGCTTTGCTCTTTTAATCTTTTCAGTTAGTTGGTTTTGTTCTATAACTCTAATTTTATGTTTAATTACGTTTATTTCTGTCTTTAGATCTCTATTCTTAGTATGTTGCTGCGATAAGGATTCTAATTGTTTTAATTCGTTTGTTAATTGTAAATACTCTAATTTCTTTTCCTTATTGTATTTTGCTGTATAAGATATTGTTAAACCTCTTATGTACGCTTTAACTGTATCCCATAAGTTCTGTGGAGTAGTATCTGATGTTTTATTAATTTCAAAAAATATTTTTAATTCCTTTTCAATCCAATCCTTATATTTCTTGTCGTTTAATATATACCTGTTCATCCGCCAATTGTTCTGTTTATTATTCATCGTCATATAGACCACTATTGGATTATGATCGGCCCATGTATTAACGTCTATCTCAACTTCTCTTATTTGTTCTGCCACTGTTTTTGGTGCCCATAACATGTCAATTCTCGTCCAAATTTTGTGAGGATTGGAATAAAAGGTGAATTGCCTTTTGAGAGGGTGTCTTTCCCTCCAAATATCGCTTAATAATAGTTCCGCTTTCATTTTTTGAAAAGTACTGGGTAGCAAGTTTCTTCTTGTTTTTTTGCCTTTTCCCCTTTTTTTATTACCTCCCCCTCCTGAGTGGTCTAATTGTCTATTCGCGATAGCATTAAAATCACCTATTATCAATAGATTATCAATAGCTAAATCTGTTATTATTTGGTGTAAATTTTTATAGAATGTCATTTGGTCTTCATTGGGGGCATAAATAGAAACAACCACTAGAGGTCTGGGTTCAATGTCTACTTGTACAATCAATATCCTACCCTCTTTATCCTTATATATTTGTTTGGAATTTATAGAATTCTTGACATACATCACTACACCTCTTTTTTTTTGGTCTGCTAATGCAGCATACATTTTTCCAATTTTGGGATTCAACAGTAATTTTTGGTTATCTTTTTTAATATGAACTTCTTGTAGTATTGCAATCTGAACATTTTGGTTTCTGATTTTGGAAAAAAATTGCTTCCTTTTTCTTGGTTCGTTAAGTCCATTAACATTTACAGAAAAGATTTTCAAGTCTTTATTCGTTGTCATTTAATAGGTTTTTTGGTTTCTCGCTGAGGTTGAACTCTTCTAGAACCTTGGTCCTGCTCTATTACTTGGGCAGTTGCCCCCAGGTTTTCTTCTTGCTGAATTAGTGATTTTTCCCCTGGTTGCTGTTGAGCTGGTTGTAATTGGACCACTAGTTGCTTACTTGCATGGTCGGAGTGGCCCAAACCACTCTGTTCAAGAAAGAACATAGCTTGATCTACGTTTTCCAGTTTGTACCTTGTAGAGCGCCATGTCAGAGAAAGTCCTTGTGGAATAAGCCAACGGTAAGTGATATTTTCTTTAATCAAGATTTTGGTTAAAAAGTGGTAATCTCTTCTGTTTTCTCTGACACTTCTTGGAACTTGTTTTAATATCTTTATTTCTACTCCATGTCGTTGAGGCGGGGAGTTTCTTGAATAATGAAGTATCTCATCTCGCAACGCCTTTCTTGTAAATTTAATATGTATCTCTCTTGGGAGGTTGTGTCGACGGATATAGCTATTCGAAATTCGGTATACTTCATCGATTTCTTTCTGTAAAGCCATGGGGTCCTCTTGAAGTATACCTCCAATGATTTCCGCCATAGTCGTTTTTAAGTCTTCATCTTTTTCCTCTTTTATATTCTGAAATCGAAGTCCGTACGAAGCTCGTTGCATCTCCAGCTGGATGATAGATTCATCATATCTTTTGTATCTTTCATCAGCTCTCCCTTCAAGATACTCCATTCTTTTCTCATTTTTGTCAGCTTGCTCTTCAACTTTTTTAACTCGGTCATCACTTTCTTGAAGAGTTTGTTGAATCTGCTTTATCTGATCTTTCATCTCGCCCATATCAGCTTTCATTTGAGCCATCTCCACTTTAAATTCTGCCAAGTCAGCTTTTATGGCTTCTCTTTGTTGTGTTGCCTCCTCCTTTATGGCTTCTCTTTGTTGTGTTGCCTCCTCCTTTATGGCCTCTCTTTGTTGAGTGGCATCTTCTTGTGATTTGACCATAAAGTCCTTCAAAGCATTCAAAGTCTCATGAATAGTTGCAATATTGGACTGCATTGTTTTGTCTTTGTCTTTGTCTTTGGTAGACATGGTTAGCACTTGATGCGAAGGAGAAGAATGCGGTGACACTTGTGGAGATAGGGTAGTTGGTGTTGTTTGTTTCTTTGTTGTTTTAACAAAAGTTGAGGTGTGGCTCTACAGTGATCCCTCGATTTTCGCGATCTCGATCTTCGCGAAACGCTATATCGCGATTTTTCAAAAAAATATTAATTAAAAAATACTCCACGGTTTTTTTGCTATACCGCGGTTTTTCCCACCCGATGACGTCACTCTCTTCCTTTCTCATCTTTCTTTCTCTCTCTCTTTCTCTATCTTGCTTCTTCCTCTCTCACACTCTCTTCCTCCCTCTCTCATCTCTTTCTTTCCTTCTCTCTCTTTCTCTATCTCTCCCCCTCTTGCGCTCGAGCGGCGGGCGGTGGGCGGGCGAGCGGCGGGCGGGCAGCAGCGAGGAGCCGAAGATCAGGGTTTCCCCTTTGCGTGGGTGGCAGGGAAGACCCAGGGAAGGTTTCTTCGGCCGCCCAGCAGCTGATCTGGTCGGCAGCGCGGCAGCAGCGAGGAGCCGAAGATCGGGGTTTCCCCTTTGCGTGGGCGGCGGGGAAGACCCAGGGAAGGTTTCTTCGGCCACCCAGCAGCTGATCTGCTTGGCAGCACGGCAGCAGCGAGGAGCCTAAGATCGGGGTTTCCCCTTTGTGTGGGCGGCGGGGAAACCCCGATCTTCGGCTCCTCGCTGCTGCCGCGCTGCCGAGCAGATCAGCTTCTGGGCGCCCGAAGAAACCTTCCCTGGGTCTTCCCTGCCGCCCAGGCAAACTCCACCATCTGTGCATGCGCGGCCATGGAAAAAGGGCATGCATGGGCAGATGGTGTTTTTACTTCCGCACCACTATATCGCGAAAAATCGATTATCGCGAGGGGTCTTGGAACGTAACCCTCGCGATAGTCGAGGGATCACTGTATTTCTATATAGAACCAGTGGTGGGCTTCTCCCAGTGCAGGCCACTCTATAGAGCGGTAGTAAAATCGGGAATGCATGGCACAGCTGTGCACCCCCTGGTAGGCGCATGTGTGCCCCCACGCGAGATGTAGCTTCTGTGCATGCGCCCAAAGCAAATCCTATGTGAAGACATGCAAGCATGATTTCGGTGACTTTTGCCGGGTTTTTTTTTTTTCTTCTGCACATGCATTGAAGCAAAAATATCAGCAGAAATTGCCAAAATTGCCAAAATATCAGCAAATATTGCCAAATTCTTGCTTGCGCACATGTCCTCATACAAGATTTGGTTTCAGGAGCATGTGCAGAAGCCGAATCTCATGGTGATGCGCTCATGCCCACTGCTTGCACCCACAATGTACTGGTATTATATTGGTAGGGCTAGTGACTGGCAACCTTCCCTGTTTAGTACTGAATACTAAATTCTGAATTCATTACTAAATATCAGAACCCAAATGGAACAGGAGTGAATTAGTTTTAACTCAAAGCAGCTTGAAGTTGTTTGAAATGGTCTAATCCTTATTCTCCAGAAGATGGGCAGTGAACACAGCAGTGGGAAGCAGTTTCCGAAGTTTGCCAATTAGTCCTCCAAGACAGAGAGTTGGCAAAATAGAATGGCTGAAAAAGCTGGCCCCTTTGTGGTATAACGTATTGCCAAGAAGTAATAGTGTCATTGCAGAATTTGATGTGGAAAACTCTTCCATCTGGGTCAAATAAATCTGTCTCATTGGGATTTTTTCATAGCCAACAATCCACTCACCTCACAAGATTCCATAATCTACATGACTTGCTAATTAATATAGATATATACATATGTTCAAATGTATGTATAAATACAGTGATACCTTGTCTTACAAACTTAATTGCTTCCGGGACGAGGTTCTTAAGGTGAAAAGTTTGTAAGACGAAACAATGTTTCCCATAGGAATCAATGGAAAAGTGATTAATGTGTACAAGCCCAAAATTCAACCCTTTTGCCAGCCGAAGCGCCTGTTTTTGCGCTGCTGGAATTCCCCTGGGGCTCCCCTCCATGAGAAATCCCACCTCTGGGCTTATGTGTTTTTGCGATGCTGCAGGGGAATCCCAGCATCACAAAAACGAGCGCTTCGCTGGCAACGGAAGTCCAGAGGTGGGGTTTCCCATGGAGGGGAGCCTCAGGGCAATCCCAGCAGCGCAGAAATGGGTGTTTCGCTGGCAACGGAAGTCCAGAGGCGGGGCATCCCAGTGGCAGTGATAGGTTTGTAAGGTGAAAATAGTTTGTAAGAAGAGGCAAAAAAATCTTAAACCCTGGGTTTGTATCTCAAAAAGTTTGTATGATGAGGCATTTGTAAGACGAGGTATCACTGTATATTGTATGTACATTTCTATAGTATGTCACTTACTTAAAACTAGAAAGTTTATCTAAAAGAACTGTTTAAATTTAGACTGCCAACTCACAGTAAGATTCTTGATATGTTGCCACACGCATCTGAGACAGGGATCAAAGTGAGCTGCTACTGGTTTTTTTTTTCTTTATTGGGTGCTATGCAAAATGACAATCTTGAAGAACCAATTTAGGTGAAAACATATGCATGTACTTTTTATTGCTGGAAATGAATAACAAAACAAATCATCTATTTGCAGTTGCTCCTAACTTATCTATTCCTATTTTGTACAACTGCTCAACTATACAGAGTGACCAGTCCTGGAGATGAGTGAGGAAAGACAATTTAACCAGATGGTGACAGGGCTGATGGGTGAGTAAAACAGGACATTAAGAAGACTGATGATGTTTTGGGATGATGGAAGTGTATTTGGTTCCCAGATGAAATATTTATATATCTTCTTTCTCGTTGTTTTTGAATATTTTTGAATCTTTTAGAAGACATTGTTTCCAGCATTGATGACTTATATTGAGCAGCTGACAGTCTTCCTGACTGGTTTTCTGTCTTAATCCATGAGGTGATCATGTGTTGATCTGCAGGACTTATTTTTCTAGGAACCAATTCAGAATCTATATATTCCAAATTCCACGAGCTTTTAAAAGTTTTAGCAGCAGCAGCATTACAATTGTTAACATACTCTAATAACAATAAAAATTGGGAAGGAACAAAAATCATTGGCCACTCCAGCACCCACACATGTGAATTTACTGAAGCCTGGTATTCTTCCAAAGGAGCAATTAAAAAACATACTGATATACTGTAGATTCAGCATATGAATACATAAGAAACCAGACCATTCAAAGGATTATTTATTCATTCATTCATTCATTCATTCATTTATTTATTCCAATACACAATGAGGGTTTTAGTGGGTATATATCTACATACACATAGTAAAATACATGATGAAGGTTATAGAGGAGATACTCATAGTAAATATATATCTAAGAAATAATAGAAAAGAAGGTATAGTAATAGAACATATCAATGAAATAATAGAAGACGAGATATAGGAATAGAAGAAAGGTATGGGAGATATAGGAGAGCAATAGGACAGGGGACGGAAGGCACTCTCGTGCACTTGTACTCGCCCCTTACTGACCTCTTAGGAATCTAGATAGGTCAACCGTAGATAATCTAAGGGTAAAGTGTTGGGGGTTTGGGGATGACACTATGGAGTCTGGTAATGAGTTCCATTCTTCGACAACTCGGTTACTGAAGTCATATTTTTTACAGTCAAGTTTGGAGCGGTTAATATTAAGTTTAAATCTGTTGTGTGCTCTTGTGTTGTTGTGGTTGAAGCTGAAGTAGTCGCCGACAGGCAGGACGTTGCAGCATATGATCTTGTGGGCAATACTTAGATCTTGTTTAAGGCGTCTTAATTCTAAACTTTCTAGGCCCAGGATTGAAAGTCTAATCCTAACCAATCTGCTGCTCAGAAATTAAATATAGCTCTAAACAAATAACAAGTCACATGATCAACTGACCAAACTGTCATGTAAGACATGTATACGCTAAGGAGAATAGGACAAGAAAATCTTTTTGATGATGTTACCTAATCTGGTAATGAAATGTTCAGAAACTAAATTGAAACAAATGTGGAGAACAAACCATTGCCAAAATCTAAAACCCGAGCCACAAATTTTTTCTATTTTTTCAACAATCACTCTTATTTGTTCTGCACTAAACATTTTATTCTTAGCCATTTCCATCTAGGCTGCTTTTTTATCACACCATTTCCATTTAGTGTCTAGCACAAGTTCAACCCTTTAAGTCAAGAATAGTAATTGCAAAGCAAAACAATGATAATTATTTGAAGAAAAACTCAATAAAATAATAAAATGATGTAATAAAAAGGTTACATTACAGCATTTATGGTCCCGTGCGTTTTATGTATAAATCTCCATCACCATATATAATAGTATGCAAACATTTCCAGTTCTCATAAAATTCCCCTGGGAAGATATTTCACTTTCTTTCCCCTCTAATTGAGCTTTACCACCCAAATGGGATAATTATGAGAGTAATTGAGCAAAAATGATAACTCATAGCCTTTTAATACTCTTGAGAGAAAACCTCCTGCTCTGATGATTCAAATTATTCTTATAAGCATAGTTGCAACATAGTTGTCTTCAAAGCCCTATTAGAAAGATAATGCCCTTAGGTTCCCCATTCATAATTCCATCTGCATTACAGACTATGGAGTTTTTGAAGGTGAATGAGAACATAGAGTGAAACCCAGTAACACTGCAGGAAAGAAGACATGACTCATTGAGAATTTACTATTGCTTTCTTTGAAGTCGCTCCGTATTTTTTAAAGTGAGGTACATCATCTGAAAAATATAAAGTGGGCCTTTGATCTTTTATTATTTATCTATTTATGTAATGCACTTGTACTCTGCTCTTCAGCAGGAAAGCTTTGCAGAATGGCTTCAAATAAAAACAAGATGGTCCTTGCCCCCAGGCTTACAAAGGTACGATACAAAAGGGGGAGGAAATAGTTCACTGAATTTATTTGACGAACATTTTAAATGCCTCCTGCAATGGGGGGGGGCATCTTGTCCTTCCAACTGAAATTGTGAGCAAAAAAGGATTTTACCTTTTCCCCCACCAAAAAATTAAAAAATACTATTTAGGTGATTTCACAAATGTTTATTGTTATTTTATTTATTTATTTGTTTGTTTATTTATTTATTTGATTTCTATGCTGCCCCTCTCTGAAGACTCGGGGTGGTTTACAGCATATTAAAAACAGTGATTTACAATAAAGCTAATCCAATTAATATAAAATTACATGACAATCTAAAATCCCCAATTAATTAAAAATCAGTCACACCCATTCTTACAACAATCTCATAATCATTTGTTGACCAGGGTCCAAGATCTAATCAGCCTGGCAACCTAAATGAGTTCTGAAACTCTTACAAAAGGCAAAGAGGGTGGGGGCAGTAGAAATCTCGGGGGGGGGAGTTAATTCCAGAGGGCTGGGCCCCCCACAGAGAAGGCTTTTCCTGTAGGCCCAGCCAAATGCCATTTTCTAGTTGACGGGACCTGAAGAAGGCTGACTCTGTGGGACCTAACCGGTTGCTGGGATTCATGTGGCAGTAGGCGATCCCGCAAGTAATCTGGCCTGATGCCAAGTAGGGATTTGTAGGTCATAACCAACACTTTGAATTGAGTCTGCAAACCAATTGGCAGATAATAAAGACTGCAGAGTGTTGGAGAGACATGGGCATTCCGAGGCAAGCCCATGACCGCTTGCGCGGCTGCGTTCTGCACAATTTCATTTTTCGAACATATTTATTTATTTATTTATTTATTTATTTATTTAATTTGACTTCTATGCCACCCAATCCCAAAGGATTCAGGGTGGCTTACAACAACTATGTAAATACAAAACAATAAAAAAGAAGTCAAATTTAAAATAAAAAATATATATAAAACCCTAATTAAAAACCCCATAAATTAACCAGTCACAACAACATGCATACTAAACATTCATATGATTTGGTCATGATAGTTGTTAATTCATGGCTACCAGGCCTGCCAGCAAAACCAGGTCTTCGTGGTCTTGCAGAAGGCCAGTAAGGTGAGAGCACTCCGGACATCAGGGGGGGGAGTTGATTCCATAGAGCCGGGGCGGCAACAGAGAAGGCTCTCCTCTATGGCCCCACCAACCTGCATTGCTTAGTCAATGGGACCCGGAGGAGGCCAACGCTGTGTGCTCTTATTGGTCTCTGGGAGGTATACAGCAAGAGATGGTCCCGTAAATTAGCAGTAATAGTAATGTTACTACAATAATATCTTCTCAATGGGAAAATCCATAATAAACTAATATAACATAACTAATTGAAAGGAATGAAGTGGTATGGAATACAACCAGCCAGGCAAGGGTCTGTTGCAGAAACATACTGCAATGTTTATTATTGGGAAAAAACCCATGAAGGTAGATGTTAAGAAAATCACAATGTTGCAACCTTAGGTTAAATTAGTTTTAATTCAAATCTTCATGAATGCAGCATTAGGACTACTTCATTACAGAATGGGATAACTCACCACAGCCAACTCGCTGCAGTCAACTTGCCACAGCAAATTCGCCATGGGACAATGTGTCATAGCCAACTCATTGCACGACAATTCAGCAAATACAAAAGTTAAATTAATTTTAGAAGAATTGTGGCAAATAATAATAAAATAAAGAAAGTCAATCAAGAAATACAATAATGTTGATAAAAACGTGGTCATCAATAATAAAATAATAAAAAATAACTGAATGAAACAATATAGCACTGAATTTTCCTGCAGCAAGGTAGTCATGGCAAACAAGTTCTCCTAGATTTAGTTTATTAGCCCAAAGGTCGAAGCATAGCCATGTATTGGTTTTTAGAAAGACTGTTATGTGTTCAAAATAAAGGATATTATATTAGGCCATTCTACTGTACCTATACTTAACTTTAAAAAAAACCTTCTACTGTGAAATGTGCTACTTCCGAAAACAAGTTCTGAAATGGCCATCTCACTCTAACCACTAAGCTATCGGTGTTTTTTTTAAATTAATCACAGCCACTGCCTATAGCAGTGATGGCGAACCTCTGGCACGGGTGACACAGGTGGCACATGGAGCCGTATCTGCTGGCACGTGTGCAGTTGCCCTAGCTTAGCGCCAACATGTATATGTGTGCTGGCCAGCTGATTTTTAGCTCACACAGAGGCTCTGGAAGGGTGTTATTGGCTTCCAGAGAGCCTCCAGGGGGTGGGGGAGGGCATTTTTACCCACCCCCAACTCCAGGGAAGCCTTTGGAGCCTGGGGACGGTGAAATACAAGACTACTGGGCCTACCAGAAGTTGGGAAACAGGGTGTTTCCGGCCTCCAGAAGGCCTCTGGGGGTGGGGGAAGCTGTTTTCACCCTCCCCAGACATTGAATTATGGGTTTGGGCACTTGTGCCTACGCTCTTTTGACACCTGAGAAAAAAAAGGTTCACCATCACTGGTCTATAGTTTTATTTGTGGTTAGATATTTCATTTTTCCCCGTTCTGTTTAGCCATGTTTGATTCTCAGAGGCTGCCTGGGCAGGCCCCTACAATTTTCTTGGCAAGATTTTTTGAGAATGGTTTACTATTGCCTCCTTCCTAGGGCTGAGAGAATGTTACTGAGCCAAAGTCATCCAACTGGCCTTATACTTAAAGCAGAAAATAAAAATTTTTAAATAAAAACATTGGTGAACACAATATGCGTATAAGGAAAAATGTATATTGTAAGAAGATATTTAAAAAATCCCAGTAAGGTACACAAAAACTGGGGAAATTTATTTTTAGGAAAGCAATTGCAAGTTATAAAGAGAATCTCAGACAGCTATTGAAATAGGATGCATGGGATGGAAATAAGATGAAATTCATACTTAAAAAATGGGGGAAATATAGCGAAAATGATAAATTTACATATCATAAACTGGGTAGGTAGGTAGGTAGGTAGGTAGGTAGATAGATAGGGAGAGAGAGAGAGAGAGAGATAGAGAGAGAGAGAGAGAGAGAGAGAGAGATGATAGGCAGGCAGGCAAGCAGGCAGGCAGCTTCTGAGCTGATTTCAATAATAGCTTAGCAGAACTACTAGGCTATTATGACTTTTAAGAATTTAATAGAAATGGATCTTTCAGAATAAATTGTGTTTCTTTGTCTGGAAACTTTTAGATTATTTCTTCTTGTAATTTTAAAATGCCCAAGACATGCCTGTTTAGTTTATTTACACTGAATGGCCAATTCATCTCCATCACTCACACAAGCTTGTGAGGTGGACCCCGTGTCTCTGAATTCCACTTCTCTGAATGTATGGAACCAAACAATAATTCATCATCCAGACATGTCTTGGATATCCAAACTTCTCTGTTGGAACCTTTGCTCTGATGTGCTGTTCATGACAGAATAGGTTATTATTTATTAATTGTTCCTTAGATTTTTCTTTTTTCTGTAACACTGCTGGACTAGACTTACATAAAAATGAACTTCCCAACTTAAAATGGCTCATATCTGCCACCATCAGATATTTTTATCGGACTTTCTCAATTTTTCATGCTGATCTAAGAACTTTAAGGTGGTAATGAAATTAATACTGTATTATTTACTAACCCTTGCAATCAAAAATATAGAAGCAAGCCCAGTGGCGTTTGCAAACTGTTACCACATTTCTCTTAGTATTGCTATCAGATGGGATATCCTCAAAATATGTAAATCCTTTGCCCAAACAATAAAGCTCCCAAGACCCATCACCCAAGGTCAGTACTTGAGCACCCAAAGAAGTAGAAATTATCACAACCCTCAAGGAAAGTTAACTGTATTTCCTCCTTAACCAACTCCTTGAGGTAAACATTTTTAAAGGAAGACAGAGTCTTCCTATAAATATTTCCAATCTAGCCTTTCAATGTGTGGCCACCTTCAATTGCTATGCTGCCTATTTTACTGTTGCACAAATTCTACCTCTGCTTTAAGCAGGTGTCTCTCCACATTGACCCAGTCTGGAATGAACCAGAATTTTCTTTCAACAATAGAAAACCATTGAGTTGTGATAAGATGCATTATTTCTTTCTGAAATGTTTTGCAGGATGCTAGTTGTCATGAGTCTTTGGGGAAAATGGGACTTCAGGATCAACTAACATGCAAAATATTATTGTGAACTCATATTTTGGCCTTATGGGTAGCACAAATAAAAACATAAAATTGATAAATGCAGAATATAGCTAATACAGAGAAATAAACCATGTTTTGTTCTCCTCCCCTGAACATCTTTGGTGATAAAAGAGTCTGGTATGTAATAAAAAGCAGTAAATTAATGTATTACTTGTTCTGTCATTTCCAGGTTAACTAATTCTCCACTTACCATGCAATGTTTCTGCTAATGAGGCAATGCATAATTTAAACATGTGCAATTGTCTCTTGTGATTGACAGCATGTTGATCATCTTTTTTTCTGATTTACCTCCCTGTGTTCAAGTAGGCATGATCTCTTGAAATCTGATATTACCCATCTTTACTCAATCATCTTCCTTTCACCATGGAACTCTTTAGTGGTCTTGATCTAGCACAAAACTTAAAAGAAAAAAACAGCAATAGTCAACATTGTCTAAATCTAATTTGGCTCGCTTAGATATCTTTCTTTCCAAAACTCCTACTTACTTCCTCCCATGTCAACAAGCCATGTTTGTTTGTTCGCTTTCTTGACCCTCTCATGAGAAAATTCCTCTATGTATGTATTTGTTCATTCACTTTGCTCTATTATTCCAGATTGAATTTATCATCTCCAAATATAGCATTGTTTATATATCTGAGAGGGGCATGACAGATGCAAGGGACCAGTGAAGGGCTACCAAAATTTTTACTACCACACTGTGGCCGTGGCTTATGCATTTTCTTTCAACATCTTTCAGTGCATATTGGGTGCTCTGGGGTGGAGCTCCATGTTCGCTACCCCACTGCGTCCTGTCCCCCCAATCCGGGCAGTAGCCCACCCCTGCATGTGAGAGAAAGGCTGACAGTGCTTAGCTGTGCCATTTTGTCACAATAGTGGATACCTCACCTTAATTCTGCCTTGTAGATTTTTAATTTTGAATGGCATGTGTCATTCAAAAGATAATGACCTCATTGTTTACAGAAACAAATGCCAGTTTCAAGGGCTTGTCTTAAAATAATTAATCAAAATGGATTATTTTATTGCAATTTTATTGTTTTTGATTATGCACAGTGATTGAGGTTTATAAATCTAATTGACACACAAAGATGGAGTCATCGTATGAATCAAATTTCAACTTTTTATTTATTTATTTATTTATTTATTTTGTCCAATACACAATGAGGGTTTTAGTGGGTATATATCTATATACACATAGTAAAATACATGATGAAGGTTATAGAGGAGATACTCATAGTAAAATATATCTATGAAAGAATAGAAAAGAAGGTATAGTAATAGAACATATCAATGAAAGAATAGAAGAAGAGATATAGGAATAGAAGAAAGGTATAGGAGATATAGGAGAGCAATAGGACAGGGGACGGAAGGGACTCTACTGCACTTGTACTCGCACATGTTATTTCTCTTTTTATTCTCTATGGTTCTGTGAATGGTTTACCACTCATATAATCTTTTATTTCTCTCGAAGAAACTGGATTATTTCTGAGCAATTGATTTACTGTTTCATTCTCCATGAATAAAAGTGTCTTTTATGCTTACATGTATTCCCAAAGAAACTTTTTCAGAGTTCCTGCCAGAGCTTCACTGCCAAGAAGCAAACTAGAATTCTGACTTATCTGAAGCTCCCATAATTGAACGGAAGTAACTCCACCCCTAAACAGAAAAGCAGAGTTGTTTTGAGCAAAACTTTGGCACTGCTACAAGATGAACTTGGACATGAGGTGAAAAGCAAAGTAGTTCAGCCAATTCAAAATAACTTAGCTGTCAATGGCTAGATATTTCTCACTTGTGCCCTCATTGTTTTATAGATTAGGGTAAAACTACTGTATCCAATAAAATAAAACGGAAATTATGCTCTTTCTGGTACTTAAGAATTCTTGGAAGTATTAAATGAGGATGGGAATTATTTTTTTGTTATACAGTGATCTCTCGGTTAGCGCGGGGGTTACGTTCCAAGACCTCCCGCGCTAACCGATTTCCGTGTTATACTGGATGCGGAAGTAAAAACCACCATCTGCGCATGTGCGCCATTTTTTTCATGGCCGCACATGCGCAGATGGTGGAGTTTGCGTGTGGGCGGCGGGGAAGACCAAGGGAAGATTCCTTCAGCCGCCCAACAGCTGATCTGCTCCGCAGCGCGGAAGCAGCGAGGAGCCGAAGATGGGGTAAAGGCAAAGGGGAAACCCCATCTTCGGCTCCTCGCTGCTGCCGCGCTGCGGAGCGGATCAGGTGTTGGGCGGCTGAAGGAACCTTCCCTTGGTCTTCCCGCCGCCCAGGCAAAGGGAAAACCCCAAGATCGCTTGCCGCTTTGCAGCTTGGAGCCT
This sequence comes from Erythrolamprus reginae, assembly GCF_031021105.1. Lineage (NCBI taxonomy): Eukaryota > Metazoa > Chordata > Lepidosauria > Squamata > Dipsadidae > Erythrolamprus > Erythrolamprus reginae. Next base: position 343,462,711 of record NC_091950.1, on the reverse strand, counting down.
TGCTTCGCCTCCTTCGCTGCAATAGGCAAGCGGCAAGCGATCTTGAGAAAGAGAGAGAAAGGAGGGCGACTTGCCAGTCCACGCCCCCCTGGATGAACAGCCTCGCATGGCCCCAGCGCCGGGCTCCGCTGTTGCCTCCGCCCCCATTCGGCTCTGCAGCTGAGAGGCCTTCCCGGCAGAGCCCTCCCCAACAGCTCCCGCCGCCAGCGCAAAAAAGAAAAGAAAAAAAAATCCCCAAAAGAGGCAGGCACAAAGCAGGGGCACAAGGGGAGCTGCCCGGCAGAGGTTGCTTTTTTTCTTCTCGTGGGCAAGTGGAGGGGGGGAGAGAGAAGGGAGGAAGAGAGTGTGAGAGAGGAAGAAAGAGAGAGAGAAATGATAGAAAAAGGGGAGAAAAAAGAGAAATGAGAAAATGATTGAAGCATAGTGACAGGAAAGAAAGAGAAAGAGACAGAGAAGTGACTCTTGGTGATGACGTATGACGTCATCGGGTGGGAAAAACCGTGGTATAGCAAAAAAAACGCGGACTTATTTTTTAATTAATATTTTTTGAAAAACCGCGTTGCAGCGTTTCATGCTAATCGAGAACGCGCAAATCGAGGGATCACTGTACCTGCAATCAAAGGAGGGGTGAAAGAAATATGGGAAAGGCATTCTATAGCATTAGCTTTCAAAGAACTCTTCAATTGTCCTAGGTATTTTCAGAGTTGAAACAGCAATATATCTGGCAGTAATAAACACCTGCATTCAGAGTAATTTCAAAGATAAAAACACCTTTATAGAGTTTAACATCATTTCAGATATTACCTTGAGAGAACATTTTAACTTATTATTTTGATAGAGCAGTAAACAGGAAAGAATTTTCAGAGAGTTAAATGAGTAGTGTTATAGTACAGAGATTAGTAGGCAACTTACAATTTCTCTTTCCATCTTTTTAAAAAAAATACACTTCTATGTTTCTATGTTTCTAAGAGAGCACCATGAACCATTTTAAAGTCCTGAATCTTGTGTAATCATAGGGAATGAACTTAAAGTAGTTGTCAAAGATGAATGTGGAAAGAGATATCTAAAAATGAAGAAACAAGAAAATAACAAAAAGGGGAAAATGAACTAGATAAAATATTGATGGATAGGTATTTCCATATTTTTCATATTAATTTTCTCATATTAACTGAAAATGAAAAATCAGGTTATAGATATGGACTATTCATCAAAAAATATCTACTTTGATATTGCTTTCGGGCCATTAACACATGGGGGCATTTATAAAAATGGACTATATAATCATAACTAGACAATATAGTAAACTGAATAACAACATTTCAAACCACCCAGATTTGGGGAATAATATTATCTGTTTGGAAAAAAATACACAGATATGTAATTTTCAATTTTATATCTTAATTCCCCCCACCCCCAAAAAAACCCTCCAAATTAACTGTTGAGGAAGCACAAAGCTTACCAGATATGTTTAAGTGGGAAAAATTGGCTAGAGATCAACAAGTATCTTTTGAAGCTTTTTAAAATTTCTTGAGTAAATGTGTTCTGTTAGGATTTTGGTTTTTGAAAACATGCAATAAAGAACTATAAAGCTGGCAAAACTCCAGTGCCATTTTATCATGCAAATATGTAATTAGTTTATTTAAAAAAAACAATTTCTAGTCATTACTGTTCCCCCCTCTCAATCCCAGCCAAGCAGAAGAGTAATTTTGATTCATCCTGGGTTCCTCAGTCAAGACTATTCAACAGCAGGTTCTAATTAGTTATATGTATTTTCTGTGGACTTGTGAATGATAAAATTGATTGAGTGGAATATCTATGGTTAGATTTCACTTTGAAATTCAAGAATTGAAATTTAGTGTCTTCCATCTTCAGATCTAATAAGTTTGGCTTTTAAAAGAAGCTTTCTTTCATGCTACTTTTTTTTTTTGAAAAGGTGCTGGAAAAGTTCAGGCGGAAAAGTGTTGGCAAAAGGTGACATTTCTGTGTCCTTCTTCTCAGCAGCACTTCCAAAACTATAATGATATCCTGAACAGGATTATCAGTGAAACATTGACAGAAGCTGCATTGAAGACTTGTCATCATTTACTTACATGAAGCCTACCCCATTTAGGTAACCATGCCCCACAAGTTAGGATAGGGAGAACTGGAAAAAGAGAGATATTTTAGAGAAAAACTACAGGCAAGGCAAGGATAAATTCCTGTCATCTATAGGGAAATGACTTTTTGTAACTGAAGAACAGTTGACAGCTGAATATATTCCTGCCTCACAGGAGAAAGTAGTAGAGAATGTAACACAGAAAATTATATAGATTTCCCTATCATTTTATATTTTATTAGGTAGATTCCTTGAATCTTGTAACAACTTATATTTAATTTGCAGATATTTTTTTCCTCTGTCACACAAATTTAGATATAACCTACTGCCACTGTTTAAACGGTGCATCAATTGTCAAGACAGGTATTGTCTCAAACAAAAACACCATTTTAGGCAAGACATCCATTTTTAGTACATAAATTCTTTTCAGCAAGGACAGAGGTAGTTTCTCACTTCTTAACACGTCTATTAAGCTTCATTCCATGTGTTAACACAGTTATTTTGAAATAACATACCAATCATATTTGTCATAGTGATACCTTGATATTTAGCTGTCTGAATCTAAAAACCTTTTATATTCATAGATTCTATTTGACCTTCTATTTTCATGTTTTTGTTAGCTTCTTTCTTTTTTATTTATTAATCTTGAAACCTACTTAATACACCAAATTCTTTTAAACATTTCCTAAAGCAGATCCTGTATAATTCCTCTTTCTGCATGTTGTTCTAGCAATCCTCTCATTGCTTTTGCTGTTGTTGTTTTTAGTGGTTGCCATTATGGTATTATAATCCAAAAATAAAAATGAAATGGAAAGAGAAAAGGTAAACTCCCTCCCCACCCCCTTTAACTATCTTGTGTTCCTGTGCCGTTTCATAGTTATTGTCAGCATCACAGTCTTGCTTATATTACATTCATCTTTTGTTTTGTAGAAACAAAAAAATTTCATTAAAAAGTTGTCTCTGTTAAAGGAAAATCATTTTTCCTTTTGTTTTCATTGATTTATGGAAATTTTCGTTTTGGTTTTGCTACTCACAGGACAAATTCTCTTTTTGAGATAATCCCAATCTGAAAATTATACCAAATTTCAGGAGGGTGAGGTTAAAGAGCGAGTAGGTCCATTAATACTTTTCATCAGCTAATTGCCCAAAAATGTTGAATCTTTTCCATTTATTGCTAGAGGAATTTGAATTATGGAACAACTTGCCTCCAGAAGTTCTGGATGTTCCAACACGGGAGGTTTTTAAGAAGTGATTGGATCATCATTTGTGTTTGAAATGGTGTAGGACCGTGATGGCGAACCTATGGCATCAGGTGGCACACAGAGCCATATCAGAGGGCATGCGAGACTTTGCCATGTTTCAACTCCAGTACCCAGCTGATTTTTGGCCTTGGGACGGGCCGTTTCATCCTCTGGAAAATCCCCCAATGGACAAACTGGAAGTTCAGAAAAACTCACTTCTGGTTTGCCGTTGTGCTGTTTTTTGAACTCCAGCGGGTTCAGGGAAGCTTGCTGAAGCCCTGGAGTGCAAAAAGCAGCACAATAGGCAAAATGGAAGTGCGTTTTTCTGAAAGAGCATTGGGGGATTTTTTTTTCACCTACTGTGCTTCAGAAAGGCCTGTGCGTATGTGCAGCGGAAGTCGCGGAGAGCTGTGCGCATGTGTGGGGGGAGGGAAGGGGGTATGGGCTTGTGCATGTGCTAGCACACCCACACACACACCTTTTGGCACACGAACCAAAAAAAAAGTTTACCATCACTGGTGTAGGGTTTCACTGGGTTTTCTGCTTGATCAGGGGATTGGATTAGAAGGTGTCCAAAGTCCCTTCGAATATTTACAGAATAACATTCTGTTTTTCTGTTATTTTGCAAGCATGGACATTCTGATTCCATAATTTGATCCAGTACTGTCAGTACTAAATGTATTTTGGATGATTGCTTTTTATTAAAGAGCTGGAACTCTCCATGTTAACAAACTAAAGGTTAAAGTTCTTAATTTTTTTAAAGAGTTTGTTGTTTGCTTTTTGACATTAATTCATGCTAATTGGATACTTCAAGTAATGTTTTAAAGACTGGTTTTCACCTTCATTAGGATGAAAGTGTAAAATGATGGAGTGCACATAAAATGGGCTTCTTTCACCTTCATCTTACCGTTATTTAATATTCATAGGTTTGTCAATATTGTGGCTGGAATAATGTTGTTTAAAGATGCAGATTTGGGTCTGAATTATATAAAATATGAATTCATTTTATGAAGCTTATCATTATATATTTCCCTTTTTTTCTTCTCTGTTTTAAGTATATTGCAATAAGTAAGTAAACAAACAAACAAACAAATAAGTGTGTTAGATTTATTGCTTTGTTAAGACACAACCCATTCTGATCCATTTCTTGATGGCCAAAGGATATGTGCTGCCAGTGCATAAACCCAAAGAGAGATGCTAGCTCCCTTCCTCTCCTAGGTACTACTTACCTTCCTCTCTTCATTCCTTTTCCTTCTCTCTCATACATACACCCCATTGAAGAAGGAAAAAACTAATAATCGTTCTTATTGGAAATCTGAAATGTTGCCAAGTCAGACGCATATAGAATTATGCTGAAGATAATGTAAGGGCATAGAACTGCATCTTTCTATCTTCATTTCAAAACTGGATTGAGAAAAGTTTTGCCTTTTCATTTTCCTCTTTAGCATTCTCAGAATAATGTACAATATTTGAATGTTCAATATTTCTTGAGAGCCATCTTCTTCCAGTTTCAAAGCCTGCAGTTTTAAGAGCTGTCGGGTCATCTAAGTCTCAGCATATTCTATTGATCTCTTCACCCAAAATGACAACGCTGCTGAAGCTCATTCATGTGCTCAAAGGATTTCGCCAGTCAAAGTATTTAGAATTGTTCTACCCATAACTTAACTGTCAGGCTAGGTTCAACATTCTTTTTCTTTCCTTTTTCATAATTGTTATGATTATTAATTTTGAAATTAATGCTGTTCAGGGCATTTGTATTTGCTTCTTATAGAAACATAGAAACATAGAAGTCTGACAGCAGAAAAAGACCTCATGGTCCATCTAGTCTGCCCTTATACTATTTTCTGTATTTTATCTTAGGATGGATATATGTTTATCCCAGGCATGTTTAAATTCAGTTACTGTGGATTTATCTACCACGTCTGCTGGAAGTTTGTTCCAAGGATCTACTACTCTTTCAGTAAAATAATATTTTCTCATGTTGCTTTTGATCTTTCCCCCAACTAACTTCAGATTGTGTCCCCTTGTTCTTGTGTATACTTTCCTATTAAAAACACTTCCCTCCTGGACCTTATTTAACCCTTTAACATATTTAAATGTTTCGATCATGTCCCCCCTTTTCCTTCTGTCCTCCAGACTATACAGATTGAGTTTATGAAGTCTTTCCTGATACGTTTTATGATTAAGACCTTCCACCATTCTTGTAGCCCGTCTTTGGACCCGTTCAATTTTGTCAATATCTTTTTGTAGGTGAGGTTGACAAAATTGTTATTAACATAATAATATAGCACAATGAAATTAGTATTTTTTTAAATGGATTTCTTAAAAACGCAGGAAAGCTTTTGCCCCTGTAGAGAACTTGTCTCTAAACGCAGACTGGTTTTCAATTTTTCATGTGGATGCTAGAGCATATGGGAGGAAAAATTCATTCACAAGGTTATAAGGCTGATTTGCAAGCTTTACAATCATTGACTAGATGAAAACTGTATCAAATTAATTGGGCAAACCTTTTAAAAGTATGATATGATTGCAATGATGTTTTATGTATTTTTTTGTATTCATTCTGAAGGATGCAAGTATTCTATAAAATTGCTAAAGACAAATTGTGTTTGTTTAGTGAAACTCAGAAATTTTGTCAACAAAAGAGATGAGAATATTTGGAGCTCAGGAACTATGGAGTCCTTGGTGCTCTCTGAACTTGGATGCTTCCTTGAAGACATTTAATTATCTGGCCAGGTACCAATATCAGTGGTAGTGAATGTGGGGTTCCCTCTTTATATATAGTTAATTGTCCTATCAGTTTTGGTGAGGTACGGTTTTGCAGCAGAGGCGGAGTAACGACACGGACACAAGAGCTGGATTTAAAATGGGTCATTTTTATTAATTAAATTTGCATAATTTATTCAGATAAATTTGCATAAATTAAATATAACCCTAAACAAGGACCCGCAGGGTCAAACAATTGCTTCTGGGGTGGAAAATGATGTCAGAAAAACTTCTGGGGCAACATATGGGCGTAGCTCCATGCTGATCCAGGTGAGGGGCCATGCCCTCACCTGACTCACTGCCATGCACTTGCATGTGGGAGGTCCCGCCTTCTAACCCCTACGAGGGGAAGAAAATGGGCGGGACCCAAAGACAGGTTCCCCCCAATTGCTCAGGTTGTTTCCACCACAAGCCTTTGGAGAGAACCTGTCAATCATCCCCAAAGATGCCCAATGGATAACACGCAGTTGCTAAACCACCATCCACTTTTCCGCCCCTAACCTGCCTACCCAAATGACCAAAGGTATGCCAATTAACCTAAACAGGGGCGAAGCACCTCCTAACCGCTTATCCGTCACCGCAGTGTGGAATAGGCAAAAAAACGGTCGCAGAAAAATACCGCAACCGCCAAAAATTCCTATTCAGCCCCCAATAAGGGCGACCCTCACCGGCACACTGGAAGATAGGGAGGGCGGGTGGGTGTTCGCTACTTGGCATCCAGGGCGAAAAGGAGGCCCTGGAGCCTGCCCAGCCCTTATATAGGGCTGCAGGCTCCGCCCTTGATGACATCACTGGAAAGGCCAAAGCCTTCCCAGGAGGTGGCTGAGATCTCGCGAAATGTCCCGAGATTTCGGCCAAAAACAAGATGGCAGCCGCGTCGAGGGCCGTGTCTCCCTGGCCCTGCGGCAAAACGGGCCGGGGATAAGTCACCGGCCAGGTATTCTACTTGATAGTTTCTTGATTTGGTTTTTCGACTACAGACACAGAAAAATTGATGATGGCTAATTTTGAGGATTTTTTAAAAAATTGAACAAAGGTAAAAATTAATACAAACTAATATAAATTTGGAGCTGAAAAGCTAAAGGAAGCAGCATGCCCCCTCCCATATTTGGGCATACCTGATGATCTGGCAAAAGGAACACACTCACAACACACACAGAGAGAATTATTTACAAATCTAGCCTTGATCAATATTTTTAAAGACAAATTAATAGATTAAATATAAAAGTTGGCAATTTAAATTATATTGATTTTATTTCAGAGGCATTTAAGGCAATTTTATGTTTAAAAAACCCCACAATAATATTTTTAAATTTCTGTTATTTGTTGTTTGTTCTGACTTCTGTTCATGCAAGTTGCTGATTCTCTACATTTTCTAAATACAAAGTTTGTTTAATTGATTTTCAAACACACACACACACACGTTATAGGAAAATTGTATTAATAAATTAATGGATTTATTTCAAGTAAAATTGAAATAACAAACACAATTTGTCTTTAGCAATTTTATAGAATACTTGCATCCTTCAGAATGAATACAAAACAATAAGATTGTTGTGAATCTGTGTTTTGTTAGCCACAAATAAATTATTTCCAAATTCACCATCAGCTGAATCATGCAAAGATCAGGAAATTTTATTGTTCTGCGGTACCTAAAGTATTTGGAATGCATAAAAAGTAGTGTGTGAACATGTTGGTATGTCTGTGCAAGCATGGCCCTTGAGGCTCATAGGCAGCAAATATCAATGGAAATAGCCAATTTAAAAAAATTAAGCTATTCCAATCCTTCTTTTCAACAGTGTACCTTAAAATCACAATGTCATGGTTCACTGCAGAAGTGAAATCCTCCATCTGATCTATCAGAGTTATAAAAGCAAAACCTTGTTAGTCAAACAGAGAAGAAAGCTTGGGGAAAAGGAATTAATGGGAATTTGCAAATGCCTGGCTGCGTGCTGAATATGTGCCCTGAACAGCTGTGAAAGAATAGAATGAAAAAAGAAAACAATCCATGAGTTTCAAAATTCAATCCATGAGCTTCAGTTTTGATGTCTCAAATTGTCTACAATGAAAAAGCAATACAATATTTCCCTGCTTCCTTATCCTAAGGAGTTGCTGTTCAATTTTCAGTCTCTTACTGTCCCAGAGAGCTATGACCTATGACCTCAGTGCAGAGGTGAGTTCTGGTTTCTCCCACTGCCAGGTCACTCAGAGGTGCACAGCGTGGGCAGTACTTAAAAACAAGATGGCGGCACCTATGGCACCACCAGGTGAAGCAGCTTGAGGTGTGAGAGGCCTGGAGTCTACGGAGAGGGGCGGCATACAAATCCAATAAATAATAATAATAATAATAATAATAATAATAATAATAATAATAATAGTTCTAGCAACTGAGGCCACCGAGTTACTATTGGTTCTTTAGAACAGGTCCGAACCCATCTCTGTCTCAGTGGATATAAATAAGGAGAATTGTCATCAAGCACAAACTGAGAGGAAGGCTGATGTAGAAGCTCTCGGCCTAGATCTTTTTTTGGCCATGCCCCACCTAAGCATTTCTAAAATCCTGAGGCCTCCCCCCCCCCCCCCCCCGCCCATGAGATATAATTCTTATTATTCAAAAAATGAACTACTCACACAGAGAAAGCCTAAAAGGCCATTAACTAGGTTTAAACAAGGTTCCAATTGCCCGCATTAAAAATGAAATTGCTCCCCTGTGGGGTGTGGGGCCCTCGTTGGGAATGAGGGTCCTAGACAAATTTGATTTAGCTAGAGAAGGAAAAACTGAAAAGGCCTTCTTGTCATTTCCAATTGATAATCGTCCTGAGAAAGAAACGTGTTTTGGCCTCATCCATCAGCCAATGGAAGGCTCCAGGGGGGAAAAAAAATAAGGGTTGAGAAAGAGCAGTCTGGCACTTTATGTCAAGCAATCAGAATGTGGGATATCTGTTTCATCTTCTTCCAAAGTAATATTTTAAGCTTTTCTGTCCCTGAAACAGTTCCTTTGTTGTTGTTGTTGTTATATCATTCCAGATTCCTTTCATAGGCCATAAACAGCAGAATAAAAATGGCTCAAATTAAAAAGCAGGCAGTAGCTAAAGCTGATGGGAGCCAGCCAAAAGGTTAAGTGGGTGATTTTGATCTCTCCTCAGCATCCCTCTGGACTATATTTGGATTGATGCACAGAACAAAACCAAACAAAATAATCTATCTTCCACTTGACTAACTCCTGCATTATACTTGAAAGTGAAAAGCTAAACTAAAGCATTAGGACTAGTTCCTGGCACTGAAACTGTTGAAATACAGCAAAAGCATTGGAATAAGATTCATTGAATGACTAACACCAAGACTGTCCTACCACTCAGACAGCTATAATCAAAAGAAAAAAAGCCCCTCCAACCTAAAAATAGAACCTTTCCCTACATTCCAGAAATTTCCTGACTATCTTAAATTCCACAAGTCAGTGACAAAGTTAATGTATATAAAAGCCTTGCCAAATCTTACATTAAGTTTGTTTCCGGAGTCTCTTAAATCCGTTGAAAAGTAAAATAGTGCAAAGAAAAACTTTGAGGGGAGGTTAAAGTTTCCAAAGGAGACCCACTAAAAACATCTGTTGCTTGTTTCTAGTCAAGGAGTGGGAGGAATCACTATGACAAAATGCTATTGTGCATCATCAGAGGAGAAATATCAATTGTCTGTTAATTTCAAGACTAGGTCAGAGGTGGGTTCTTCCCGGTTCGGACTAGTTCGCCCGAACTGGTAGTGACCCACTGGTGACATCACAATTACATCACAGAACTGGTTCAGTCAGTGCTAGTTCATGAGTGCCGCCATCTTCTTTTGGAAAAAAAATCTTCTGACCATGTACAGAAGCTGATAAGCAGATAAGCTGTTTTCAGCTTTGGGAGGGGAATTTATTTTTTGGCACTGCCCATGCGTGCACGCATGAGGCACAGCCATGCAGTGTGGGAGCAAGCAAACTGGCAGCGAAGTAAATTAGAACCCACCTCTAGACTAGCTTCATGCATTTCACTTAGCTCTGGATTGCTTATCTGCTGTTTATAGAACTGACCACAATGGTTTCATACATAATGCTAAGATAATATCTGTAATTTGCAATCTGCAATGGCAGTATTCAAAGAAAATGCAAATATACAAAGCATGACATGACTTAATATTTAGACAATCCCAATTTTTCAAATTTTCTTTGGGAAAAACCTACAACCCTTAGCCTTTAATTCAACAATTACTTCAGATTCTTCAGACTCAACAGTTGCATATATTATAGACTTGGGCCCTTCCTCTCTAATTGCATCCCCTGCCTATCATTGCTCAAAGTAAAGGGTTTCTTATAATTTGGGAGCAAGAGAAGATAGAGGTATGATATTCTGAATTTTTTTGTCAATGCAAATGGAAGCAAGCAAGGGTGTTGGAAGGGCAGATTAGGCAACTGAGCTTTGTTCTTTCATGTATGTTTCAAAATCTTAACCAAAATTAGCAGTTTCTTTGCATTTGCAGAATGCTTTCTTGCTGGAGAGACGGAGTAACGACACGGACACCAGAGCTGGATTTAAAATTGGGTCATTTTTATTAACATAAATTTGCATAATTTATTCAAATATTATTGCATAAATTAGCATAAACAACTATGACCCGGAACTGGACCTGCAGGGTCAAACAAATACTTCCGGGGCGGAAATGACGTATGCCAGCAAACATTCCTGGGCAACTCATGGGCGTATCTCGATGCAAGGGCCAGGTGAGGGCCAGGCCGTCACCTGTGACCTTTTCTGCCATGCTGTGCATGAGGGGGGTCCCACCGGCTAACCCGAATCGGGGAATTAAAGGTGTAGGACCCAAAGACAGGTTCCCCCCAGCTGCTCAGGCAGAAACTCCCTCCATGAGCTTGCGGAGAACCTGTCAATCATCCCCAAAGATGCCCAAGGGAGAACGCGCGGTTGCTAAACCACCCAATTTTCCGCCCCTAACCTGCCTACCCAAATGACCAAAGGTAAGCCAATTAACCTAATTAATGCAAGCACCCCCTAACCGCACAGCCATCACCCCAGTGTGGAATGGGCGAAAAAACAGCCCAGCTAAGAGGCAGAACTGCAAAAAATTCCCATTCGGCCCCCTAAGGGCGACCCCGAAGCACACTGCAAAATAGTGGAGGGCGGGCGGGTGTCTGCTCGGTAGATCGGTCCGGGCGAAAAGGAAGAGCCTCGGGCCTGCTCGCCCTTATATAGGGCAAGCAGGCCCCGCCCGGACCAATCAGGGCCTTAGCCAATCAGGCCCTGCTCTCCCGAGCGAAGTCTCGCATCGCGAGACTTCGCCCGGGATCCAAAATGGCGGCCGCCATGAGGGACCGTGTCTCCCGGTCCCTCCAGCAAAGCCTGCCTGCCGGGTAAGTCCGGCGCTGCCCTTGCTGGAGAGACGGAGTAACGACACGGACACCAGAGCTGGATTTAAAATTGGGTCATTTTTATTAACATAAATTTGCATAATTTATTCAAATATTATTGCATAAATTAGCATAAACAACTATGACCCGGAACTGGACCTGCAGGGTCAAACAAATACTTCCGGGGCGGAAATGACGTATGCCAGCAAACATTCCTGGGCAACTCATGGGCGTATCTCGATGCAAGGGCCAGGTGAGGGCCAGGCCGTCACCTGTGACCTTTTCTGCCATGCTGTGCATGAGGGGGGTCCCACCGGCTAACCCGAATCGGGGAATTAAAGGTGTAGGACCCAAAGACAGGTTCCCCCCAGCTGCTCAGGCAGAAACTCCCTCCATGAGCTTGCGGAGAACCTGTCAATCATCCCCAAAGATGCCCAAGGGAGAACGCGCGGTTGCTAAACCACCCAATTTTCCGCCCCTAACCTGCCTACCCAAATGACCAAAGGTAAGCCAATTAACCTAATTAATGCAAGCACCCCCTAACCGCACAGCCATCACCCCAGTGTGGAATGGGCGAAAAAACAGCCCAGCTAAGAGGCAGAACTGCAAAAAATTCCCATTCGGCCCCCTAAGGGCGACCCCGAAGCACACTGCAAAATAGTGGAGGGCGGGTGGGTGTCTGCTCGGTAGATCGGTCCGGGCGAAAAGGAAGAGCCTCGGGCCTGCTCGCCCTTATATAGGGCAAGCAGGCCCCGCCCGGACCAATCAGGGCCTTAGCCAATCAGGCCCTGCTCTCCCGAGCGAAGTCTCGCATCGCGAGACTTCGCCCGGGATCCAAAATGGCGGCCGCCATGAGGGACCGTGTCTCCCGGTCCCTCCAGCAAAGCCTGCCTGCCGGGTAAGTCCGGCGCTGCCCTTGCTGGAGAGACGGAGTAACGACACGGACACCAGAGCTGGATTTAAAATTGGGTCATTTTTATTAACATAAATTTGCATAATTTATTCAAATATTATTGCATAAATTAGCATAAACAACTATGACCCGGAACTGGACCTGCAGGGTCAAACAAATACTTCCGGGGCGGAAATGACGTATGCCAGCAAACATTCCTGGGCAACTCATGGGCGTATCTCGATGCAAGGTCCAGGTGAGGGCCAGGCCGTCACCTGTGACCTTTTCTGCCATGCTGTGCATGAGGGGGGTCCCACCGGCTAACCCGAATCGGGGAATTAAAGGTGTAGGACCCAAAGACAGGTTCCCCCCAGCTGCTCAGGCAGAAACTCCCTCCATGAGCTTGCGGAGAACCTGTCAATCATCCCCAAAGATGCCCAAGGGAGAACGCGCGGTTGCTAAACCACCCAATTTTCCGCCCCTAACCTGCCACAGGAGCGGGGGTCAGATCTCTATCTTGGCCCCCCGACTCCCCCCTCTAGCTGCGCCAGCTCACGCAGAGACCGCTGCAGGTCCTGTAAGAAGATGGCGTTCCCCTGGTCAGACAGGTGAACGCCATCATTACGGTAGAGCCATGGCTTATCTATTGATATAAGGGGATGAGGTATTACCACTCCACCCAATTCTCTAACCGTTTTCCCCATAGCCGCCCGCCTGTCCGGTTCCCGCCATCTGCACTTCGTGGGCCACTTGCCCAGCTGGGGCCGACTCCTCTTCGGGGTCTGCGCCCCAAGCTGCGGTGGCAGCCGAGGAAAGCCCCTCCGGGCCTGCCCCCGACCGCCACCTCTCCAACTCGTCGAGCCGCTCCAGGACCCTGGCCCAGGAGAGAGAAGGGGACAACTCGGGTTGAGGGACTGTGGGCATAAACCCTACCCCCCCCCACCGGGATCCCCCCCGGGGGCCCCTCTGCCGCCGCCCGAGCCCGGGCAGACGGCCTGGCAGCCCTCCTAGGCCGCACCACAGGTTGGGCCGGGAGGGCCTTAGCTGGCCGCTTTTTAGGGGCCATACCACTAAAATCTATTGTTTGACAAGAAGGAATAGGGCGGGACCAAGCCCTCCCCCAACGGGCCCTGCACCTCTTGAACAAGGCCTGCCCTAACAGCAGGCCTCAGTAGTGCAAACCCACCAAGGAAGCCAATCCCCCCTTCCAATGGGCGACAAGGCCCAAAACCAGGCCTTTATCCCAGGCCTACAATCCCCCCAGCGACCCCCGCGGGCCCGCGAGGCCACCAGAAGGCAGCACCCCCCTCCCTACTACGAAGGACAATGAGGCTCCAAACCGGAGCGGAGCCCAGCCGATGCTGGCTCCGCTAATGATGCGAGAAGGCTTTCCGCCCCACCACAGGCCTCAAAATGGCGCCTCGCACGAGGTCGCCAAACAAAATGGCCGACGGAGCAGACCGATCGAATGTCTGCTCGGTAGATCGGTCCGGGCGAAAAGGAAGAGCCTCGGGCCTGCTCGCCCTTATATAGGGCAAGCAGGCCCCGCCCGGACCAATCAGGGCCTTAGCCAATCAGGCCCTGCTCTCCCGAGCGAAGTCTCGCATCGCGAGACTTCGCCCGGGATCCAAAATGGCGGCCGCCATGAGGGACCGTGTCTCCCGGTCCCTCCAGCAAAGCCTGCCTGCCGGGTAAGTCCGGCGCTGCCCTTTCTTTTATGCTTTACATTTTTTTCAGTTAAAAGTGGTTGTTTATTTTAGTGGGTGTGGCTTTTTACTCCACTGTCTATTCCAAAATATTCAGAGTCCTGCTTATAAATATAATGAAGGAAATAGTTGTATTTTTTCAGAAGAAAGGGACTAGGTAAGGAAATCTAAAACACTGGAGCTTTGAAGGCGCAATTACAGGTTCTTACCAAGTCTTCACAAAAGTGCTTTTTCAAGAGACAAATGGAGTTTCTTGGGTTTTCAAAAAAAATGTTTTTGCTTCTCATCCAAGAAGTTTCTTCAGCTTTGACTGGATGGTGGGGAATGGAAGGATATATACTGCTCAAGAAAACAAAGGGGACACTCAAATAAAACATCCTAGATCTGAATGAATGAAATATTCTCATTGAATACTTGGAGTTATATTCTGTTGTTAAGTGTTCTCTTTATTTTTTTTTGAGCAGTGTATATATTCCTTGCAGACAGATGGTCATTTGCATTCTTTTAGAAAGTCACTGATGCCACTTGGACGTTTGTCTTTGGTCACCTGAGTAGAAAATAGCCTTCTTGGAACCAAAAGGACTATGTTATGGAACTGTGCTTTCTGCAGGATGCTTTCTGCCTTGTGTTCCTTCACTGCTGAAAACAGCTGCAGGCTGTTGGGGATGAGTCTGTGTTGTCTTTCATTTCAAACTGAAGAGCAATTGGTTCCTATAGTCTGCAATTTTTCTGGAAATCCATTCATACTCCCACACCATTTGAAGGGTGATCATTCTTGGACACAGACAAACCTCCAAGTGGCCTCAACCATTCTTTTAAAAAAGGAAATGACCAGCTGTCTGCAAAGAATATAAATCCTTCCATTTTCCCACCATCCAGTTAGAGCTGAAGAAACTTCTGGGATGCAAAGCAAACATCTTCAAATAAAAAGAAGAATGTCCAGCTGCCATTTGAAAAAAAGTATCTTTGGAACAACCAAGACCTGGATGAATAAGAAATTTTGTAGGCATTCTTACAAAATTGTCATTGGAAGTTATGCCAGGATTGGAATGAGAAACACCTCTCAACTTCCCATTAATCTTTAGGAGCATGTTCTTTCCTAGAAAAATGCATCCAGAACCTTCCTTAAATGAATAGAATGGCCGATCAATTCACCAACCAGCCGAAAGTTGCGTTGGGACTGGAAGAACACGGCCCCAGCATGTGTGCCCTTTCTGGGATGGGCGATCTCGTGAGATGGATCAAGATCGCCCAATAGACCCTAGGCTCGGTGCAGGGCTTCTTGGGAGCTGGGGGTGGGGCAGGCAAACCCTATAAATAGGGCTGCACTCCAGGCCTTCCTCCTTTGGCCCCCAGCCTTTATCAGAATGAACACCTGGCCACCCTCCTCTTTCTTGCAGTGTGCCTAAGGGGTCGCCTTAGGGGGCCAAGTAGGAATTTTTTACGGTCTCAACGCTTTGTTGCATCCATTTTTTTCCTACTCCACACTGGAGGGTAAGGATGAACTGTTTAGGGGATGCAGAGCAGAATAGTTGATCACTGGGGTTGGCAGGTAAGGGGCAGAAATGGGCAGTGGTAGCAACTGTGCATTCTCTTTTAGGGCATCTTTTAGGAGATGATGTGGTGCCCCTCGCCAAGAACTCCAGGCAGGAATGGCCTGAGCGATTGGAGGGGGGATGTCCCTGGGACTCACCTACCACAATACCCAGATGGGGATTGGATGGTGAGCCCCCCCCCCCCACATACATGCTTTGGAGCATGGCCTGAAACAAGGTGAAGGTATGGTAACCACAAAGATACCCCACATTGGTTTCTTGAGAAAATTACAGAATATTGATTATTGATTTCTTCTATGAAGCTTGTTTTGAGTTTATAGTCTACAGTCCTGGCATTGCCTAGTGTTCTTCCCATCAAGCAGAATCTACAAAGACTGGGGTGGGTGGAGGGATGGATTGATGGGAAGGAAGGAAGGAAGACTTGAACATAGAGGAGTTAAAAAATTCTATATCTGTTAATGTTGTCTTCTGTTGTGACATAGGCATGTATTGTTCTCTTTGCCACCTTTCATTACTGCTTGTACACAAATTTCACTTCACCAGTCTGTCAGGCTACTACCCATTTATGTTGGGTTTCCTTATTACTACAGCTGCAGGTCATACCTATGTGTTATAGAATGAGGCAAATAGAAAACCTGCCACCCTTAAAAACTACCCCAAATCCATCAACTGAAGCACACACACATTATTGCATGAACTGACAGAGTCTCAATCATACAGAGTTTTATTGTTATTATAACAATATTATAACATTTTTTTTTAAAAAAAATGCTCATTATATAACTGTGCACAACATTTCTCAAATAGCATTTTAGAAATGTAAATTAGCCTTATTCCCTCTGGCTAAAGAGGTCCATTGTGCTGTAAAATGATGTGCCTAGAAAAAAATTATCTACACGACAGCATTAAAATGCTCAAGACTTCTTTTCTTTAATGCAAAAATGTTTTCGTCATAACCTCAGTTTCATGTCGCTTTCTGCCTAATTGAAATAAAAGTTAACAATTCTAGTATTGCATCATGACTATAATAAAGTATAACCCCTGACCACATAATTTGTGAGCTTTGACAAATAATTAATGAGATTTGGGTGGAAGAATTTCATGGCTGGGAAAGGAGACAACTGTAGAATTTGAGTGGAATGGAAAACATATCCTTTGCAATCTAAAGAGGGATGTAACTTCTATCCATTGAAGGGTCACAGCATGGCATGTTAAAATCATGCCAAGATGTAGAGTAGACCAAAGTCCAATTATGCAAGAATTTGGGGGCTCAGTTGAAGTAAAAACTTTACTTTACTTTACTTTACTTTACTTTACTTTACTTTACTTTACTTTACTTTACTTTACTTTACTTTACTTTACTTTACTTTACTTTACTTTACTTTACTTTACTTTACTTTACTTTACTTTACTGTCATTGTATTTCATACAAATAAATTAAATGCCATAGTCAATGTACATTATAACTAGAAAAATAAAACACAAATACGATGCCCTTCACATTCCTTCACATTGAATTGAAAATCCCCTGATATTGCATTAATACTGCACTATACAGTAGAACTCAATATGACTACTGCCCTGGTATAGAAGTTGTTTTTCAACCTACTTGTCCTTGTTTTTATTATCCTGGACCACCTGCCATATGCAGTAATGGGCAGCCAAAAATATTACCGCCACACTGTGGGTGTGGCTTATTTTGTGGGTGGGGCTTAATGGTCATGTGACTGGGTAGGAATGGCTTGCCGGCCATGTGACCAGGTGGGAGTGACTTGAATGATCAGCATCGTTCAAGTGAACTGTTAAGTCCTTGACTTACAACCTTACCAGTGTCACTCGCTGGGATGACAATTTGCTTCATGTTTCCTGATCATTCTTTCCTGGGTCACCTCCCCACCTCAGGCTGGGTAGCTAGGTGAACGGGTGCTGCAAGATGCATAAATGCTGCCAGCGCTGCTTCCACCCATGCCTTCTGCTTTTACCTCAGGGGGGAGGTGGCTGCGTGAGGCTGGAGGGGAGCTGGGCAGGAGAGAGGGAAGCTCGTCTGAAGCCAGGAAGGAGGAAAGAGGAAAAAAGTAAGGAGCGCAGACGCAGCAGCAACAGCAGGGGAAAAAGGAAAACCAAGCCGAGACCAGTAATCCAAGAAGTGACAGCTGCCGATCAGGTGGAGCTGCGCATGCAGCTTCATTTCCACCAGTGGAACTGCATTCCACCCCATCCTGCCTGCTGCCCACCCCTGGCCATATGGTAATAGTTTGAAAAAATGGTGCCCAGAATGAGATGCTTTCTGTTTAAGAATGTTTTGCATTTCCTTAAGGCAATGGGAGCTATAAAGCTTGTGACAAGCTGGGAAAAAGTTCTTTTCATCCATTTTTTTTTATTTCAAATCTACAGACATACTTACATAATTGAAAAAGAAATAGATTTTTTATCATATATAGATATTCAAGTTTTTCTATTTGGTGAAATAACTCCATTTCCTTCCCAAGTGCGCTGCACAGGCATAGTGCTCAATACAGTTTACAATCACTATTTACATGGTTATCTATCTCAAACATAGAGATTTCGTAATGACCACCCATAGTTTGTTTAGGAGATATTAATAGCTTACTTCCAATTACTCTGGAATTTAGCAGTCATTTTCCCCTTCCAATGTTTTACTGCAGGAAAATATTTAATACTTATTGACACAATAAAGATTGATACTTTATCCAGCATGCAACGTACTGTCAAAACTCATGAAAAGCGGGATTTAAAAGATTATTTTTGTTATCCTTGTTAATAGTTGGTTTTACTTACTCTTAGTGTGGATGTTGGTTGGCCCCAACCTTTGAGTACATTTTCGGTCTCCCTTCGGTCTCCCTTCGGTTTGTCCTAGTTGTATAATGCTTAGACAAATATATCAGTTCCTGGTTGAATGTTTAAGATAGTATCTTTCAAACTTGAAAACATTAAAATGTATGGACTTCAAATCCCAAAATTTTCAAGACATCATATATTCTGGGAGTTGAGGTCTAGGGATCTTAAAGTTGCCAGGCTTGGAAAAAAAATGGTTTAAAGCAAGGGTTTAAACTAGTGGTTCCCAACCTTTTTTTGCCCATGCCCCATCCCCCCTCCCGTGACATATAAGTCTTACTATTCAAAAAGTGAACTCCTGCTCATGTAGAGGAAGCCTAAAAGCCATAAACTTGGTTTAAACAAGGTTCTAATGGACTGTATTAAAAATCAAATTTCCCCCTATGGGGTGTAGGCCCCACGTTGGGAAGCAGAGGTTTAAACTATGGTTCTGCCTATGAGCATGGGGGTTTATGGTAGAGCTGGTTACGTTGACTGTTAAATATGAAGTTTACCTTGCATCAGTCAAATTGATGTTTAATTTTATGTAGATTTATAATATATTTTTAAAATTGTTATTTATTGTATTGATTTGATATTTTACCCTGTTTATAACCCCTGTTTATGAACTACTCAGAATCCTATTTATAGATTACTGTCTTTTTATGGTTTGGGTTTTTTTAGACTTAATTCAAATTAATTGGATTTAGAACATTATATATTGTTTCATTATATGTTGTAAGCTGCCCCGAGTCCTCAGAGTAGAGCAGCATAAAAGTCCAATTAATAAATAATAAATAGATAGATAGATACTGTAAATAAATAAGTGAAGGTGTCTTGTTTTGGAAGCAGAGCAGGACCTAGTTAATAGTTGAACCAGAGACCAACAGGAAATCAAGGGGCTAGTAGCTAGACTGGGCAGTTAAAAAAAATCAGAAAGCAGTCATAAATCAGTTCCATATTGCTTCCAAAACAAAAACAAAAAATTAAATGCAAAGTAAACTCAAAAGAATATTATAGTGCAGTGGTGGTGAATCTATGGCACAGGTGCCACAGGTGGCACGCGGAGCCATATAGTTGTCCTAGCTCAGCTCCAGCACATGTACCAGCTGATTTTTGATTCACACAGAGGCTCTGGGTGGGTATTTTTGGCTTCCGGAGTACCTCCAGGGGGGGATGGGGGAGGGTGTTTTTCTCTCCCCTGGCTCCAGGGAAGACTCTGGAGGCTGGGGAGGGTGAAAAACTGGCCTACCGGGCCCACCAAAAGTTGGGAACTCTCTCGATATTTTAAGGGATGATTTTGGACGTCAACTGTCAATTTTCTTTTCTGTCTTCAGCCTCAAGCTGACTTCAGAACTGATTTATAAATATTTATATTATATCACATAACTGCTTAAAAACTGTTCTTTGCTTCTTCTAAAAGGTTCTGTGTTGCGTCAATCCAACAGTTGTCCTTAAAAGAATGAGCAGAAAACAATATCTCACAGATGAGCTTCATTCGAGGCACAGGGCTTTTTTTCCTCTCCTCTTTCTACAAATCCCATGTTGTCTCTAATTTCCTTTATGAGTTTCTGATGGCTCCCAAAGAGGTTTTTCCTCTCTCAATGATGAAAACCACTGCCTTCTGTAATTACACCAAGAGAGAACTTTGCCAGTAATAACTGCTCAGCATTGGAACTTCCCACCAACTATATGCACAATTTGGCACTAATTCATAATTTGTGGATACCAAGTCACATCTTTTAACTGGGCATCCTCTTTATTAGAGATATACATGACCTTTCCTTCAGGAGCTCGGAACCTTTCAATTCTTTTCGCCCCTGTAAAGTAGGTTGATTGAGAGATAAAGTCTGCCACTCCAGGTCACCCCATCGCTAAGTGTGGCTGTGAACCTAATATTCTTGCTCCTAAATCCAACACCTTAAGCACTGCATCACACTAATTTTGTGTTTGAATGAGTTATCTTTGTATCTGATATCAGAATAAATGAATTTTAAATGAATTTTCATTGCTACATTTGATGAAGAATCAGTGTTTCTTTTATGAGCATGCTTGGGATCTATTGGTTGGTTGGTTGGTTGGTCGATTAATTGATCATTACTATATAGTGTCATGTACTAAATGGTATCACAGCAAGATTTTAAACACATATTGTATGTAAGCATCTTGAGAGGGAGAAATTGGAATAGTTGGAATAATAATAAAATGGAAGAAGGCAAAGCCTTGGACTCTGATTTATTTCTTGGATGCTATTTGGAACACTGACATTAGGAAGCAATGGGAGAAGAAATGGCAAATCACCTCCTCTGCATACAGAAGATATTGCCTTGTACTGATAAAAGTAATACCTGAGGAAGGGAATCTGTATTCGTATCTATGTAATTTCAGCTGGCTACCTGGGGTAAACTACATTTATTATACTGAGGCAAAATCCTTTATCAAACTGACTTGGGAAGGTCCTGTTCATAGAATGGTCCTTTCCCCAGGAATTTTTTAAAAATAATTTAGTCTTATATTTATTCAAGCCAATTAAAATGTATGTGTAGGACTGGGAAATCAGGATAGGGAGCAGTATTTATCTACTAAGGGAAGAAATAGAAGCAGGCAGCTTTGCAAATTCTGAAAGAAAATCAAAAAGTAGCCACAGTATGTGTGATCTTAACTGTATTTCTACCAGGCATACAATATCAACAGCATTAAGCAAATTTTAAGATTGTTGAACAGATAATTCTTTGTCTTACTTTCATCCCCTTGTTTTCCAATTCTAATTAGCCAAATTAAAATTATCTGAAAATGTTCTTATTTTGGTGGATAATCCAATCCAATAATATATTCAAGCTTTTTTCATAATGGTACAGGGGGGAAATGTATGAATCTAAGCAATTGGTTTCCTTTATATTCTCAAATCCTTCATATTTAATATAATTTTCTGCTGCTTCTCATTTTCTGATATGCACACACATGTGAAAAAATGAATGAGAGCATTCAAATTCAAAATGTATTCAAGTATAGTTCATGACCAGCAAGGTAAGAAAAAAAAATCAGAACCAACAACCAAATACAACCAAGTCAGTATAGCAGTTGTAGCAAGCAAACCAAAAACTTTGGACTTAAAACCAGGAATCAGCTCCCTCCAGAGATTCGCACGGCCTCCACCCTTCTAGGCTTCTGCAAGAGTCTCAGACTCACTTATGTCGCCAGGCATGGGGCAATTAGATCAAGACCCCTGGACTACTAAATGTGATTATGGTGGTGATTGACTGATTTTAATATATTGGATGGATGGATGGATGGATGGGTGGATGGGTGGATGGGTGGGTGGGTGGGTGGGTAGGTGGGTAGATAGGTAGATAGATAGATGATAGATAGATAGATAGATAGATAGATAGATAGATAGATAGATAGATAGATAGATAGATAGATAGATGAATGACAGAGAGGGAGGGAGGAAGAGAGAGGGGGCATGGTGGAGATAGACACAGGAAAAGGGATAGAGGCAGAGACAGACATGAATGATTGGAAACAATTTCTGTCCATCCAGACAGTTCCAATAAAAAGCCATCTTTTCAAACTACTTTCAAAAAAGGGAGAAAAGATACAGTAGTGTTCTTGACAGCTCTGAATAGCCAGGTAGGTGGAGCTCAGACCAAAAGTACAAGTACCATTCTTGTATTACATGCTTTCTACATAATCTTTTTACATGAGACTGACTACTCCATTCGACACTCATTATAATTTCTGAGTAATTTCAAATTTCTTTATGTCCCCTTGGTGAGAAGAACAAATAACAAATACTGCTTGGCATCATAATATTTCGAAACCCTGTTGAAAATCTACTGGACTGGAATGACCCTTGTGATTGGTCCTTCTCTCATGATTCTTATTACTTGATCTTAGCTCTTTATATCCTTGGATGATCAAGCATAATCTTTTTTCCACTAATTAATAGGAATAATTCATGTGATTGATTCAGGATAAAAAAGGAGGAGGCGGAGACCAATAGTACCAAGATAGCAGCATGAAAAATTCAAAATTCAAATAATTATATTGCTATCATTAATAAGTTGAAAGTATAAAAAAGGAAATATGATTCACCCCTACCATCACACCATCATTCATCATAGAGGTGTTTTTTTAAAACAAACAAATATTAATACCTGAGGTGATTTTGCTATGAAGGCTGAAGTTTGTATGGGTAGATCTATCACCATCCCGTTATAAGTGATGATGTCACGTTCCCTTAATTTTCAGCAGGGAGATTTTTGAAATTTAATCTTGCCTTTAAAAAAGAAGTTGAGAGGAAATCAGATAAATCTTGAATTTATGTATAGAGAGTAAAAAATTAAATGTCGGCCTGATTGCATCTGCAGAATCCCGCCCGGCTGCCCTGTTTAGGGTGACTTGCTCCCTCCTTAACCAGGGGGGAGTTGGCAATTCCCATTCCAAGATCATGACTTCAGAGCAATTCTTGATCTTCCTAAAAATTGTTGGTGCATGTTCAAGATTATATTATGGAAACTTATTGTCTCTGTTCTTCTACTTTAAATTGACTTGACTTGGAGCATGCATACCAGCAGTTTCTGATCTGTTACAGTCAATCTCTGGCCATGTCTTTGCTCTAGTAACTGTACTTTTCAATCTTTCTGTAATATTATAGCCAGATTGATTTCCATGTATTCTATCTCATATAAGGCACCTTGATTGTTTAAAGAATATACCAACAAAGCTATTGTTGGATTGTGGAAAATGATAAATTGTTCTTCTCTTTCATTTCAGTTTCCTAAGCATAAATGTTCCTAAATGTTTTCCTAGCAACTTTGGTGTTCTAGCTGCCAACAACAAGAAACTTAATTTGCTTGAAAGTTCTGTTGATTTATGAATGAATACTAAATACATCAACCTCCTTTCCTTTTGCATTAGAAGATAAATGTGGTTATCATATAAAAGAGCTGTCCACGAAGTCTGATTAATATTAACTGGTCATTGACTGAAGTGTATCCAAGTATTGTCTTTGTTATATTCTTCTGGCCATGAAAACAATAGCATTCTTTTTTTAATGTCTAAAACACAAAAATATGATTTTCTGGCTGATAATTTCCAATTCCGCTCCATTTCAATTTGCTGATGTGGCTAATTTATTTCATTTTGCCCTATAGTAAGCTTTTCAATATTCATGTTTCTTACATTTGGTGTTTCCACTGTAATTCTATCTTTGTCATGCTTCCAGGCATGGTAACAGCAGTAAATAGAAGCATTAGAATGTCTTATGAATTATAGCATCATGTCTTAATTGTCAACTCCTAAAAGCAAAAATAGAAATGAACTATCCTCCTTTTCTTGCTTCTATACTATGTGCTTGATTTGTCTCTGTATAAGAAAGAATATAGGCCCCTCGTTAAGGTTCTTCTACTTGTGTTCTTATGGACTGTTTTAGCCCTTTAGGATTAAAAAAAAACTAGTTTAAAATGTTTTGGACAAATTGTAGACAGCTAAAAGATGACACTCAGATAATATGCAAGTACCAAAATCAAAACTATAACCAATTTTAGGCTCATGCATAAAGTAATAGAATTTCACCAATGTAATTTTGGATGATGATTTGCATTCCCAGCAACAATTATCTAAAATGTCTACTTATATGTCAGGAATTTCTATTTTAAAAAATCCTACCACTGCATGCTACTTTTCCCCTAAAATCTAATTAAAATTGACAGAATTTTCCACATTAGAAATCTAATAATTGGATCTTCTGCATATATATTTGTTTATTTAAAACAAATATTTTACTGGCTCTGTTGCCTAGCTACAGTTTATGTTACCCAAGACTTTGCTGAAAAATAATTTTAAAAAATTAAGATAGCTAGGTGGATACCCAGTGAATGGACTTTTATTCACAGAATGTTTCTATACCTTCTTCATTAGACATAAAAATAAGATGAAGTTGGGAAATTAAAGCCTGTGTTTGCCAGATACAAGACTAAATGAAGCTAAATTTAATGGGAATGAATATGTAAGCAATGCACTCCTACACCATTATGATAATTTTATTTATAAACAAATGCGAAATCTTCATGATAAGTAGGGAAATATCTGCATTAATAAAGTAATAAACAAACAATTTGCCTCTACTGTTTATATATTCTCAGCTTTGGAAAAGAGATTTTATCATTAAGGAATACCTTGGGCAAAAGAAAAAGCAAATAGCAGTAATTGAAACCTTAATTCATATCCCAGAATAAAATTTATGGAGGCCTATAAAAATGGACATGTTGGAAGCCTGTATGTAGTACTATTTGGACATAACCCGTACCACTACAATTCTGAAAAAACATAGAGGAAAACCATATTTTGGAAGAATTATATATGAATAATGTTATTTGCTTGTTTATGTGAACATAGCCATTGGGAGGAAAAATATCATTTATTGTATTCAGAAAGCAACTTAAAAAATTCTGAAATACATCTTGTTAAGACAGGAAATCTACATAGTTTACCATATAAGTATTGTGCTCCCCTTCTCTAGTGGTTTTTATAGCTGCAGTCTATTAAACAATAAACATTTAAAGTATTGCTAATTTTGTAACCAAACTGGAATAAAACTATCCACGAGAACTGTATCCCTTTTGTTTATTTTTGTTATTATTTTTAAAGAATAATAAATAGGCACATAAGGTTGCTGGTCTTGACCTCCCCCAAATCAGCACAATTTTTTCTGGAATAAACTGCAATTATTTTGCATGATTTCTTAGGAGTTTGACTATTGGACCATGTTTGACTATTGGACCATGTGTTTCTATATCTATATCCAGACTGGATAGTATTCTTCTTCTTCATTTCCTGTAAGGCCACCAAAACCAAATGTGTGGGTATAGGTGCGGCTGATAGAAAGGTTAGAGCCTGTTTTACTGTAATCATTTGCTGTTTTGATCCTTGTAATGTACATTGTGTGGGGCTACCCCAAAGATTTTTTTGGAAGCTACATTTGGTCCAGCATCTGATGGTGTGATTAGTCATGGATGTACCACATAAGATTCATTTATCCATTAAATACCCCAATTTTGTGAATTGCAAGGACTCCTTATAGAATTATGGGTGCAATTCAAAGTGTCCATTCTAACTTTAAAGCCCTTCCTGGAACAGGTTATCTGCAGGAGTTCCCATATGTCTTGTCTCCCTTCAACAAGATCCAGCAGGGTAATCATGCTTCAGATCCCTTCTTTGGACTGAGGCAACCTAATAGGTCTCAGGAAGCCTGTCTTCTCTTTTTCGTGCCAACCCTTCAAAACAAGTTACCTCCCAACTTTAAAATTGCCCTACTCAATTGTTTTGGCCTTCTTTATGGCCTTGAAAGCCTGGAGGTCCCCATTATGATGGTCAAACATTTGTTAACAGACTGTTTGAAGTCATGACACACAGAACAAATGATGTTCAGCCATGCCAGCATCTCTGCAGTTATGTGATCATGATAAGGGCACTTGTCAACCAGTTTGCACTTATCACTTGATGCAGCCCTTCACAATGACATAATCTTCAGTTACAACCTTGCCTGCTGACTATCCCAGAAAGTCAATGGAAAAACCAGCAGGAAAGATTGCAAGCTGCAAGGCAGATGTAAGGGTCTCCTGTTTCAGCATGGAGTTGATCTGAAAGGTCCCTTCCAACTCTATTATCTGTTAAGTCAGAAGGGGAGGTCTTCTGACTCATGCACTCCTGTGGGCTCCCTGACCCATAATACACCCACACTGTTCCTGACCTGCACTTTTTTGTCACACATTCCTTCACAACCTGGCATGCATAACTGAGACCTGGATGGGCCAAGAGGGGTTGTTCCCTTCTCAGAGATCTGCCCAAACAGGTTTTACATCAGCCGTGACTCTAGGGAATGGGTGGTGAATTGGCAGTATTTGTCTGAAAAAGTCTTTGTCCTCGTAGGATACCTGTCCTGGAAATTGTTTGGTGTTGGCCCCTTCTCTTGAGGCTGGACTCAAGGGTTCAGTTAGGCTTGTTGTTAACATACCTGCCTCCCAGCTGTATTACAACAGCCCTGCCCTGCTGCTGGAGATGATGGCCGGGTTGGCAGTGGAGTTCCCCTTGCTTATGGTGCTGGGGGATTTCAATTTGTAGTCACTTGGTAATCCCTTGGATATGACTCAGAAATTCATGGCTTCCATGACAACCATGGACCTGACCTAAGTAGTTCAGGGTCCCACTCATGAAGGGGGTACACACGTGACCTGGTGTTCCTCTTGGGGCAGTGGAGAGATTATCTGAAATTAAGGGGTATATATTCTTTTCCCTTAGCATGGTCAGATCATTTTCTGATGAGAATAGACTTTAGGATGCTACTCCCTCACCGCAAAGAGCCCCAGATGCCTAATGGACCCTGAAGGTTTCCAGAAGGAGCTTGGGGTGATACCGGACTCCTTAGTCCATAATCTGTCTGACTCCCTGGTGGCTGCCTGGAAGGGAGGCATCAAGGGCACTGGAGTGGATTGTGCCTTTGTGACCTCTCCATGGTGATGGATCCAGGAAAGCTCCCTGGTTTACCAAGGAGCTCCAGGAGATGAAGCACCAGAAGAGAGATCTAGAATGATGCTGAAGTACCAGTAACTCCAAGTCTGACCAAAGACTTTAAGAGTCTTTATTAGGACTTATTTAGAGGCAATATGGGTGGAAAAATGTTCATATTTTTCTGCACTTATTCCATCCACTGATTCATGCCCAGATTCCCTATTTAGAGTGACTCATTCCCTTCTTAATGTAGGGGAAACAAAGAAGCCCTTGCAGGGTAGAGCTGAAGGGTCTGTGCATTTTCTATCAGATAAAGTCACTCAGATTTGAACGGACCTGGACTTTGATTGCGCAATTCCAACTGAGATGACAGGAGCAGGTCTTAGTCCTATTATATGGGATTAATTTAAGCCTGTAACTCCTGAGAAAGAAAAGGCTGTGGGAGCGATGAGTTTCTCCACTTGTTTTTTGGAGGAGCCTTCTCTGGATCCAGCAGAATTAAAGAACTTTCATCCAGTCTCCAACCTTTCCTTTGTGGGAAAGATTGTAGAGAAATTGGTGGCACTTCAAATCCTACAGTCATTGAATGAAATGGATTCTCTGGACCCTTGTCAATTTGGCTTCACACCTGGCTATAGCATGGAAACTGTTTTGGTCATGCTGATGGATGATCTCTCGCAAGCCCGAGATGGGGTCATTCCTCTATCTTTTTGATATAATTAACCTAACATCTATCTAGCTTTTGATATCATTAACCAAGGTATCCTTCTGGGACAACTAAGGGAACTGGGGTTGGGGGGCACTGTGCTGCAGAGGTTTTCCTCCTATCTCTCTGGTCATTCATAGTTGGTGTTGGCAGGAAAACAGAGGTCGACCCCTGCACCCCTTGTTTGCGGGGTGCCTCAGGGCTCAGTCTTCTCTCTCCTCCTGTTTAATATCTACATGAAACCACTGGGTGAGGACATCCAATGCTTTAGGTGAGGTATCAGCAATTTGCTGATGATACCCAGTTGTATATCTCCCCACATCAGTCCAGTGAAGCAGTGGATGTGATTTGCTGGTGCCTGGAAGCTATGAGGGTCTGGATGGGTATCAACAAGCTCAGACCTAACCCAGACAAGATCAAATGGCTGTGGGTACTGCCTTCTAAAGACTGTATCAACTGTCCATCCTTGGCTCTAGGGGAGGGGAGAAATTGTCGCCCTCATAATGGGTTCCCAATTGAGTGTCCTCCTAGACCCATAGCTAAGATTAGACCAAAATCTAATAGCTGTGACTAGGACCTTTGCACTGGTTCATCTGGTGCACCAATTGCTACCCTCCTTGGATCAGGAGGCTCTCCTCACAATCACCCATGCTCTTATCACCTCACGGTTGGATTATTGTAACATACTCTACATGGGGCTACCCCTGAAGACTGTTCGGAGACTACAATTGCTTCAGAATGCATCCGCATGAGTAGTTGTGGGTGCACCTAGGCACACTCTCATTACACCAATCCTCCACAAGCTACACTGGCTCCCTATTGGTCTCCGGGCTCAATTCAAGGTGTTGTTTGTTTCCTTTAAAGGGCCAGGTTATCTTCAAGATCACCTGCTAACTCATAGTTCCCAGCAACCAGTAAGATCCCACAGAGTTGGTCTTCTCCAGATCCCATCAGTGGGACTTGGAGAAGACCAATATCGGCTGGCGGGCTTGTGGGGAAGGGCCTTCTCTGTGGCTGTCCTGGCTCTCTGAAACCAACTACCCCCAACTACCCCTGAGATCCGGACTGCCCCCACTCTATTGGCCTTCCAGAAAGTATTGAAGACCTGGCTTGTCTAGCAGGCTTGGGGCCATTGATCTCACACTTTGCGAAATCCAGTCTGAATGATATGCATATATGTGATTTTTTAACTGTTCTAATCTTTTATGATGTTTTAAAATGTATTTCTATATCCTGTTGTAAGCCACCCAGAGTCCTTCATGAGTTGGGTGGCATAGAAATACAATAAATTAAATTAAATTAAATCAATATAATCTTTTAAAAATGCATTTTAGCTAATTGGCAAAGATAGTACACTAAGCACAATTTGCTTCATAAAATGAAAAATCTCCCCTCTCAACACCTTCAATTCATAAACGCAACTTCCTTGTCTGTTTTTAATAAATTTCAGTAAAATATTTGTTTTTCCCCCTCTAACAGCTTGTTTAGAATTCGCTGAATTCCATCATCATAGAGCATTTCCCCCTCTCTCAAGACTCACTTAAGGAAATAAATAGATTTTCAGTAAGAAGAAACATTCATTTTTAGAGGTTAGAGTATTGAGTCAATAGCATTACATAGAGGAGAGATGAAAGATTGTGCATGAAATACAATGAAAAATAATTTGAACCTTGGCACCCTGTACACATTTTCCTTCTTTTTGAAGTTGACATTATTCTAGCTGAAAATACATTAGGACATCCACTTTGCAAGCTCCATTAAATAAAACAAAAGAAAAGTTTGATGAAGTGACAAGCAGTCTTGCTTTTGGGAAAGGAGCTTCCATAGAAGAAAAACTGCAAATACCTAAATCCTGTTGTATTAATGTGATTAGAGAAGAAAACAGAATTTCCTGCTTTTTTGCTTTCCTTTTTTTGTTCCCAAAGAGAAACAAAACAATTGATCATTTCAAAGCTAATCCAGCTCAAATGGACAATACATGGGCCAAACAGGCCATACAGGAATATGAGGAAAATATTAGGCGAAAAAATGATGCCACCTTTTTTTCCAAGCTCTTCTCGTTCCACTTGAAAGAGAATTTGCTTTAGAAATTCCTGAAAAAGATTATTTATCCTGGGTGGATTAAGGAATCCTTTCATTTATTTAGTGATGGAGTTATTTAAGAGTGTCTTCAAAGTAATTTTTCCCAGATATCCAGTGGCATATCTTTTCAGCCTTCAAATAAATCTGAAGGAGTCTATGGTATTTTTACAGTAGCACAGCTATTGAATGTTATCACTCAGTGGGGAGTCCTGTGGTTTAGAAATTGCTGGAGATATTCTACTTGCTCTAGAGAAATTCTGAGAAATCATATATCCAATTTATGGAACATCCTCTCCTCAAGAGGTACAGATGAGCCTTACTCTAACAGGATGTTGAAAACTAGTTAGAAAAATTATTCTAACAGTGGTACCCCTACTTACAGTTCTTAAATAGAAAAGTTTGTAAGAAGAAGCAATTTTTCCCATAGGAATCAATGTAAAAGCAAATAATGTGTGCGATTGGGAAAACCACAGGAAGGGTGGAGGCCCCGTTTCCTCCCAGGAGATTCCTAGAGAGACCCCATGGAGGCTTCTCCCTGCCTTTTCCGGTTACAGTTTCGGCGGCTCAGGTTTGTAAGTGGAAAATGGTTCTTGAGAAGAGGCAAAACAATCTTGAACAACCAGTTCTTATCTAGAAAAGTTCGTAAGTAGAGGCGTTTGTAGGTAAAGGTACCACTGTATCTGGTTACGTACTTGACAAGACAAATAAAATAAAATAAAATAAAATAAAATAAAATAAAATAAAATAAAATAAAATAAAATAAAATAAAATAAAATAAAATAAAATAAAATAAAATAAAATAAAATAAAATAAAATAAAATAAAATAAAATAAAATAAAATAAAATAAAATAAAATAAAATAAAATAAAATAAAATAAAATAAAATAAAATAAAATAAAATAAAATAAAATAAAATAAAATAAAATAAAATAAAATAAAATAAAATAAAATAAAATAAAATAAAATAAAATAAAATAAAATAAAATAAAATAAAATAAAATAAAATAAAATAAAATAAAATAAAATAAAATAAAATAAAATAAAATAAAATAAAATAAAATAAAATAAAATAAAATAAAATAAAATAAAATAAAATAAAATAAAATAAAATAAAATAAAATAAAATAAAATAAAATAAAATAAAATAAAATAAAATAAAATAAAATAAAATAAAATAAAATAAAATAAAATAAAATAAAATAAAATAAAATAAAATAAAATAAAATAAAATAAAATAAAATAAAATAAAATAAAATAAAATAAAATAAAATAAAATAAAATAAAATAAAATAAAATAAAATAAAATAAAATAAAATAAAATAAAATAAAATAAAATAAAATAAAATAAAATAAAATAAAATAAATAAAATAAAATAAAATAAAATAAAATAAAATAAAATAAAATAAAATAAAATAAAATAAAATAAAATAAAATAAAATAAAATAAAATAAAATAAAATAATAAAATAAAATAAAATAAAATAAAATAAAATAAAATAAAATAAAATAAAATAAAATAAAATAAAATAAAATAAAATAAAATAAAATACATAACATAACATAACATAACATAACATAACATAACTTAACATAACTTTCTGGCTACATATTACTTCAGATTCAGAAGAATCTCTTGACAACACTATAGGTAAAATTGACTGAATCACATATTTTTGAGCACAGTCATAAATATTTTACAAAAACTGGTATTAATAAAACTCAAAGATCCATGAGTAGGATTTGAAGTTAAATATATATGTACAGTTTATTCATTTAGCCTCCTGTGGAAAAAATAACAACTGGTTCACTATTAAATAGATTTCTCTGTCTAAATGTACCAGAAAAAATTGACAAGCTTGGATACTAGCTGATAAAATTATTACTCAATAATTTATTGTATAATAAAAGTGTTAACTACTTTTAAGTGTGTGTTCTGTTTTCTGAGAATATGATATTCTTATGCATTTGGATTAAATGAATACCTTGTTTTCCCTATCTATTCAGCTTCATATGGAGATAGCAGAAAGCATTTCAGTGCTTTTGAAAGCTGCACCTAATCCCTTATAAAACTGAAGATGAGCTACAGCAATCAGCATGCCTTTGCTTCAGTCATCTTATCACAGTTTTGCAGCTTTGTAATTCTTTCTTGCCTTTTTATTTTAACATGGAATGTGCCAAATTGAATTTGCATTATATTAATTGAATCTTCCTATATGTTCTAGTACTATAAAGACCAGTTATTCCACCTAGATTAAAGCACTGCACACCAGAACAACTAGATATAAGAACAGGTTTTTCCCTGAATGCCATCACTCTGCTAAACAAATAATAAAACAAACAACGCTGTCAAACTATTTGCTAAGTTTGCACTACTATTAATCTTCTCATTGTTTCCATCATCCATCTCCTCTAGCTAATGACTGTATGACTGTAACGTTGTTGCTTGTATCCTTACGATTCATATCGACTGGTTACATGATTTCATTGCTTATTTGCTTCTTAATCTATTCAGAATAATTTTTTTTAAATACTCATTTATTTATAAAGTGGGTGGCAAAATTAATAGGCACAGCAAGTAGAGTGCTGTACTGCAGGCCACTGAAGCTGACTATAGATTTGTAGGTCAGCAGTTCAAATCTCATCACCAGCTCAAGGTTGACTCAGCCTTCCATCATTCCGAGGTGGGTAAAATGAGGGCCAGGATTGTGGGGGCAGTATGCTGGCTCTGTTAAAAAGTGCTATTGCAAACATGTTGTAAGTTGACCTGAGTCTAAGGATAAGGGTGGCATAAAAATCAATCAAACAAACAAACAAACAAACAAACAAACAAACAAACAAACAAATGTCTCACAGAGCCATGGTTATTCTACTTCCTTAACATTTTCCTGTGTGTTTATTGCTGTTATTTTTACAGTTTTAAAATAAAATGTTTTTCAGAATAAATCCTTTTAGAGTGACTCAGAAAAAATAAACAGAAATAAGTCTTAAAATATTCAAAAGAAAAGAAAAAGACTAAAATGTTAAAAAGGCAACTAAAACAACCAAACCAGACAAACATAAAAAGAATGGAAAACTGAATGACACAAGAAAGTTTTGAAAATCCAGCATTTACTTTTTAAATTCCATAAAATGTGCTTTTAAGAAAAAGTTCCCAGATGTGAGGCTACAAAAGCTCCCCCCACCCCATAAAATAAGCTTATCACAGATATCTATCAATCTTGGCAGAGGGCCATTACTCAGAGCCCAAGGTCTAAGAAATGTAACAGAGCTGGAACAAGTGCTTATGGACGAAGAGGGGGGGAAATGGAGAAAGTTTTACCATTTATGGTGCTGTTCAGGTATTCATCAAAATAGCTGAAGGCCTCAGACTGGGCAAAGAAACAGCTTTTAAGCTATTTTTGGCCCTTCTTTCATCTCTATGTATGCCTGCAGCAAGGCAGTGAATGGGAGGGGGGAACACCCAAAGAACACAAGAGATAGATCACCACGAAAAGGCTCAGTTTTGCAGAGTCATTCCCAGCTCTTATTTATTTCCCAGTAGTCAGAGAAAGGCTTAATTTTAGGAATCTTTTGGAGTTAATTGTCCCAACTCATAAATTACTGCATTTTCACAGTATGTTAGAGCCCAAAATGATGTAGTTAAATATTAAATACTTAATTAAGTAGTTAGAATGGTTAGAATGCAGTAATGCGGGCTATTTCTACTGACTGCCGGCTGCCAGAAGTTTGGCAGTTCGAATCTCACCGGCACCGGCTCAAGGTTGATTCAGCCTTCCATCCTTTCGTGGTCGGTAAAATGCGGAGACAGATTATTGGGGAAAATATGCTGATTCCGTGAACCGCTTAGATAGGGCTGTAAAGCACTGAGAAGCAGTATATAAGTCTAAGTGCTATTTATATTGTGGAAAAGTAGTGCAACTATTGGTCTGTCTAGTCCAATTTAGCTAACATTCAGTTTATCTTTATTGTCCAAAAAGGCTGCAAGAATTGTTAACCTAATCCTACATAGCTTCTGCTCCAGCAATCTCACACTACTAACCAGAGCTTACAAAACTTTCACCAGACCAATCCTTGAATACAGGTCATCTGTCTGGAACCCACACCGCATTTTGGACATCAACACTTTAGAAAACATCCAAAGATACTTTGCTAGAAGAGCTTTCTACTCCTCCACGTGCAACAGAATACCCTACGCAACTAGACTTACAATCCTAGGTTTAGAAAGCTTAGAACTACATCACCTTAAACACGACCTAAGCATAGCGCATAAAATCATCTGCTACAACATCCTTCATGTCAACGGCTACTTCAGCTTCAATCACAACAACACATGATCCCGCAACAGATACAAACTAAGTAGTTAATGCATGGAATTCACTACCTGACTCTGTAGTATCATGACCTTACCCTTAGATTATCCACTGTTGATCTTACCCGATTCCTAAGAGGTCAGTAAGGGACATGCATAAGTGCACCAGCATGCCTTATGTCCCCTGTCCTAGTGTTCTCTCTCTCACTAGTATCATATATATAAACATTGTTATATCTTTGTATACTACCAATACATACTTGACAAAAATAAATAAATAGAATAAATAAAAATAAAGGAACAAACAAGTGCTTCTGAAGGGCAGAAAGGGATGATGACGATCTCTCCAATGCTTTGAAATCCACATCAGCTCCTGGTTATGTTATTGTTCTAGATGTTCCTGTTTATCTACAGCACTCCAGTTTGTTTCAGGGTAACTTCATTGTCTATCTTACAATTGAAGGACCTTATTTTCAACAGACTCAGTCATGCCCTGCAAGAACCCGAACAGGGAATCCCTCCCACGAAGAGATTCCAGGGGTGGAGCTTTGAGGTCACCGGCAGGTTGCTAAGGACGCCAAGGTGATCACTTCCTGGATTCCATGGAATCCAGGAAGTGATCACCTTGGCGTCCTTAGCAACCTGCCGGTGACGTCAAAGCTCCACCCCCAGAATCTCTTCGTGGGAAGAATTCCCCAGCTCCTTCAAAGGGAGGCCTTCACGTAAAAATAAACATTGTTATTTTTATGAAAAAGGATGCCGCAGCGGCGCTGCAAGCAAAGGGCGGTCCTTTCACGTAAAAATAAACATGTTTATTTTTAGGTGAAAGGACCGCCCTTTGCTTGTTTGTTTGTTTATTTGTTTACATTTGGCACAAATGTGTACAAAACTCTCTGAATATTGAAGGGTTTGACAGTCATTTGTCTCCCAATCATTTCTGGAAATTGAATCCAACAATAATAAGAGGAAGTAAAAACTCTCCATTTAAGAAAAGGGAAAAAAACCTGAAGCAGGGAAAATAAATACCTTTTATAGGATGAAAAATTAGTACAAGAGCAATTAACATAAATCTGTCATAGAGCATTGGTTACTTTGCCACTGTATTATCTAAAACTTTTTAATTGAGAGTATTACTGCATTTTGTGGTGTAAACTCAGCTCCAGCTAAGATAGCTCCCTGCCTTTAGAAAACAATCAACAAAACAAATATTGGTAATGAGATGTATTATCTGTCTAGAAATGATTATACAGTATTTTATTGTAGAATCATCATGGTAGCACTACGGAATGATATTCATTGTTAGAGATTAATAAATCTCCTCCTAGGCTAAAGAAGATCAACTGCAGGAAGAGCAACAGAGTCTTGTAGAAACATAGAAACACAGAAACATAGAAGACTGATGGCAGAAAAAGACCTCATGGTCCATCTAGTCTGCCCTTATACTATTTCCTGTGTTTTATCTTAGGATATGTTTATCCCAGGCATGTTTAAATTCAGTTACTGTGGATTTACCAACCACATCTTCTGGAAGTTTGTTCCAAGGATCTACTACTCTTTCAGTGAAATAATATTTTCTCACGTTGCTTTTGATCTTTCTCCCAACTAACTTCAGATTGTGTCCCCTTGTTCTTGTGTTCACTTTCCTATTAAAAACACTTCCCTCCTGAAACTTATTTAACCCTTTAACATATTTAAATGTTTCGATCATGTCCCCCCTTTTCCTTCTGTCCTCCAGACTATACAGATTGAGTTCATGAAGTCTTTCCTGATATGTTTTATGCTTAAGACCTGTATTCTTGTATGAATCCTAAAGGAAGGAAGAAGATGTGCAATCTGTATTAAGATTGTGGCACATGTAGACTGATTCTTTTTCTTTGCTCTGTAATCATAATCTCCCATAATACTCTCTCTTTTCTTCAAAGTTGCTTCAGCCTTAAGGGAGAGATCTCATAAAGACTGTCTGCTTGATTTGGAAATAAATCCATAGCTAAAGTAC
The DNA here is from genome assembly GCF_031021105.1 of Erythrolamprus reginae. Classification (NCBI taxonomy): domain Eukaryota; kingdom Metazoa; phylum Chordata; class Lepidosauria; order Squamata; family Dipsadidae; genus Erythrolamprus; species Erythrolamprus reginae. The sequence continues at coordinate 343,426,621 of NC_091950.1, read as the reverse complement.
AGCTCTGCAATATTTAAAATGCAATCATGCATCATTTGAAGCCACAATTTTATTTCTTTCCTAAAAAGCAAAGTGATTGGGAAGGAGGATTATTTGAGAAAACAAAAACATATTACCACCCAAATGAGGAAAAGGGGATAGGAGGAAATGTAGACAATTTATATCCTTTGAACCTTACGAATGCTCATAAAACTAGCATCAAAGTCTTAAATAATGACACCTGAATTTTTCAACAAAGGCATTTGGGTTCAGTTCTAAAGTACCATCACTTTCATGTGACAGCAAGATGAAGCTTTTCTATCTCTCAGGCTCATCTTCTGCCATGATTGCATTCCTTCTTAAAAAGAAAAGAAACCATCAAACAGCTCCACCAATGATGAAATACCACTCTTAAAAAAAAAAGATATTGAGAGCTTCACAAAATGTGCCAGAATTCATAGGAGATAATAGATTACAGTATATACCATTTCAATATTTCCCTTTCTCTGTACTTCTATGTAATCCCAGCAAGTCAAAATGTGCAATGGTTTTGAAGAACATGCTGGAGCTGGTGATAGAGATTAATGATCCTGTTTTGCATAACTTAAAACAAATCTTCTTGGCCATTCACCACTGAGCAGCAATCCATTTAAATTCCATCGCCTGCCTCTTGTCTTCACATAGGCTTCAAAACGTTGGGGAGTATTCCAATGCCAATGAAATTCTGTAGACCATTTTGCTAATCTGCTCTCTAAGGTGTGGCCACAGCACCAGAACAATTAAATTCCTCATTGAGTACAGGCAGCAGCTTTGTTCAGAAAAAGAATCATCCATGAAGATATTTCTGCCACATGAATCCCAGCCACCGATTAGGTCCCACAGAGTTGGCTTTCTCCAGGTTCCGTCGACAAAGCAATGTTGTTTGGTGGGACCCAGGAGAAGAGCCTTCTCTGTGGCAGTCCCGACCCTCTGGAAACAGCTACCCCCAGAGATTAGGACTGCCCCCACCCTCCTTGCCTTCCATAAACTACTGAAAACCCACCTATGTTGCCAGGCATGGGGAAATTGATTCCCCCCCCAGCTGTCCCGCTTTATGTATGGTATGTTGAGTTGTGTGATAGGGTTTCTTAATTGTTCTGCTTTTTAACACTGTATTTGTAGACTGTATTGTTTGTTGGGAGCCTCTCTGAGTCCTTGGAGAGGGGCGGCATACAAATCAAATCAAATCAAATCAATAAACAAATAAACATTTAGAGCAGGGGGGACCAACCCATGGCCTGTGGGAGCTACATGCGGCCCCACACGACAGTAAATTTTCAACATTATCTTGTGATTTTCTATTATAAAACTATATAATAATAATAATAATAATAATAATAATAATAATAATAATAATAACAACAACAACAACAATAATAATAACAATAATAACAATAACAATAACAATAACAATAATAATAATAATAATAATAATAATAATAATAATAATAATAATAATAATTTATTACATTTGTATGCCGCCCCTCTCCGAAGACTCCAAAGATTTTATTTGAGGTCTAAGGCAATTCCTCTTCACTCAGTGTGGCCCAGGCAAGTCAAAAAGTTGAGCACTGTGGATTGATAGCATGTTTGCAACTGACATAAAAAAAGGGAGTATTAGATTATGCCATCAGGAACATTTTGTTTAGCAAAATATCTTTTTGGTTGGGTTGATTTCTAAGCTGCAAAGAATCTACATGGCAATCCACATTTAAAACATCGTGGTTTTTCCCCCAAAATTTTTGCAGGAGAGGCGGAGTAACGACACGGACACAAGAGCTGGATTTAAACTGGGTCATTTTTATTAATAATAAATTAGCATAATTTATTTAATTAAATTAGCATAAATTAGCATAAATTAACATGCTTAACTATGACCCAAACAATGGACCTGCAGGGTCAAACAAATACTTCCGGGGCGGAAAATGACATCAGATAAACTTCCTGGGCAACTTATGGGCGTAGCTCGATGCTAGTCCAGGTGAGGGACCCCTCCCTCACCTGAGACCATGCCATGCACTTGCATGAGGGGGGTCCAGCCGGCTAACCCCTAACAGGGGACTTAAAGGTGCGGGACCCAAAGACAGGTTCCCCCCAACTGCTCAGGTCGCTTCCACCACAAGCTTGGAGAGAACCTGTCAATCATCCCCAAAGATGCCCAAGGGAGAACGCGCAGTTGCTAAACCACCACCCAGTTTTCCGCCCCTAACCTGCCATGGAGTGGGGGTCAGATCTCTATCTTGGCCCCCCGACTCCCCCCTCTAGCTGCGCCAGCTCAAGCAGAGACCGCTGCAGGTCCTGTAAGAAAATGGCGTTCCCCTGTCCTGACAGGTGAACGCCGTCAGCCCGGTAAAGCCACGTCCGATCTACAGTGATGAGGGGATGGGCCACTACAACCCCACCTAATTCCCTGACTATTCTGCCCAGGGCCTTATTTACTCTACGCCTGACCCGGTGAATGGCCCTAAGGGAAATGGCGACCCACAAATGATCCCCGGGGGGATCGAAGACCCAACCACATGCATGGCGGGCCACGCCGTGCGAAGCCACCGCAGGCCTCCGCAAGCCTGGCAGGTCGACAACAGACCTCCAAGCGGGTACCGGTCATTGCCCGAAGAGCAAGACCAGCCACTGGGGCGCAGCAATGGGATGCCGCCCTCCCCGAACAACTGGGCGCAGCAATGGAATGCCGCCCTCCCAGCACCGCCTGGGCGCAGCAATGGGATGCCACCCTCCCAGGACCACCTGGGAGCAGCAATGGGATGCCGCCCTCCCAGCCATAGCGGTAGAAACACCCATCCCACCGCACACCCCTTCTCCCCAGCCAGACAACAATGACCCAGCCACCACGACAGCAGGGTCACCCCCCCCCGGCGGTACCTTGTTGCTGAGTGGTCGGCGGAGCGCTCTATGACCCAAAGCAACACCGTCAGTCGCGTCCTGGCGGGGTTGAATAGAAGGGGACAAAGGGGAACCTGGCCTAAGATCTTAACCTGGATCCTCAACCGGCCGTTCGTACCCTAA